>NW_024962334.1:48778707-48916831 GCF_019238085.1 Lagopus leucura | reverse complement strand
TAACCCTAACCCTAACCCTAACCCTAACCCTAACCCTAACCCTAACCGTAACCCTAACCCTAACCCTAACCCTAACCCTAACCCTGCTATAATCCTCCTCTGTCTGTATGATCCATTGAGGCTCTCAAGAAACAACTCCAATCATTTCAGAAATCATATAATCATAGAATGGCTTGGGTTGGAAGAGACTTCAGGGATCATCTACTTCCAACCGCCTGCCATGGGCAGGGTTGCCAACCACCAGCCCAGGCTGCTCAGCATTCCATCCAAGCTGCCTTCGAGCTCCTCCAGGGATGGGATCTCTGAGCAGCAGTGCCAGCACCTCACTGCTCTTTGAGTAAAAAATCTCCTCCTAATATCTAATCTAATGACTCCCTTCTTTTAATTTAAATTCATTCCACCTTGTCCTATCACTTTCTGCCCGCATAAAAGTCAATCTCCTTCCCTTCTATAAAGTCCCTTCATCTATACAGAGATTTTTGCCCCTGTCGTGAATCAGTCCAACAGATGCAAGAGGTTCAGCAGGCTGCGAGAGCCGTGTGTCAGAGAAAGCAGAAGTCAGAATGCAGATTTGATGCCCACCATTCCCACCCCCTTAAATCAGAGGATTCCAGCAGATTCATTTTCTGCCACTGTGAGAAGCAACACGGAGGGGAAACAAGGCTTCCTGAGATAGAGTACAATGGCACTTATGCCATGACAGCACACTGGGACAGATGGAGGGAGCTGATCCTGCCTGACAAGTGAAAGCAACATGTGCTTTGCTACCTACTCCAGCCCTGATGGGAAAACCCTTCCCTCCACTTATGATTACCTTAATGCCAAAGAGTGGAGTAGTTCTGGTCCCACACACATCTCCTGGATCAACACCAGGTGCCGGGGGCTGACATAAGCTCCCTTCAGCTGAGCTATGTTGGTGTGATGAAGCTTCCTGAGGACCTGGTACTCCAGCAGCACGCTCTGCTTGTCCTCTTGCCAGTAAGGGATAATTTTAGCAGCTAAAGTCTTGCCGCTTACTTTTTCCCTGCACTGTCGGACGATGCTGAACCGCCCCCTGGTACAAAGGAACACAAAGGCAAGTTAAGCTTCTCTGCTACTCCTGGAAGAGCCAGGAGCTTCTGTATTTCAAGATCATATGGATCCCATGCTGTGTTTTTCATCCCTCCCCTATGTTGAGTTACTGCAGCAACTGTCACACTTTGCACGTCCTCCCGTGTCTCTAAACTGTGCAGTCACTTCAAACTGCAGCACGTGCAGCACTTCCTGCTGGCTGGTTGAGTGCTCAGCTGGATTCCCTACCTTTTGATCTCTGTTTGGAAGGCGTAGGTCTGGTAGGTTGGGAAAGGTTCGGGTGGTGCAATTATTTCACTCTCTTCCTCAGCTGTTGGGAAATTCTGCATTGCAGCAGGGAATTCTGCAGAGAAGAAGTGGCAATGATTACATGGGAAAACAACTGTGTGGAAACCAGAGCTTCTCTGAGCTGCTATGGACTATGCACTACCTATGGACAAATAAAGGTGACGGTGGGGCTTTCTGCATGGAAGTCTGCATGTTGGCTCCTGTTTGCAGCACAAAGTTCGATGTGAATGCAGCAGATTCTGGAATGGACAGCCAGCAATTCCCTGGTGGAACCCCTCCTGATTGGTGTAGGTTGCATGTGGTGACAGGTTTACAGTTGGACTTAATGATCTCAGAGTCATTAAGGCTGGGAAAGACCTCTGTGATTCTGTGAGTACGATATCAAACAGCAAAGCAAATCACCAGAGTACACTAAGACACTGCTATGTATCTTACTGCTATGTATCTTACTGCTATGTATCTTACTGCTATGTGTCTTAGTCTAGGATGTGTCTAGGATGAGAAATGTTAGGAAATGGATCGTGGATCCAAGTTGAAGGAGGGAAGATTTAGGTTGGATGTTAGGGGGAAGTTCTTTACTAGGAGAGTGGTTAGGCCCTGGAACGGGCTGCCCAGGGAGGTTGTGGATGCCCCGTCCTTGGACGTGTTTAAGGCCAGGTTGGACGGGGTTCTGGGCAACCTGATCTGAATGTGGATGTTTGGTGGCCCTGCTAGGCAGGGGGGTTGGAACTACATGATCCTTGGGGTCCCTTCCAACCCGGGTGATTCTGTGATCTGTGAAATACTACTCTGAAAGAGTGGTCAAGCAGTGGAATGGGCTGCCCAGGGAGGTGGTGGAGTCACCGACCCTGGAGGTGTTCAAGGAACGTTTGGACATTGTGTTGAGGGACATGGTTTAGTGGGAGCTATTGGTGATGGGTGGACGGTTGGACTGGAAGATCTTGTAGGTCTTTTCCAACCTTGGTGTTTCTGTGATTCTGTGAAACACATCTTGATGTCAGCGTGCCCAGGCACATTGAAGTGTCTGCTTGGGAATGCTGGACACGTTCAGATGAAGGGATCTGATGCTATGGGGCCTGGGTGGAATGACTGCAAAGTATGTTTGCTAATGAATCCCAGGCCAAAGGAAAGCAGATGATTTAGAGTGGGTTAAAAATATCTCTGCGAACGGATTTTTACAGAGAACTCTTCCCCACTGGGAGGAAATTCCAGTTGGTCCATCTTTCCGCTCCTTGAAAGAAAACCTTCTGCTGTAAGGATATCTTTTTCATGTGAATGTGGATCTTTTAAAAAACAAGAGAATATTACAGGGTATTCAGGGAAGAAACAAAGAGTGCAATTATTTAGATGCCAGAGGAATACAGCGCTCTCCCAGCGCTCTTACCCAATTGATCCTTCCCGCTGATTTTCACTGCGGCAGATGGGCTGCTGTAAGGGCCCATTCCTGCCTTGCTGGTGCAGGCTATCCTGAAGCAGTAGGTAACATCTCTGGAGAGATTTTTGGCATAGTAGCAGCAGTCAGCGATGTCAGCAGCAAGAGTTTTCCACTCCCCATCTGAGCCAAGGAAAGGCAGAAGAAAGAGATTAGGACTCACTTCAGACGTCAAGTCTGTTTTTGTTGTTGGTCGGTTCGATGGTTGGTTGTTGGTTTTTTGCTTTCATCTTTCTTCTTTTCCCATTTAACTCACAGTGCTGGCAGTATGGAAAAGCAATGGAATCTTTAAGTGAAGGTAAAACTGATCTGATATGGGCTGCTTTTGTGTGTGGTGCAACCAGCTGTGAATGTGACCAAACCTCTTCCAAAGTCAGCACTTTTCTGTTTGATCAGTCCAAGGTGTGGCAACACTGCTTCAAAGGAATGGTGAAACTTCATGCCACCAGTCCCCAGTGTAAATAGACCTCAAGAGCTCTGAACTCTGAAAAGCTTAAAGAAAGCCCTGGCTTTATCTGCTTTATCCCTTTGGTCCTGTCTTGAAACTGAAAGAAGGAGGGTGGGATTTCAGAGCACAGCCATTCATAAACACCCTTCTAGCTAACCCAATACTTGAAACTGAGGCCAAATTCCCTCTGCTTTTATAACGTATGGGAGGTGTCTCAGGGAAATGAAACTGTAGGTTTGTCTTGGGACTGAGGTGTGAAATAGAAGATCAGCAGCAAACGTTTCATGTGATGCTGTGTCCCACTTTGTCATTGCTACTGAAACTGTCCAAGATTAAACCCATCCTTTCATTCAACTACACACTGACAGACACCCTCAAATCTTAGCACAGGCAGTAATTCTCTTCATATAAAGGTATCAATGACTTTGCAGGGTTCTGGTTGGAGTAGGGTGTGCGTGCATGTACGAAGGAGGAGATACAGCTTAGAATCAGAGAAGCATCTGCAGAAGCAGCATGCAAAGTCTTACTATCCAATACTGAATGAGGCAAAGATTATTTTTTCTGCTTATCTTAATCCTCCTGTGTTCAGAAAGTAGGATTTCACACGTCCCTGCCAAACACACCGAATGTGACTGTACGTAGTAGATGCAGTTTCCCATTTTTCCTCCCACCTGGAACAACTTGCATCTTACATCCTCCCTGGAGCATTGCCTGCAGTTGTGTCAAAAGGATTAAACAACAAAGAAAGCTGCAGTACAGGAAAAAAGTTATCAGCTCCAGAATAAAAAGCTGTGTTTGTGTTATCCAGAATGAAGTGCATGTATACTGGGAGAGTTAAAAGAAGGTACATGGAGCAGCTCAGTCCAAAGGTTTATGTTTACATGACTGCAGTAGAGATGATGTCAGTCACAGTATTCACAAGAGCAGCAGAACCAATCCCAAGAGAGACAGAGAGGGAACTGACTCAGAGTTCATGGAATTAAACAAGAAAACATCCACTGACTTCACTGTGCTCTGGATCAAGCCTTGGAAGAGAACCTTGAAGGGATGGCATGCAGGTTTACCAAACTTCTGTCATATGGCTCTTCACCATGAATTTAACTGATAGAAAAAGAAAGCGTGGCTGTTTGGCATGGGGAGAACTGCCTTTTTGATGGCCATCTTTCTCCATACAGAGAAAGCCTAGGTATATGATGGTATTATCTGATAACCACTGGGCTGGGCATTATTAGTGTACAATTATTTCACTCCCATCTACAAACGAGGGAGGTTAAGTGAGGCAGTTTCTGAATAAAATTAATATCTCCATATATATATATATGGAGAGGTCGTACAAATTGGGATGTTCTCTGCTAGGTGTGAAGGCAGAGCCCTGCTGTAGGAGCTGGATGATCCTTTAGGGATCTCTTCCAGCTTGGGATATTCCACACTTACCTTTACTCTTGCACTGGACAGTGTAACGGACACAAGTGTTGGTTTCCACAGGTTTCCAGACCACTTGTGCTCCATCCTCATAGACCTCCACAACGTCAGGGGGTGCAGGGCTGGGAGGAACTTCTGTTGAAACGAGGCAAAAATCAGTGACTGTTAGCTTTGTTATGCACAGGAACAGCTCTTCTGTGTTGCAGATATTCAACTTCAAATGTATACGCATCTGTATTTATGGATGTGACCATTCCTCATGGAACAAAAATTTAACTGTGCCTTGTTTAAAATAAATATTAAGGTTTTGAAGTCTGATGTTATGTCTGTGTTTACTAGCTGAGTTTTGAACCCAGGAGAAAAGTTAAAGAATGTAGAAGAGGGAATCAGAAGCTGTGGGTGCCCCATCCCTGGAGGTGCCCAAGGGGTCCTGGGCAGCCTGACCTGGTGGGGTCACCCAGCCCATGGCTGAATGGCCTTTGAGGTCCCTTCCAATCCAACCATTCCATGATTCTGCAAATCAGAACTGCAAAATGTGCCACGCTACCAGCTAGCAAGGGTTGTGGACTACAGCAGGCAAGGGAGAAACCTTCCCCTGAATGTTTCTGCAGGAATCTCACCTTGCAGATGCTTTACAGGTCACATTTTCTTGGTGGCAGAAGAACTGCCATCCCTACACTTGGGTCTGCCTTCAATTTCAAGGGGGAATGGTTTTAAAGTGAGACAGGGGAGGTTTAGGTTGGATCTGAGGAGGAAGTTTTTCAGCCAGAGGATGGTGAGGCACTGGAACAGGTTGCCCAAGGAGGCTGTGGATGCCCCATCCCTGCAGGCATTCAAGGCCAGGCTGGATGTGGCTCTGGGCAGCCTGGGCTGCTGGTTGGCGACCTGCACACAGTAGGGGGTTGGAACTGGATGAGCATTGTGTTCCTTTGCAACCCAGGCCATTCTATGATTCTATGCTTCAAAATCAGCGCTTGCAGTATAAAAATGTAGATCCTTTTGTTACCTGCTTTCCTTACAACGCAGGAGGTGGATGCTGAGCCCAGGGAGCTGGTAGCCACACAGGTGTAAATGCCAAAATCCTCAGCACTGACAGAGAGAATAGTTAACAGCTGGAAGTGCTTGAGTGTAGACGAGATGAGGATCCGACTGCTGCTGTGGACTGGCATCCCATCTGCAAGGTGGAACATATGAGAAATAAGTACCTTGGCAATGTAGAGGTGCCTAAGCCACCCTTGTCCTGGAGGGACCTGCGGAGGGCTGCAAGCTCACCTCTGAACCAGCGGATGTGCAGGGAGGAGTGCGGGGTCGTCCGGCAGGACAGCGTCACGCACTGTCCTGCAGCAGCTGCCTGGTCCAGGAGCTCCTCAACAAACGAAGGTGCTGCCAAGAAGAGACAAACATTGATGCAGAACGGCCAGGAGCGCTACGTGGTGAACAAGTGTGAGAAGAAGATTGTAAAACATTTTAAATCAGAGTAAACATTTTGTTCATGCCCTGGCATTCCTCTGACCGTGGCTTTTCAGAGACGTTCATGGCACGAAGGCAATGAGGCTGTGTTCGGTTCCATGCACACCACACTGCTTATGCACCAGCAATACCTTTCTCTTTTGGCATGAGGCTTGGTAATTTGAACGAAGGAAGTCCTGATTTCCACTTCAGAGATCCTTCAGCTCCTGCTAAGGGCTCTTTTTCTGCTGCCTCACTTCCCAGCTCACCAAACTCTGTTTCAAAGAAAGGATGAGAAGTCATTCAAGGCCATCGTTCCTTATCATTCACAGCAGGCAGTTGAGCCATTCACACACACAGCTCAGCAGGGAGAGGAGTCCTTATCAACGAGCCTTCAGTCAACATGAAAGGCTGTGACAAGTAGTATGAGGAAAATGGTACTTGATTGAATATGGCTTAGTTAGGAAGGGTGGAGATATAAGGACAGGTTTAACATGAGGACAGGTCTTAACACGAGCCAGCAAGATGCCCTTGCAGCTCAGAAGGCAAATGGTATCCTGGGCTCCAAGAAAAGAGGGGTGGCCAGCAGGGACAGGGAGGTGATTGTCCCCCTCTACTCTGCTCTTGTGAGGCCCCATCTGGAATACTGCGTCCAAGTGTGGAACCCACAGTACAAAAAAGACAGGGAGCTGTTGGAGAGGGTCCAGAGGAGGGCCACTAGGATGATCAGGGGGCTGGAGCACCTGAAGACAGGCTGAGGGAGCTGGGCTTGTTCAGGCTGGAGAAGAGAAGCTGCGGGGTGACCTCATTGCAGCCTGCAGTACCTCAACGGAGCCTGCAGACAGGAGGGGAGTCAGCTCTTGGAAAAGGTTGACAACTGCAGGACAAGGGAAAATGGTTTTGAGTTGAGGGAGGGCAGGTTGAGGTTGGATGTCAGGGGAAGTTCTGTGCTGTGAGAGTGGTGAGGTGCTGGAACAGCTGCCCAGAGAGGCTGTGGATGCTCTGTCCTTGGAGGTGTTCAAGGCCAGGTTGGATGGGGCCCTGGGCAGCCTGGTCTAGTGTTAAATGGGGAGGTTGGTGGCCCTGCGTGTGGCAGGGGGCTTGGAGATTCATGATCCTTGAGGTCCCTTCCAAACCTGGCCATTCTGTGATTCTGTGACAGGTTCTGCTGTCCAGACTTATGTATCATCAAGGCAGGAAGCCAGAGTGAGTTCACCAACTTTGCCCAGTCTTTAGAATTTGTCACGCTCAGCTGATAACTGCAGAAGATGCTGCAGGGAGTGAAGCGTCATTCAGCCCCAATATGTTTTCATGAAAACTCGGGCAGGGGAATTTTAGCTGCTGCCATCAGCAGGTTAGCCCAGCTGACTCTGCAAGGAGGTCAGTTTTGCAATGGCTGTCTAACCACAGCCTCAGACACACTGGGGACAAAGGGGCAGTTGTAGCAGTTATAGTGGTGAACCTATGAAGGCACAGAGTGAAATACTTACCTTCCTCTGACTCTGGCTCTGGAGATATCTTTCCTTTTAGGATTCTTGAAATATGGGCAACAGAAGCTTTGACTTTCTTCTTCAGGCTCTGCTCCACTGACCGCTCCGCTGAATGAGACCTTCCATAAGGTTTAAAGAGCCCTGGCTTGCTGTAGAAGGAGCTTTTCTGCTTACCGCTCGAGTCTTTCTGGGGGCCATACATTTCCCTATGACTCTCTGCCACTTTTCCCGTAGCTAACAGGTTCCCCCCCTTTGAATCCTCAGTTATTTCCAAATGGTTCCTCCCTTTCTTTTCTTCCACCTCTTCCCTGATGCACAGCCTCTTATCCTTATGCAGATGTCCCCCGGGAGGTGACCTTGCCCTTTCACTTAAAGGTACGAACCGTCTGCCCGTCGGTTTGGGCTGAGGCTTCCTAAAATTCATAAATTCAAATGGAAAATAGACAATGTCATACAAGTCTGAGAAATTCAAATAGGCAGGCTCCACCTCCGAGATGTCAAGTTTGGGAGTTCCGCTGCCGAGACACGGGGTTTCATCCGACAGGTCTTTGATTTTCACCAAAGAAACTTCTGGGTGCCTACCAGTGCCTTTGCTCACTGGTGCTTGGCTGGGGGCTTTCCCAACAGTTGAGCTGTGTGTTGGGGGAATGCTCTCTTGGCTGCAACTGGGGCTCTCGAGTGCTGAGTCCTCCAGGTGTTCACATTCCTGCCCTTGCAGTACTGCTGGCTTCTCACTCAGTGCAAAATAGGATTCAGCAAGATCTTCCAGCTCAGAGAGTTCTCCTATTTTACCTCCTTGTAGGGAATGGTAGGAGATGTCTGTAGGTGCTTGGCCATCGGGGCCTTTGTAGAATGTATCCGGGGCAGAGATCTGCTTTCTGCACTCCTCCTGGCCAGCAACCGACTCTGCCCACACGTTCATCTCTTCAGAGAGGGAAACCATCTCGTCCACCAAACCTTCCAGGGCAGCAGACTCCTCGTCACTGTAAAAAGAAGACCTGTGCTGTGACAGGTCCTGACTTCCAGCCCTGCAGAGCGATGGTGGCACAGGTTGTCCAGCACCATGGCTTCCACTTCCCAAGGCAGTATCTCTGTCCTCGCCATAAACCATCAGCTGTTCCTCATATTCCAGCTGATAGACTGAAGCTGGAGACTGAACTTGTGCTGGTGGAGCAGCTAAGATACTCGGGTGAACACCCTCCTGAGCAGAAGAAACTTTCCCACTAGGATAAGCAGCCTTGTGCTGCTCCAACACCTGACTTCCACCCTCAGGGAATGGAGCAGATGAGGCCTGTCCAGCCTCTGGGCTTCCACTTGTGACGATGGATCTCACCTGGCAGCTGGGAAACGCTGCCTTGGTGTGTTCCTGCCTTTCACTCTCATGGACTGAAGGCAGATGTGGTTTTTGGGATGAAGCAGTTACAGATGGGTGTCTGCCCTCCAGAGCAGCAGGCACTGTGCCACTGCCTTGAGGAGCCTTCTGGGGTACAGCTGCCTGGATTTCAGCTTCATGGACCAAACTGGGAGCAACCTCTGTGACAGATGGACCTTCACTCCTCAGAGCAGCAAGCCTCTCCTTGCTGTGAGCTGGCCATTCAGTGTGCTGAGCTCCACCAGAGATGGAAGTTCGCACTGGTTTTGGTGGTGGGACTTTGGGAACAAGTGGATGCTCCCCCTTTGGGATGGCTGATGTGTCTGCATGAGGAGAAGCCTTCTTGTGGGCTTGGCTTTCACCATCATGGGCTGCAAGTGAGGTGATCCCTGCAACAGCTGGTCCTTCATCCCCCAGGACAGTAGGCATCACTTCTTTAGAGGTCTTCAGCTTCTGGTGAGCATCTTTATCAGCTCTCTGTGGAACGGGTAAGATACCTGGCTGTTTGCCCTCCAAGGCAGTAGGTGCCAGAATGCTTTCATCAGAAAGTTGCTGCATTTTGTCTTTATGTACTGGAAAAGAACCGATTTCTGTCTGCAGGCCTGTTAAAGCAGCGGAGCTTTTATGCTCCGTGAGATCAGACTTGGAAGCACTGGGAGCAGAAGGCTTCTCGGGGGATTGTTTCCTCCTTTTCTCCATCCAAGGGGCGGCTGGGGCTGTCCTTTTGATGAGGAAGCCTTCCCCTTGTAGGTCGGGATGGCTGTGAGCAGAATCCTGGGGTGGGGGGCACACTCCAGGAGCAGAGCTGGAGGTGGTCTCTGACTGCAGCAGAGCCGAAGTGGCCTGTTCACCCTCTTGCACAGCCATGTCAGAAGCCACAGGGATAGATTTAGCCTTTGGGGTTTCATGTTTCTGAGCTGGTGGCACAGCTAGGTCTGAGTGTGGGGCAGACAGAACGGGGCTTTTGCCTTCCAAATCTTCCTCATCAATATAAGTAGCTTTTGACTTCTTCAGCAAATGCTTCCTATTCTCGCTTCCATGAGGTGACACTGGAAGTCTCTCTAGCTGTTGCACAGAAACAGATGGGCACCCATTGCCCTCACAGCGTGTGGAAGGGGAGAGCTGCTCTTCTGAGCAGTCCTTGCTGGCTGTCCTAATGTCTCCTGAAGTGCCCGCAGCACCTCCCTTGCCTGGCTTTGCAGAAACATCACAGTGCTCACTGCCTTCAGGGCAACTTTCCTGTGCCGCGACATCGTAGTCTTCTTCCAAAATATCTTGTTCCCTCACGGATCTGGAGGCTCTCAGCCTGTAGTCATCCAGGGAACGGCTTCGGCTGGAGCCAGCAATGGCGGGATGTGGGGGTTTCCTCGCAGTATCAAATGAAGCTGATTTGGTCAGGGAACCAAGCAGACTCTCCCTGTGCTCATCTCCATCCTTGCTCTCCTCTTCTTCCAGTTCAAACTGTTCCAGAAGGGGTTCACGGAGACCACTGAGGGGCACTTTGGAATATCCAGCTTTCCGAAAGGTCCTCCTGGCCCTGTCCAGGTGCCTCCTGAGCTCCCTGCCTGGAGAGGAAGGTGCCCTCGCAGGGAGCTCGGCTGCTTGGCTATAGAAAGTGCTTTTAATGACACTCTGTCTAGGAACACACACAGGTGGCTTTTCTGTCCCATCCCCGGCCTTTTCAATTTTGTCCATTTCAGATAAAACTACGTCTGGTTTCTGTTTGAGATCTGATGGGCTTTCTGCAGAAGTCTTCCCCGATGAAGGCTCAGCTACATGACTCCTTTGGGTCGTCTCATCTCTGGGATGAAGCCCTTCCTTTCCCTCTTCTAAAATACCCGCCCCAAGCTCTTGGCTTTCCATAGATGATTTGTCCCCCGCTTCACTTTTCATTGCAGCATACTTCCTCCTCATGGGTTTCACTGGAGGGATTGAGAATTTGGAGTGCTTCTCTTCTCTCACGTGCCTTGGAGGCTCCTGACTGCTTGGTGCATCGAATATGGACAGGTGTAGTTCGGGTGTAGAGCCAAAATGCCTCTTCTTGGGGAAGTGTGAGTTCTCGTTGTCTGAAGACGAGCCGCTGGTGCTGGAGGAAGTGCTCTCCTCAATCAGGTGCCTGGAGATGGCCAGGGAGGTGTTGTCATGAGTCCTTTCCAGGATTTCTGGGATGGATCGCATCACCAGTATGGATTTATAGCACATCAGAGACCGCTGGAAACCGAAACAAAACACGGTGCAGTCAGATGGAAACGTGGGAGGAGAATGGCAAAGCAAAAATACAGAAATGATTTTCTGCACTCAGGACCACTCAGAATACTTCAATAGCATGTTGCCACTCTTTAGTAGATACAGTCCATTTAGGCCTCAGTTGTTCTCTGAGCATCCCTATTCTCTCATTCACAGCAATAAAACTATATTGGCTTCAGGGCACACTTCTTATGAACAGAGAAGCAGGACAAAGCCTGGGGCTTATAAAGACAATCTAAGCATTCAAAGCAGATGGAAAAAGTGTTTTTTAAACTGAACACATTAGATAAAGGCCTTGCTGAAGTAAATGGCCTTAAATCCACTGACTGTGGTATGACCTGCAGTGGCTTGGGCCAATGGAAGCCCCACCATATTGCAGGCAGAGGGAATCATCCGCTCCAACTTCAGCCATGTCAGACACGGCAGTCAAAGCAGCTGAAGTTGAGCAGCTGGCCTTCATTTATGGCCAACAGAGGGAACTGGGCATCCTCAGCAGGCAATCGATCTGATTATTTTAGACAGCTACAAGAGAAGAGGAGACTTGTTGGCACGTCTCTTTGCAGTTCACCATTTGCAAAGACAGCTGAGGGGAACCAACTTAAACACAACCACGTATCGTACGGGCACCTGCACTGGGGAGGTCATTTCCTCCTTGTTTGCTTTTTAGGACTTTTAATTTCCAAGTCCTACATTACTGGGACTGGTCTACATAATGGGAGGTGCTCCCTTCTCCGTGATATCCAAAGAAAGGATACGTGGGAACAGCATAAAGCCACACCACAGGAGGTTCAGACAGGATAGTGGGAGAAATTTCTTTACCATGAGGGTGGTCAAACTGGAACAGGCTTCCCAGAGTGACATTTGGTGCCCCATGCCTGTCAGTATTCAAGAGGCATTTGGACAATGCCCTCAAATAATGCTTTGGCTTTTGGTTAGCCCTGAAGCAGTCAGGCAGTTGGACTTGGTAATTTTTGTAGGTCCCTTCCAATTAAACTATCTATTATGGTCTGTCCTATTCTGTTCCATGCTATGCTACTCTTACACATCTGGAGTGTAAGGGGCACAGTCCATGTATGCCAGAGAAATACTTAAAAAAAAAACAACAAAGTAAAAGACCACATTTATTCTGACTGCACTGCTCTCTCTGCTGTGAGCAGGAATGCTGACACCTCCTCACATCTACCCACCTAAAGACAAGTGCCTTAACCTTTGTTTCAGTGCCTGGTGGAAGAGCCCTGCACACAACCCAGGACGATAATAAAGCCCAGGTAGTTTATTTCTGCCACATTCATTGGCTTCTTGGCTTATTCCCTATTCGTAGCCATGCTGAGATCTCTGCTGTGCTCTCTGCCTTAGCCCAACAGACTTTAAAGATGCTAATGTAATTACAAATAATTATCTAAAAAGAACCCACATACCTTAGGGCCAACTCACCTGCCACTTGCTCCGAGCCACAATGAATTTGAGCTGCTTGGTATTAATGAAATGAGCTGCTTCGAGGGGAAGATTGTGCTGCCAGGTGGAATGAGAGGAAAATCAGTGGATGAAAAATCCTGACTGCATTTCCTGATTATTACTACTATCATTTTTTAAAGGAGTGACGCCTTCCACAATTGCTTTATTTGAGAAATAACAGATCAAATTCCACAAACCCATTATTGTAGGCAACATCAGCTTTTCAATTATAAGAGCAAGCCTCGTGCAGTGCATGTTACAAAGCTCCCATGAAAAAAAAAGCCATTTAACTCTTTGCCTGTAGGGATTTAAGCCACTGGGATGTAAAACATAACCTCCTTCTGCAAAGCCACAGCTTCTTCTCTATATGGAGATGCTGTATTTACTCATGTTGGTAGTAATCTTTGGAAGGGGAGGATATCCTGACAATCAGCACCAATGTGCCTCCTCTTTCTGGAGAGCCAAACCAGCACTTCTGTGTAGGACAGAAAGTGGGAGACCGAGGGAAGGAATAAAACAGCAAACAGCTCTCAAATAGCCTTAAGAGTTGCTCTAAGAGTCTCTTCCAATCAAAAAAAAAAAAGATTGATTGTAGTAAGGAACCAGGACCAACTTACCATGAACCACCTGTGGGAAAGGCAGTCCAAAGCACCAGGCCTGTCCCTGATCAGAGAAAAGAACACCATGTTAGCAAATCACTTCAAACAGTGGTCATGAGATGCTCCTGAAGGTGCCCACCCTGTGCAGACACATTTCTGTCTAGTCTTTCACTGATGTTTTGGAGCTGAGAAGCCATGCAGAAAGCAGCGTTCAGCCCCAGGTTTCCTTCCCTTGAGCTGGAACAACCCTCCTGGCTGCTTTGAGGCTCACCACTGGTCCTGAGATCACGGCATCTCTGCGGGCTGCCTTTAGGAAGCACTGAAAGGCACTTACTTGGGCTGCTGCTGCAGGATCCGCTTGATAAAATCTTTTGCATCTTCACTCAGATGAACAAAATCAGGAGCGGTCCATGAAACTTCTCCTTTCTGGATATTCAGAAGTGTTCCTCTGTCATTTTCCCCAGCAAATGGAGACTTGCACGTCAGGCTTGTTTATTGAACACCGTAAAATAGAAGGGGACAGACTTTAGAGCTGTGTTTGCTGTTCAAATGAGCAAAGCACAAACATCTACGTGGAGCTTTCAATTGCTTGAGGGACTCCAACAGTGCTCACCAACAGAGCATCCACTACAGAGCATCTTTCACCCCATTTTTTCAATATCCAACTGAATTATTTATCCCTGATTGACAGGTGAGGTCGATGGCTACGGTCGCTAAAATGGGCAAGAGGAAGACTTGAGTGCTCAAGGCTTTACACAGGGACCAAAAGACCTTTGGCAACACAAAGAGCAGCCAATGAAGAGAGTTACAAAACAAATCACCGAAGATCTCAGTGCTTCGCTCCTGCAGAGCCCACACTTGATGGAGCTGGAAGGCTCTGACCCACAAAAGGGCATCAAACAAGGACATCCAAGCAGGTGTTCTTACCTTAAGTAGGTGATGACTCCAACAGCCCTGAGGACAGAGGGAACAAAAATGTCAGATGCCTGTCCTTTTTGCCCTCCTCAAGCACACTGCCCCTTTTCCAAGGTCATAAATCCCCAAAGCTTTTGCTTTCACCCTTTGTTGGTTTTTTGTTGTTTTCTTTTCCTTTCTTGCAGCGTTTTTATAAAACTGGTCTCAAGTATTCCTCCATTTTTAAAGCATAAGTGAAGAAGAAGGTTCAAAATACTTCTGTGGAGTTTGTTTTTCTTTTCTAGGGGGCCTCCTGGGGCCATGCTTTTGAGCTACCACCTATTTTATTAAAGACCGCTTTCCTTGAGATGCTTTTTTACATTAATTAGCTGCCAAGCATCAATTACTGTTGACCAAAATAGAAGAAAAAGGAGCTTTAAATAGCCTCAGTGTGTTTTGGATTCTCAGTGTTCACTTTCAGTTTCCCTTATTGTTCCCTTTCCTTGCATGGAATCACCTCTATTAACCGCACCATCTCTACCCACATACGGTATTATTCACTCATTAATTCTCTCTTTGTGTAAGCAATTGGTACATTGGTACAGTTGCTACATAGCAGACACTCCAGGTTTGTTCAGCAGCACAGCATTCTGCACAGTGGGCTCCCCATAGTTCTACACTGTCATTTTGGCAGAGCCAAAGGAACTGAGCATGTGTCAAAAACTGCAAAATGGTTTGATGCAACTGCAATAAATTGCCCTGTGGGGGAATGTACACACAGTAACATCATTACATGCTCCTAAGGAAACACTTATTTTAACCCGGATGACCCAAATTCAGGCTGTTCAGTGCAATAGGCTGCAACATTGCAGCCTATCAATACCTGAAGGGAACCTACACCCAGGAGGGGAGTAAACTCTTCAAAAGGGCTGACAACAGCAGGACTAGGGGAAATGGATCCAAGTTGAAGGAGGGAAGATTTAGGTTGGATGTTAGGGGGAAGTTCTTTACTAGGAGAGTGGTTAGGCCCTGGAACGGGCTGCCCAGGGAGGTTGTGGATGCCCCGTCCTTGGACGTGTTTAAGGCCAGGTTGGACGGGGTTCTGGGCAACCTGATCTGAATGTGGATGTTTGGTGGCCCTGCTAGGCAGGGGGGTTGGAACTACATGATCCTTGAGGTCCCTTCCAACCCGGGTGATTCTGTGATCTGTGAAAACCTTTTTAGAAAGGTTACCAGATATCTGTTGCCTTCGACACCGGCGAATGAGAGACGATTTCTGGGGCAACGAATTCTGGAGACCCATATTTACTGAACTGAGGCTCCAAGGGTGTGATCTTCTGAGCAAACCCAAAGTCACAGATCTTAAGGTCTTCCCTCTCGGGATAAACCATGAGGATATTCAGAGGCTGGAAAATGAAATAAAACAAAATGTAAGGAAGCTTTTATTGAGATCAGGCAATATTTTCAGTTGCAGATAAGAATAATTCGAATGGAAAATACCTAAGCCAACAGGTGGCTATGGGAAACAAGACCTGCCACTTCACGTTACCTTAATGTCCAAATGAAGGATGTTGTTGTCATGAAGATAATTGATTCCTTCCAAAATTTGCTTTACGTACAATTTCACCTGAAAGAAAAAACAACACAATTTGTAGCAATCAGCCATTAAGTCACTGAATATTAATATTAGGTAAAGAGGATCCCTGATTCCACCAATGGTTCTTTGTTTCTTTTAATGTGATGGAGGAACAGATTGAGCCGGAAAATTTACAGCCACCTTCAACTCTGGAAGTCCTCAACCTTTCAATACTGAAGTGTTAACTGGCATTTCCCTCTGAACATTTCCAAGAAAAATCAGCTTTTAGCAACAAATAGGGGAAACCTGGCTTCTAGATGGGGGATGTGAAACCCTTTGAGCTTTGAGCACCCAATATTTAAAAAACCATGATAATAACAATCAGAAAAACTATCTGAGAAAGCATCATTTCATTTCAGATCCTTGGAGACTGAAAGGGAGTTGGGTGTGTGTACAATTCTCAGGAGACAAAGGCAGTGAAGATATGGTGAGACAGATGATCGCTAACTCAAGTGTATTTAGAATCATAGAATCATAGAATCACTAAGGTTGGAAAAGACCTAAAAGATCACCCAGTCCAACTGTTCACCTATTCCCAATAGCTCCCACTAAACCATGTCCCTCAACACAACATCCAGTCTTTCCTTGAACACCCCCAGGGTCGGTGATTCCACCACCTCCCTGGGCATCCATTGCAGTGCCTGACCACCCTTTCTGAAAAGTAATACTTCCTCATGTCCAACCTGAATCTCCTCTGCCGTAGCTTGAAACCATTCCCCCTGGTCCTATCACTAATGACACGAGAGCAGAGGCCGACCCCCAGCTCACTACAACCTCCCTTCAGGAAGTTATAGAGAGCAATAAGGTCTCCCCTGAGCCTCCTCTTCTCCAGGCTGAACATTCCCAGCTCCTTCAGCCTCTCCTCATATGGCCTGTGTTCCAGACCCCTCACCAGCTTTGTTGCCCTTCTTTGAACACGTTCCAGGGCCTCAATATCTTTCTTGCAGTGAGGGGCCCAAAACTGGACACAGTACTCGAGGTAACTCGAGGTATTTCTCACATTGGAAATAGCAAATGCAGGTGAATGTTATTCTGTGCTGAAGGATCAGGTTGTTCCCACTGACTTTGGACACTGAAATAAGAAGGGGAGGTTACCTCTGCTTCGGTGACCACACTCTTCTTGAATAAACGGTCGAGGAGCTCTTCACTGGAGCATCTCACAACAGCGTTAAGATAAAACAGAACCACAGTTACAGACTCCTAGAATCATTCAGGTTGGAAAAGACCTCTAAGATCCCCACGTCCAACCCCAACCCATCCCACCATGCCCACTGACCACATCCCTCAGTGCCACATCTCCACAGTTCTTGAAACGTATTCAAGGCTCTGGAGATCGTGGCTGCTTCGCAGAAGGGCAAGGCTGGCCTTGCTCATGCTGATCTCCCAGCGACACAGCCCATGCTGTTCCAAGTGCAAAGCTGCCACCTCAAAACCAAGGGCACACAAAGACCAAATACTTGTTTGGGGATTTGAGTCTCCAGATTGCAGTGCTGCCTTGTCTCTTCTCCCAAGTTCCAGCACCTCATCTTCCCTTCTCACCTACAAAGTAGCTGTTCTGCTCTTATTAGTGGTGTTCATGTGAATGCCTTGCTTGCCTGGAGAGCCTCAGGTTCTGTTATTTAGGAGGTTTCTAGCATCCAGAAGCTAAATCGACATTTTTACTTTGTAGCCACCTCGTCTCAACTAAGAGAGGCCAGAATTCATGAGATCTCATTGGGAACAGAATCCTTCCCTTCCAGAAGAGAGCTTTGGTGCTTAACGGCTCATTCACACTCACACATGCAGGTATCAAGGCTTTTCCTACAATAGCAGAACACAGTAAATCAGTGAGGACGCACAGAGCGCTGTGGGGAATGGTTGGGTGTGTTCTGCTATCTCAGCAAAAGCTAAAAATTGCTTATTAGCACAGCTATTTAAGCAATGACATCCGCTCATTACTTTCCAGCCTCCTCGGAGACACAGACAAGGATACAACTCCAAGATCAAAATCAGGGTTTTCCGCGTTTCAAACTGATCCAGCAGCCTGGTGATCCTGTCGTGGGACAGAGAGGACAGAATGTCCCTCTCCTGATGCGCCCGAGCCTTCGTTTTGCTTCGCAGAGGGATGAATTTGGCAGCACAAGACACTCCGTTCCCTTTGTGTACAACTCGTTTCACAAAGCTGAAGCAGCCCCTGGGCAGAATCAGAGGACAAACCCGGCTCAGCCCCACTTCAAAGCTCTTGCTCAGCAGGTGAGGACCTTTCCCTGCCCCAGCCTTGACGGCTCCTGCTGCTCAGGGCTTACATTCTCCAACACAGCTCTGATTTCCCTGTGTGTGAGCTGCTATTGCCCTCTCCTGGCTGTCTCTAAAACTAAGCAGCGAGTTCCCGTTGAAGGAAAAACCTCTTCCAGATGTGTGCTGACAAAGGCTGATGCTCTCAGATCCCTTGGATGAACGCGGCGCTGGTGCCTACACTGCTGTGGTCTTTTGAGCTTAGTATTGCCCAAGAGCCATACATGGGCACCTACTCATGGAATCATTAAGGTTGGAAAGACCACTAGGGCCATCCAGTCCAACCATCAGCCCATGTCTGTGATCACCACAGGCCGTGTCACTCAGTGCGACCTCAAAACCCCCAAGCACTTTATCAATTGGAGTGACCTGTGGGCTCCATGCACTCTCCCAGCCTATCAGAAACTTCAGAACAGAGTTCCCAGCACCCCTGTATCAAGGCAATCTCCCACTTGGATTTATTCACGGTTCTGCCTCTTGTTCCTGCTGCTGGCAGCTCGGGTGGGCAACTGGATGTTGGAAAATGTTGGATGCTGGAAAACCCATTTACCTTCCAATCTCCTGCTTAACCTCATACAGGGAATGGAGTTTTCTCCGGGTGGCCACTTTCTTTGCTGCTTGGTCTTTCTTAGCTTTGGAAAGGAAGAAAAATATGAAGGTTAATATTCAGATCGCCAATGGTGTGCAAAGTTATTTCAGGACAGCGAAAGGCAGGAAAATGTGCAGGGCTCCTCTAAGCTTCTGCAGAGTTTGGTATAGCTGTTGGATTACACAACTTGCCAACGTGAACACTGCAGCATGGCCGTGCTTATTTCTGCTGCCCATGGTGTCACTTCATCACATAGTCTCAAGCAGAGATAAAAGAAACAAAGAAGCCCAACTCATTTGCTCTTTGCAGGTCATTAGAAGATTTCCCTTTATACAGGATAATGCCATACTGCTATCATGCAGATGCTAAGCTGGAACACGTGGCAGACACCAAAGGAAGATGAATACACACTGCAGAGGTTATTGAAGCAGCTCACGCAGCTCAAAGAACGGTGTTACCTTCATGTACAACAAGCTCTGCTTTGCACAAAACCTCCCCTCCTGCATTTTTGGCAACACAGGTATAAACACCACCATCTTCTGAGACAACGTTGTCCAGGATTAAGAAATAAGTCGTTCCTGCCTTCCCTTGATGGAGCCTAACGCTGTCTGTCAGCAGTGTGGTGCCCTGAAAGAATGGAACCACTTTTTGTTATTGGAGAACCAAGATGGAAACAGATGTTTCTTCTCTTCAAGAAATGAGAAAGAAGAGCAGAGTTACAATACATACTTTTCCATCTACCGAAGTCACTAACAAAATGCTTGCTGAAGAAGAACCCATGGCTAAATGTTTTTCTGCTTATACAACATTTCTATTTCAGAGCCTATACATTAGAATGAGGGCTGGGGAGGGATCCAGCTCTGGATGTGGTTCATTCTTTGGCTTTTCCAGCACGCCAAGCCTGCCTGACTGGGCAGGAAGATATCAGATGAAATCTAATACAGATTGATTTAGGAGTGATGCAATATTTGAGGGGGAAAGCAGTATTCTGGGAAACGACAAATGATTTCTCATACTTTTTATTGCATTATTTACTGTCCTTGCACTGTTTACCAAGTAACTATGAAAAAGATACAGAGCCTGAAAGTCATGTTGACAATTGGAGTAAACATTCTTAATCCCATTCCTGACCCTAAAAACGACAGCATACACCTCGGTGGCTCTCAGACCGACACCAACCTCCCTTCCTGCCTATTTATGTACCCAAAATGATCTTATGGAAGGAGCCCCAGTGACACTGGAACATCACAAAGCAAAATTCAAGTGTGGTGGATCCAGGGAGAACTGCAGTTAATTAAAAACAAAAACAAAAACAAACACATCTACAGATAAGATTCAGTGTAGCAGGTGTAGAATGACACAGCAAAAAGGCTTTCCCCATAGAAGCGTTGTTTTGCAGCCCTTTCTGTGCTCCTCATCCTCAGCCAGGAACACATTTGCCCTTACCTTAAACCACAGAACAGTAGGTGGAGGGGTCCCTTCGATGACTGCCTGAAATTTGGCACGCTCCCCAGCATCCACCTGCACATCCTCTATTGTCACTTGCATATAGGGAGGACCTGGTGAGACACAATGCTTTGCTGGACCATGACTTTGCTCATGCTGTGCTGATGTAGGTTCAGTGACTCTAATGGGATTTCCAGACCCAGGGTGTGACACTGGCTTAATTTCAAATCGAGAGATATCAGTGAAATATTTGAGTTTCTTTATGGTGGCATTACTTTTAGGCTCCTGCATGCTTGTTACTTTTTGTTTAGTAAACAGTTACTGGTGAAGGAGATGAATTATCTCAAACAAAGCCACAGGGAAGACAGTGATAATCACAGGACCTGAGAAACAGAGACAAGGCTCCTCCTTACTTGTTGGGGTCTTCTCCTCAGTCTTATACACACGGGTTCGTTCTGTGGTCTCAATATAAACTTCACTGTGTACGTCCCAGAACACATCCCCTTCTCTCCTGTACCAGTCTCCTGTCCCCGCAGCCGGTCGTATTCTTTCACGAAGCCCAAGAGAAAAAGACCCAGTCACACAACTGCAGAGCTATAGGATTACATTGAACTATGAGTTTAACCACCAGATTAACCAACATCTACTTGAAATTAATACAAAAAGAATTTTGATCCGGTGGAGTTCATTTCTCTCCAATATTTTGCATCCTTCTTGTGCAGTGCAGAAGACAAGAATGAGTTCAAGTCTCCACTAGCTTCCCTACAGAGGAGAATCTGTGTATTACAGTGTATGTTTACCTGGAAATGGGAACAGTGCGCTCCTGAGTGCTTTCAGCTCCTTTAGATGTCTCCTCATGGGAAAGACCAAGGCTGGGCATTGGTACGCTTGGTTCTTCAGTTGGAATCTGCCCTTGTGCTTTGTCTGATAGCAGAAATAGGGAAAGTTAGGCACATCAGCTGTGAGGGCACATCTGAAAACCAGAGCAAACCTGTGAAGCCATCTCTAGTCTGCCTGGTGTCGGCACAGAATTTTTCTAGCCTCAGCTGAGTGCAATCATTGAAGCTAAGGGGAGAATTCAGCCCTTTTGAGACAACCATATAAAGCAAAGGCCTTGAACAACAGCAGGGAGGCTGAATGGACACAAAGCTGACTGGCAGCACAAGTTTTTCTACAGGGAAACACATGCAGACACAGGTAGGAGAGGTGGTCAGCAGGAACAAGAAGGAAATTGGGTCAAAGATCCCATCTGGGTGGGAAATGGGTTTGGGCTTTCTGGTTACCAAATATTGGCCTTCTTTTCACTCAAATGTGATTAACGAGATGAATGTCAAGTCATCATCTTGTTAGAATAATGCCTCTACTAATAACTTAATTAGTTGCCTCAAGTGGAAGGACTGCAGAACCATCTCCTTCACTACTCTGTTCTCTCTGCAGTTGAGACCAAAGATGTAATCCATTTCACATTTTACTTCTGATGATTTTTGAGTCATTCTTCTTCACCACAGGATAATTTGCATGCATGATTTCCCATGAAAAAGGAGGAAAAAATAAAAATTAAAGCCCTGTCATTTTTAAGCAGTTATTTTTGGTCTGAGTTCATGAAATGCTTCTATTCTCCTACAGCTTTAGGCCAAAAATATCTTTTTTTTTTTTTTGAAACCACATCTTTAGTTTGAGGGCTGTGGGCTGCGTGACATTGTCCTTTTAGGTTTACATTGGTGGAGGCCAGATACTCTGACTTGACACAAACAGAGAAGGACAAATTGCTGTGGCAGAAGCAGGAGGGAGAGCAGCAGGGCTGCAGCTTGCTCACGTGCTTTAAAAACAACACAGATGTGAAACCTGAGGACATTGTGACACACATCATTGGCATTAATCAGTTAAATGGCTGAGGGGTCTGTTCAACTCCAGGGCCGAGAAACTGCAGGGGAACTTGTGCCCAACATGCTGTACATTCTCTGGCAATTGGTAAAGGGATTTCAAATTTCCTGCTTGCTTTTGGCAGATAACATGAAAATCAATAGCCCTTCCCCACCCCAGCACATCCAAAACCAAATTACTTCTGGGATTGCAAAAGGGAGAAAAAAGGCAAACAAGGAAAATAGGAAGTTGGGGGAAAAAAGGAAAAGGGAAACAAGGAAAAAAGGAAAAGGGGAAAAAAAGGGAAAAAGGAAAAAGGGAGGAAACAAAGGAAAAAATACAGGTTAAAAGTCCATATATGGAAAAAATTCTCTCCTTCTTCACTTTGGGCAGTTGATGAACCAAACTCTGCTTCAGACACAGTCTTCAAGCTCCTGTTTCCAGGAAGCTCTGCCCCAAAGCTGTGCCCAACCCAACCCCATCCCACAGCCCCATGGTTTGCTGTCTCTGCGTGTCCTCTTTCCTGTTACTGCTCAAAACAATAAAGCAGAGAACCGCGGGAGTGGGGAGGGGGGAAGAAATTGTGTTCAACTTTTTTTATCTCTATCAATTTCCATGCACTGCCTTCCAGTCTCATTCCAGACCTACCCTGCCCCCCAGCAGCCTGGGTTTGGGTGCTGACTTCGTGGAGCAGCAGAGGCCCAACTGCTCCATGGTCACCTCCTGGTGTGTCGGGGGGAAGAGTCACAAGCAGTGATGCTGAGTCCACGAGCTTCTTCAGAGCTGTCTTGATCTCCTTATCAGCACGCCGAAGGGAGGCCTGGACGGAGGTCTCCAGCTCTGACTGTGGAGATGGTTTTCCTACAGACAAGAAGAACTGCATTTCTCTCTTTGGTGCAAAAAGAAAACAGTGGCAGCATGCAACCCATTGCAGTCAGATGGAACATCTGTCTTCGCGTCCCTCCCCTTCTCCTAGAGCTCACAACAAGGAGACAGGCACACAGACTTTGACAGACACATCCCACCAGGACAAGGACACTCCCAGACTGTGGAAAGAGGGATTTGTTTCCTGGCTCAACCCTACGTTGTCTGGTTGGGCAGATATACTTCCACTGGGGTCAGTGAAACAAAGCCAGTGGTGATGCACTGCACTCACAGAGAGGCTGGGTGCAAGGAGGAGGTTATTATCTCTGGGAAGGGGGAGTGAGCGCTTACCAGACTCACCACTGCCCCTTGAAGAAGGGTTGCTGCTTCCTGAGCCTGCAAGGAAGGATGGCACAGAAGGCCCTGAAGCTCCTTGAAGCTTGCAGGAGAACGTTTTTGTCCTACTTTGTGGTATGCAGGTTTGCATGACACCTTTTAAATTTGCACCTGATGGTGCTTTTGCAAGCCAGCTCTAAAGGCAAGGTCACTTGTGTATACAGTACTGCAAAATGACAGTGACAGAGAAGCGTTGTAGAGGAAGATGTAATTTCTGCCTCAAGAAATGACAGCTTTGAAGGAAGAGAGATGACAAAGCTTTCCAGACAAAAATAGATTCTCGAGCACATCGCTGCAGGACAGACACCCAGGAGACAAACAGCACAGACATCCCCAGTCAGCAGAACAGAGCATAGGCCAAGGTGGGGATATTGGGTGAATCAGATGGGGAAGGACCTCAGGAGCTGATCTGATCCAACCTCCTGCCCAGCACTCCTTAAACAAATCTTGATGAGGCACAACAAAGGGGCAGGAGATATCTAAGGATGCTAAAACACTCATCAAAGACAGACAAAACCCATATCAGATTACAGCTATTCATCATAGTCACAAAGAGTACAAACTTGAATAAACATGCAGTCCGTGATAAAAAGCTCTGCTTTAGACACCCCTTCTGGTTGCCCAAGCCTTTATTATTTTAAACATACTTCCCATGTGTATGAAAATGTGTTTTCCACGAATAAAATTAAAAATAAATCCGACTATATTCTTGGAGCAGAAAAAAATGACTCCCAGCCATACTATGAACTGATTCCCAGTAGGCAGCAGCCTTATGTGTGGTGTTGTGTAAGTGCCAGTGGGCACAGATCTGCAAGCCTGTGGACCAAGATGCAGGGAGAGCAACTGGGAGCTTGCTGGAAAAAAAAAGTAAGAGTACTTGCACACAGATGCTTCTGACTCAATTCATGCCATTCACATACAGCATGCCCTGCAGCTCTGTTTCAATTCTGCTTCTTTCTCAGCCTTGAGAAAGTAAATTCCCTTGATAGAGCTTAGCAGGAAAACTTGCTTGAGTCAGCCCCCTTGCTAGACATATTATCATCAGATGGCTGGAGATCATCTAGTTGCAATCCTCCTGCCATGGGCAGGGTTGCCAACCAGTAGATCAGCCTGTCCAGGGCCCCATCCAACCTGGCCTTGAATGCCTCCAGGGCATCTAGATTTTGTTTTGTTTTCAGCGTCCCCTCCATGGTGATGGAGTATTTCTGTTCTGGTGCTGTTGATGGGAAAAGCAACTTTTGCTCACACCACGTGCCCCAGACTGCCCCATTGGTGTCCATTAGTCATGGGCTGGGTGGAAAGATCTTTAAAGACTTGGATTTCCTGGAGTTCCAATTGTGCTGCCTTACCAGCTGGGCAGCTGCCAACAAAAGAGCTCTTTGGAAAGGCATGAAACACCCTTACTGCCTATCAAGGAGAAAATACAACTCTGTTTAACTTGGATTTGTGGCATTGTGGTCAAATGTGGTTGTAAGCTTGTTACAGACTACTGAGGCAAGAGATTCTCAAACACTCCTGGTCCATAAGACAACGTGGGATTCTTCTCCTCTGTGTTGCTATGGTACTGCTTTCTTCCCTGTTTAGTGATGCTATGTGCTATAATCCAAGCTGCTGACCCAAGGAGCATGAAGACTAGCTGTGGTACATCAGGTTAACCCTGTAATGATGTCTGCAACGCACAGCCTGTTTTACCAGTTCCAAAATGGTGACCATGAACCTTTCCACCTCACATCTCCTTCAGCCAATAACCAAAACCACAAGAACCTCGTGGATTTTCAGCCTCCAAATCAGCCTCAGGGGATCCAAGTAGGCAAAAACTGTTCAAAATTATTTGCTCCTACAGCTGAACGGGAAGCGTCCATCAAAAGAGGTTCTTCCATTTGAACTCTTCTGGAACTGTCTATAAAAATGGCAGCCAGAACCTGAATGCGTTGCTGTCCTTGGGCTGCAGATCTGCTCCTGCTTAAGTTGAGGGGAGAAGCTGATGAGATGATGGAGTATCAGGTGCAGAGAACAGAGAAGAACACAGAAACCCAGCAAGTTTAGAGACAGCTGATGCAAGGCATTTATTGATATCAACTCAGCATCTAACAGTGCATCTTGCATTTGTTGTTTTTGTTGTTTTTTTTTTAATCTCAAGCAAACTGAAGTTTCCACTTTATTAATACCCATTTACCTGCAGGAATTACGGCAAAACATTTCTTGTATTATTATTATTTTTTAAACAGCTGCATGTTTTCATCTACAAGAAATAAACCCCCACACGTCTCATTAGTTATCTACACAGTTTAATCACTTACAAGCATCATTTTTAATCTCTAGGAAAATATGTTGAACGTGTGTGTAGCAGACTGCTCAGACACCTTTCATTTTGTGAACAGGGCTCCGCAACAGATTTCAGACATTCGTTTTGATTGCTTTTCTTTTGCTTAGATTTCAAATGAAAGTGTAAGCAGATGTTAATTGCTTTGAGCTAATGAATATATATATATTTTCTAAGACCAACGGAACTGCAGTTTTCCAGCTTCTTTAAAAAAAAATATATACCTGAGCATCAACCACATCAGATTGAACCTCCACATCTCTTCACAGTTCTTTACTATCTTATGGGTGAGAGTATGCTTTAAAGGCAGAGCAAATTCCTTTCTCAGCAGTGCCTGTGTAAATCATAGAGGTTGGAAAAGACCTCGAAAATCACCCTGTCCAACCGTAATCCAAAAGAAATCCACTGTTTATGGAGTTATTCTGGATAGACACCTGAAGAGCTGAGATCAGAACCAGGCCTGATTCAAAAACGTTTTCATTTTCAGAAGGATTTCCCTGATGTATTGTTTATTGCTTTCCAATGCAGAGGGCAGTAGATGAACGAAGCACAGATTACATTGCTTACTCATAAAACAAGCAGTATAAACCAAGGAGCTCTTATCAAAAACAGGAGAGCAACACAAAAGAGGTCTCATTTCTCTCACCGCATGTGATCACTAGGAAAGTGCCCCCTATCTCGAGGGCAGTGCACATGGTATTACACAAGATATCCTGATGGATCTTGAAAAGCAAAAGGCTGAGAAATGCATTCATTTTTGTCACCATATGATCAAGGTTCAGCCACAGAAGAAAAAAATGTAGTCTTTTCTACAAGCACCTCTTGTAAATTCAGACCCTGTTTGCAGGAATATTGCCTGGACTTCAGAACAAGCTTCACAATATCACCTAGTTGGGAAACACTGAGACAGAGCATCACACACCAACGTTTCCAAGGCAATAACTCACTCATCCTCTCTATTCATGCCAGCTAGAAGCTGCATCTGAGAGCATTTCATTTGTTCCATCTACATGAAAACATTTCCTACTGCAGCATGGCCACACAGCTCAGTAGGGATAAGGTATCGGGACTCCTCACCCCACAACTCCATTGGATAGAGAGGGCCAGTGCTTGGTCCTACTGAGATCAATGAGGAATTCCAGTTGACTTCAACCAGGACCACTGTTTGGGCCTTTCAGATAATTTCTTTCCAAGGCTGAGCAATGTGTTGAAGCTCTCTGTGCTATATCCTCTTTAGCGAAGCCAACAGGAATGGGCCATGCCCAGTGCATCTGAGCCTCACAAGCAGGCTGCAAAGCTGCAGAGAAACTCATCAGAAAGCAGCAAGGCGACCTGTGTAATGTGATCCAACACACACTGCTTCAGTAACACGAAGCAGTTGTAACTGGCAGTGCTGCCAAGCAGCCCAATTTATTACAATTTATTTTTCAACCAGGCATTTGTGGTAAAGATCTGCTTGTGGTTTTCTTTGGTTTTG
Organism: Lagopus leucura; assembly: GCF_019238085.1. NCBI lineage: Eukaryota > Metazoa > Chordata > Aves > Galliformes > Phasianidae > Lagopus > Lagopus leucura. The sequence continues at coordinate 48,889,796 of NW_024962334.1, read as the reverse complement.
TTCTTTTTTTCCTCTTTTTTTTTTTTTTTGTGGTGCTCCTGTCACTTTGCTGCAGATCCGTGGTGAACTCTTTCTAGCGCATCAGGAGACGTTCATCTGTTAACAGTAAAGTTTCACCACTGGCACAAGTAGGAGATCAAATATACCAGATCATTTTTCCAATAGCATATGTTGACAAAGACCACATTTGTGGTTCTTTGTATGCATTAACATTTGATTACAGTTGCAGAAGTCATTTTGTGCAGCTCTTTAATCTTCTGCTGCACATTCAGTGAACCTATATTGTAAAGTATATGGTTTATAAACCCCCTAGGGTTTATAAACCTACACCTATAGTGGACTTGAAAATAGCAGTCATTGTTAAAAATGGCCTTTTTTGTAGTTTTTCTTACGGTGGAAGAGAGCAATGAAACCTTTGGCTTCCTCAAGTGTAGAGAAGTGTAGAGTCAAAGCAGTGTGGAGCTTTGTAACCTTGAGTGCACGCAGTGACAGATGGCTTTAGCAGGGAACAGTCCTCCCGTGCTGCTGCTGGAGGATGCTGAAAAGCGTCGATTCTTTCACTTCCTTGCCATGCTATCATTCACAGGTTTGCACTCGAAATAATTCTTAAGTTCGTGAACAAAAAAGCACTTATCCACGTGTATCTGTGTCACAGGTAGGAGAATCAGGCTTTTTCCAAGCCTACCCCCGCAGCTCCTCTATGGAATGATATATGTTCACCTCGATCAAAGCTTTTACAATTACAGACTGATCTGACAGACGTGTTCCCTTTAAGACTGGAAAAGCTCATAATTAAATACATTTTACTCAATGATTTTCCCTCGTACACATTACCTTGCCATCATTTTATCATTCTCACCAATTCCCCTCACCCACAAAAATTGTGATCATTTGCTGATGGTGTTTTTTTGTTGTTGTTGTTGTTCTACAACACTGCTTCCTCTTGCAATGACAATTATGCTTGTCTCTGCTCAGCTTTGGGAGAGGTCTTCTGTGCTGATGTGCAACGTGACGGGCTCACCGACTGTCCCATAGCTGAGGGTTCTCGTGGAAACTTCAGTTTTAAAGCTTGACTGCCCATTGTCTGCCGAGAGTTGGACTTCAGTGCAGAAAGATGGTTTCACGGTGAAGGAGGGAGCAGAGGAAGCTGCCGCGTGCACCCCAGGCTTCACCTCCATGCAGGCATCACTCACATGGATGGAGATGTTGGAAGAGCCTACGGACTGCACACCAGTCACTCGAGACGTCGAGACGAACACGCTTCCTGGAATGTGCTCCTCCAACGTGCTGAAAAATGTCTGCCTGGGCTCGGACACCACGGGTCTCCCCAGGTTCAGCAGCACTGGCTTTCCGATGGTGGGCTCGCTGATCTCTGTCTGGAGCACGGAGATCTCGCAGGGTCTGTCTGTTCTGTGGTTCTTATCGTCGCACCCGTAGGTCTCACCTTCTCCTGGAACGTAATCTTCAAGATCCTCCAAAGTCAACATTTTGCCGTTGTGGGTTAAAATTTTGAGGTTCCGGGTGCTGATGTCTTCCGCCTGCATTTCCTCTGGTTCATCAATCATAACGACATTCTCCTCTTCTGGAAGGACATCTTCAACCACTTGGGGCATCCCCTCTTCAACAGGCCAAGATGTGTCTAGCTCATCCACTTCTTCAACCTCTGGCCTCACCGATGAGAAGAGAGGTCCATGCTCATCTGCTGCAGCTGTCTCAAACCTGAAGCTCAAAGGCTCACCCCCACAGGCGAGCAGTGGGGAAGCAACCCTTGCCCCACAGTGCTCACTTGTTTCCTGGGGGCAGCTCCTTTCTTCAGATCCACAATCAGAACAGGAGTTATTTCCTAGCTGTTCCGACTCGCACGGGGAGCTCCTGTCTTCACTGCTGCCTTGAGGTCCTTCCTGATCCGCTGCATACACCAGAGGCTGGATATTGACTTCAGAGAGACTTTCTTGGGGCAAAGATGTTTTTGACTGTTCCACCAATTTATTGTTGGAATTGTTTGTATTTGGATCATCATCTGGGGAACGCGTCGGCCTTGAGCTGGGGAAAGTGAATGTTAACACCCCTGAGTCATCTTTTTCTTGTTTTACTGGGGAAGATCCTCTTTTCTTTGCAGGCTTTTGTGATTTTTTCACCTTGAATTCAATTATTTCTTCCACTTCAACCCATTTGGGCTTTTGCTCTTCCATCTTGGTCTCCACGGTGATCTCTCTTGCTGCTGCTCCTTGCCTCTCCTCTGGCTCTGTGACATAAAGTACGGGGACAGCAGACTTTGAGGTCGCCTCTTGCTCATGCCTGTGGACAGGCTGCCTGATCTTTGAGACAAAAACTGGCTCTGGAGTTGGCTCCGCTCTTGGGGAGCGGGAAGGTGAATGGCCTGAAGAAGAACGAGCAGGAGAAACCCTTCCCCTCTGCCTTGGGCTCTTCACCACAGTAGTTATTGTCTCCTCTCTGATGAGGGAAAGGGTTGAAATGGAGTTGGCAGGAAGACAAGACTTTCTGGGGAGCCACGCTCTGTTTGCACATGCCAGTGTCGATCAAGGCGCTGTAGTGGGGTTAGTCTTAGGAGCATCCAGAGTTGAGAGAAGCATGTCATTTCGGAATGGATACACACACAACGCACACGCCCGCATGCCCATCACTGCCTACTTGCTGAATCAGCCAAAACCTTTTTGCCTAAAGTGGATCCCAGCTCCTTCAGCCTCCTTGTGTGCACAGACACATGCCCAGATGAGAAATGGTCTTCTGGACTCTGCTGTATCTCATATGCTTGCAGTAAACACCTACTTTGTGCCCAAATAGCAGTTGCACCCAAAGGTTTTACGCACTCTAGTTTACCCATTTCCTTAATATCCATGGCTAAGATCTAGGCTTGGCCAAACAAAATGGTAAAATGTTTTTTACTTCAGTAGAGTCAGTAAAGTCCTCTCTTTTAGTAAGTCTATCTTATCTCTATTTTATTGATTAAAGATTCTTTTTAGGCTAGAGATCTTTTTTTTCACAGCCAGAACAGTAATGCTAAAAGGGCATTAAGCATTTGGAAGCCAGGAAAGTTAGAATACTTCCTGCAGAAGTCACCTACGCCAAAATACACTTATATTTACCCTTCATAGTACTGTTACTGCAGACACAGCCTGATCCTACTATCAGCAACTGATATAGGAATACAGATCAATCTGGAATGCCTAGTTGTTATCTCTCAGGTCTTCTGCTGGTCTTTATATTCTTCAAGGTATCCAGTGTGGTTGGGATTCCTCACCACCTGTGCATACATACATTCTGCTTGCATCAAGATAATTATCTACTCCCATCCCAAACTGACTTTAAATGCATTTGGGGACAGGAATATCCAATCTCAGATTTTAATGTTCTTAATTTATATGTTGAACATGCAGTTTTCCTGCAGAATTCTTTTTGTGTCATTTTTTTTGCATGGAAAAACCTGAAGGTAAAGACAGAGTTTGATTTGCAAGTGTAAGGAATCTGAAGTTCTGCTGCAGAGGTGGCTGCTTCAGTGGAGCTAAGAGGAAAGGTCATTTTGTTTCTGCCCTCAGATTTTCATTCTACCTCCAAGCAATAGAGACTTGAATAATAATAAAAAAATAGAATGAACTGAAGGATGAAGACAACCACCGGATCCAGGAAGGAGTGATTATGTACAAAACAATAATTTTTATTCTTTCTTCTCAGTTCCCTCACCAGCCTCAGCACCTAATTGACCAGGCTCATCTGCTCCTGCTTTGCTCTTTCCCACAAGTTACCATCACCTTCCTGCTCTGCCTTCCCACGCTGACCTTGTCTGCTGACACTGCTCTGCAGAGCCTTCATCATGACCACAGTGCCTTTCTGACCTATCCAAAACCAAGTCCCTCCTGATACAGATATGAATGAACCCACTTGTGTTTGCACTAGACTTAGCTCTACACTGCAAAGTTTCAATGCTTTCTTGGCTCTGGGATTTACAGGGACACTGCTCAATCTTGTCTCTAAATTATCTGTCAGTTTATTTCCTGCCTATTTCCTGGTAATTTCAAAAATGCTTCTGTTTCTCAGCTTGCTATGCTTTAAAAGTTGCAGTGTGCCCTTAACAAGCTGATCCCAAACCATATTCCATCACCACCCTCATTTTAGCTTGAGGGCCTCCCAGATGAGCTCACAACCCCATCCTACCAGCAAAGGGAGGACAAGTTCCCTTAGAATCATGGAATCATTAGGGTTGGAAAAGACCACTGTGATCATCTAGTCCAACTCTCAACCTTGCTCTGAGATCCCACATATAAATGTACCAACATACACCCTATTGGGGCCACAGCCCTTAATTTAAGAATCAGTTCCTGAGCTGTCCAATGCAGCGTGTTAGAAATTTAGAAGTCAGCTTATCTGATGGTATTTTGCATTATTTTGATATTATTTAATCAACCAATAGAAGGTGCTGCTTCTGATCTGAAATCATAAAGGGGGAAGGGCTACTATTAGCCTACTGAGGGGAGATGTGAAAAAAAGCATTTTTCCACATGATTTCCAGGTGCAGAGATGTAGAAAGGTAAGATTCACTAAGCGTGGTCTGGATGAGAGAGGTTGTTTCCTGCTCAGGACTTTCTTGGGATGTTTCTGAATGCAGTATCAAGAAGTTTGTCTCTGTTCTGCTGCCCAATGGAAATCCGAACCTTGCACCTTCATTTTCTGGTATTTGAAAGGTTAAAAAAAGGTAATGACTCAAATTGTTAACTCAAATAAATTAGTCAAAGGCAGACCTAAGTCTTGTTCATCCTTCCCGTTCTCTGCCTACTTGCTGGCTCAGGGCAGGAGCTGCTGGGTGTTGGTGCCATGGCTTCATACAGACCACTGGCTCCAGATGGACATGGATGATAACTGATAGTCATCACAGAAAATAATAGAAGGAAAGATAAAGCACTTGTTGTGTCATATCTTAGCTGTTGTTTCACAAATCAGCCTCATCATTTAACAAAATTACTTCGAAAAATGGCAACTATTAGAGTCATGTCCAAGGCAAGGGCTGGTTTTAGCAAAATTATGACTCTTGTGGGAAAGCACTTACCCAAGGACAAAGTTGAATGTCTTGAGGGAGCTCTGACAACCTAGCATGTAAGTACAGTCTTCCAGTATCATACAATTCAGTTATGCCCTTGTTTATGTTACTTAAAACCAAGAAGATGCTTACAGATTTTAATGGCTGATGAGCTCCCACAAAGAAAACACCGTAGGCTGTATTTGTTATGTTTGATGGTCTTTTTGAGTACCCAGTTCCTAACGTTGGTTTATTTCAAAGCTCTGATTTAGCTTGTACCTTCTTGAGCTCTTGTGCAACTCCGGCAATATTCAGTGGAACTACTTCTCATGTTGTATCCTAACAAAAATTTGGCCTGTGCTCTGCCTAGCTGCAATGTTGCTATTTCTTTGAAATGGACAGTAAGACTTTTCAGGTGGTCACTTTGCACAACACAAAATACCATCAGATCTGGTGGGAGAGGGGCGAACACACTTGCATGGCCAATAAACACAAGCTTGTTATTGGATCATGCAGAGGCAGCAAGGCAAAACACAAATGTTACCCGAAAACAACAAAAAATAATCAGCACTTACATGATGATGGTTTTCTTGGGCACTTTAGTCTCTTGTTCAGTGACTACAAAGAAAACAGTATGAACAGCATGGGGTTAAAGAGAGGCAAAAGCTGAAATGATGAAATTAACTTTGCTCAGTTAATCAAAATAGACTGGAGTGAAAAAAAAAAACAAAATGCCTGTACCATCCCATCCATGCTTTCTGTGGTTATTTCCAGCATCACGTTTAGTGATTGTGACCAAGAATGAGGATTCAAATGCTCTTTGAGTAATTTAGATTTGCTAATAACTGTGTTGAGAACAATATTTCAAAAACTGTTGGTTTTTTTTGCTACTGTGAGATCCTGACTTTTGTTTGAAAGGCCAAATAGAGAAGACAAGTTACTGTGTTTTTTACCTCTTTCCCTTCCCTGTAATACAGTGGTGACGGTGTAAGAAACCTGGGAATGCTTTGAGATGGGAAATCCTGGAGAGCTGAAATGCTTTCAACTGTGATTTCACTTACTTGAAGGGTTTCCCCCAAACACTGAACACTTCCTACTGTGGACTAGATGCAAAATCCCAGCTGACAACAATGACAATGAAAATCATTATCATCAGAACAGAAAATGAGCATCAAAAATCTCAGGAAGCCCCATGGTAGCCCTGTAGCACACTTACATTTGCTCCTTCCCTTTTGTTCTAGTGTGTGCAGTTTTTGTGAGCCCTGCCCCATGCTGAGCTAGAATCTTGTAAGGCATGCCAAGGTATAGAAAAAAAAATGATAGAAGATTCAATGACTTTGCAAGTATTTGTTCAAACGGACGTTTTTGGAACTACAAAAGATAGCATGTAAAGAGCCAATAGAGATTTTCAGCAGGTCCCCAACTTACAGAATCATAGAATGGCCTGGGTTGAAAAGTGCTCATCCAGCTCCAACCCCCTGCTGTGTGCAGGTCACCAACCAGCAGCCCAGGCTGCCCAGAGCCACATCCAGCCTGGCCTTGAATGCCTGCAGGGATGGGGCATCCACAGCCTCCTTGGGCAACCTGTGCCAGTGCCTCACCACCCTCTGGGGGAAAAACTTCCTCTTAATATCTATAAATATTTATCTGCTGGAATAAAATCGAGACACAGAACTGGGCTGTTTAGAACCTATTCTGAACCACTGAACCTATGTGAGATCTGGAAAAAAAAAAACCCAACATCAAGCCCCACCTCTTCTTGAATAAGTTAGAAAAGTTTCTAAGAAACTTAATTTGATCTCAAAATAGTTTTCTAGCAATTGGTTTGCAGCCTTCTAGCCAGCCTATAATCAAGCAGCTCTGGTCATTTCAATTTGGTACAATTCAAAGTGAACTGCAAATTAAAAAAAAACATATATTCCTGAAAACACAAAAAGCGAGAGATTCAATTCTGTTGCAAACCGAATTTGTTGTAAAACCTCTATCAAGTGGGTCCTGGTGACTCACAGTTCACTGCAGAACACATCTGTTTTGTATGTGCTGTGTCTGAGGCGTGAGGGAGGATTTACACAGCCCTCTGTAAAGGATAGAACCACATGAAAGTAGGATGAGAGAATCTGGGTTTCTTTTCCCAAGAGGAAAATATTCTGCATCCGTTTTAGCACCGGATTTATCATTTCAACTTGTTTGAGAGCGTTGTAGGAAAACAGCTTTGCAAAGCAGGAGGCCCTGAGAAGCAGGTTAAAAGCTGTAAGCATTAGGGTCAGCCAGTGCTTCTGTAGGGCCAAACTCCTCCTTGGTTAATGCATTCAATCAGTGCCTTGTGAGTTACGGAACATTTAGGCTTAGCCTGAATGGAAGTCGGCTCTGGTTGCTCTGAATGGTTGAAAGATGGTTTCCAATGTGGCCTTTCTTACAAACTTTAAGCTCTACTTTTCCCACTCCATGAAGCTCAAACCCATTTCCACACTGCATGGTGTGTATATCTCAGAGATGAACCCACAGCATGGGATGCACAAATTTGACATGAAATGCTAAAGCCAATTGCAATATGGAAAACTCAGGGGCATAAAGCAGTTCCCTAAAGTGGGAGGCTGAGTGTTCCTCTGCATTTAAAGCAGTCTTACGTTTCAGAGCCCCGGGATACGTGGCTTGCAAGAGGGATGTTATCAAAAGCCAGGTAGAATCATAGGATCGCTAAGGTTGGAGACGACCTCCGAGATCCTCATGTCCAACCCCAGCCCACCCCGCCATGCCCACTGACCATGTCCCTCAGTGCCACATCTCTGTGTTTCACCTACACCTCCAGGAGTGGTGACCACTGGGTAATGAATCTGCCCAAAGCTCTGCATGAGAACTGAGAGAAAGCTATAAGGATACTTGTTGCCTTGCTGTCACTGTGCTGTACTTTGGGTACTTTAGGTTTTATCTTCACTTGAATATCCCATCCTTTCTCCTACTACTCACTGTTCTAGACTTGCCTGCCCAGATGAAAATTCAGCACTTCTAAGAAACACTGGGTTTTTATTGGAAAAAAAATGAACAAGTTAGTGAATGTGGGATGAGGGAATTGCAATAACAACGTGTTAAAAAGGGATGCCAGAGCACGCCAGCCCACGCTGGGTCAGATCTGCTGTATGGAGGTTAAGCAGCAAGGCGGGTGGCCACAAAGCAGACAGTCAACTTGAAGTCAAAGAGAAAGATCTTCTTTCCATTGCATTTTTTGATGTGTCTAAAATTCTTCATATGTCTACAGAAAGAGTATTTTTAAAGCAACTCTCCGTTGACTTCAGTGCAAAAACCAAGTGTGACTGAAGGCAGAAGTCAGAGGGTCCCTTAGTTCAGTGGTTTCCATCCTTTTGATTTTGATCCTTCCAATTGATCTGCAAATTTCCATACCACGAATTTAAACCTAATGGCAAGAATTTTGCTTTTGAGACCCCAAGTGTTGGTCTGATGACCACCACACAGAGCCTGTAAACCACTGTACTAACGGAATCTCAATCGTGATAGTAGGTTTGACTTGGTGTAATACACAGTACAAGAAAATGAAAGCTAACACAACTGCAACTAAAGCCCCTTGGGTGTCTCAGGAGGCTTTTATTATAGTCACTTCCCAGAACCAACAATAAATCAGGTAAACTGGAAAACGGACATAGCAGCCATTTTCTGATGTAGTAAAACCACACAGCAGCAATGTAGTCGTCTTGGTGAAGTTATAAATAGTCCAATTTTCACACAGAGAAAAGATTGTAAGGATGGAAAGCGAAAGCCTTCCTGAGATCCATCCATCCTCCCGTTCTTTGCCAGACGAGCTTGATTTTTCAATAGGTAGATCAAAGTGGTCACTGATTCCCAGAGAAGCAATTAACTCCCTCCCACTTTGGTACAAGCGTATTGTGCCAAACTTATCCCTGATATGATTCTGCTCAGAACAGCCATCGTGGTCCATGGGTGAGCCTGCTCATTGCTCTCGGCTGCCTTGGAGCAGCTCCCACTGTTTCACCCTGGAGGTCACTCAGGGATCTATTTCTTTCCCTATTACCAAGCTCAGTCAATTGCAAATCACAGACCAGAGACTATTTCATAGCAACAAGCTCCAATTACATTTCTTCCAACAAGCTCACCAAATCTTTCTGTTTATGGCTGTGGGAGTGACATCGCATGATTAATTCAGGGCTGAATTTGTAACCCCATGAGCTGTTGTACAACCTTTGCTTTTATAGCATTCTTGGCACAAGGAAACTTCATGAAGATATGCCATCCTAACAGTAATTTGTGTTCCTCTACATACTGCATGTGAGTTATTTTTCTCTCTATGTCTCAGCAAGGACAAATCATTAAAGTACCTCAACATTGATGCTACCGAAATAATTGTAGTGTTGCTCTACAGACACCATTCTCCCTGCCATGCTGTTTGATGATTTACAGTATTCTGGTAAAGAACCACAAGGAAAGCAAGCATAAAACCAAAACATGTGAGTACATAGATCTGGATACTGCTGTTAATGCCCTGGTGTGTCTGAACCCTCTTAATGTGTAGCAATGCATTATTGGTGTTTACAGAGGGCTGACCCCATGCTCCATCCTGACCAGGACCCTCTCTCAGACAGAGCCAACATGGAGATAAAGATAAGGAAATAGAATTGTGGAGTACCATTTTCCCTGAGTATTTTTCCAGACTCTGGTCAGAAGGTCTTTATATTTGATGGCCCTCACTTGGATGTGGATAACAACACTCAAACCCTGTCAAAAGTACACTTGAACTCTTGTTATTATCCTGAGTTGATATGAAAACATCGATGATGAGGAAAGAATATACCACAGTTCTTGGCGAACCTCTGGCTTTCTTTTGCCATGTCCCAATTGCCTGCATCTGGAAGAGCTCTCTGACATCAATGCTTGTTGGCATGGAATGACCTATGCCTACCCCAGTCCTTTCTCTCACCCTTCAAAGCAGTAAGCTATCCACTATCTACTGTCCCTTGGCTGTATTACCTCCTGAACTGCTTCTGGGGGCTGCTCAAGAGAGACAGCACTGGCTGTCCCATGCTCAGCCATGCAAGGATGCTCCTAATGTATGAAGAAACAATTTTGAATGCTAGGGAATATTCCACTCTCAGATTTGGCCACTAATCTAGATTTGTGTACCTAGCAGACCGCTTGTGTAAGTTCCTTTAGTAAAAAGGTATCTTCAGGAAGGCAACTGAGGAAGTTAAAGTGCTAATAAAGGGATGTGTTATTGGATGGTGTAAGATCAGCCCGTGTGATTCGGTTGAAAGATGCATGGAAAAAATGGAACAGATTCTGTGATTATGTGAGTAGTCCTAGCAAAGGGTTGAACTATTGTGCAGGATATACAGCAGTCAGTTCTCCTTTCCTAGTAATTCCAGAAGGTTTTCAGTAGCATTTCAGGAAAGGATCACAATATATCTGTGGCTTTATTTACTGGCCCCTGTTCTCTGTCAGAAAAACGTAACTCGTGTTCTGCCAGGCTGACATACGTTTCCAAGCACTACAGCAGGAACAGAAACATTTTTCTTGGCTGGTGTGACATACCCTTCATTTACGCCTGCTTTCTCATATAATGTGTTTATGAACATTATATGATGAAGTTGATTTGCCAGATTTGGAAATCAACAGACGGTGATGGGTATATGGCTGAGCTGCAGTATACCCATACACGTCTTGATGGACATACAGATACATGGACACCAACAATCAACATGGATAAGATGGCAAATATGTTTGAGCCTCAATGAGATGGTTTTAGAGTTAATACACTGACATACTTACAGAGCTGGACAAGGACCATACCTTCAATGGTGATGGCTTGGTCTCCTCTCCTCTCCTGGGTCAGGGCTGCAGCAGTGTGATGGTAAAGTTCTGCTCCACTTTTTGCTGACCCTAATCTGTTCACCAGCTAAAGAGAATTATGCGGTACTGAATAAAATGCAGGATGCTTTTCTACAATAAAATCTTCCATACTCTAACAATAAGTATTTTGCAATTACCTGACAACAGAAGCAGATGAATCTGTGCCCCTAGGCCTGAACAGAGTTCCAATGAACACAAGCTGCTCAGTAAGTTCATTATAATGCTTTACCATGAATGACTTACACAAATAAGTTATGGCACAACAGCTAGCTTAGTTACTCATTGTTTGCTCTGTGATTTGGTCCTAAGGTAACTATCTCTGCTAAGAGCTCAGATTCCTGCCATTGAAGTGGTAGTTAAACAGTTGTGTTAAACAGCTGTGTGGTTTGGTTTTGTTTTTTTTTTAAATCATCCTTTGGTCTATTGAATCTTACTCAACCAAGGCAACACTGGATCTTCGGATCTTAGCCAGGTGATGTGGTTTTGCTAAAATCCTAGCAGGAGTCTTTAAATTGGATCAGACCACATAAAAATCAATGGAAAAACTGCGAAGTTGCTGTGAGCTCAGCCACATCCCCTTTCATTGCTGAGTCCTGAGAGCTTATTACTATTTTATTACTGTGAGTGCACAGACTATGCCTAATTTTTAGAAAATATTTTACAGCATGTTCATTCTAATTTTGAGATACTTCCCATGAATGCTTGCTAAATATACAGGAATGGCAGTGGTTTCCATTTCTGTTTACTTTACTTCTTCCTCTTGGATTTGTAGTGACATAAATCTGTTCTAGTTTGAAGGTGGTCCTGAGGAAATAATCACATCAGAATGATCCCAAACTTGCAAAGATGTAGCTCTAGAGATCTGGATTTAAGTTCCAGAGTAAGCTCACTCTATCATTACTAGAACAACCAAACTCTCAGATCAGAGTCATCCTAAGCTTTCAGATGTTCAAAGTCCAGATCAAGGGAGAACCTGACTTGTATAAACATTTTTGATATGGCACGCAGCAACAACTTCTCAGTCACTAATCCCATGCAATGGATGTCAGTGCAGTGACTTCTCCAGTCTACGTCATGTCAGCAGATCTCTAAATCTCTCTGAACTTACTTCACATTCGTAGTGTCCCATGTCTTCATTGGAAGGGTTCTTGACCACCAGGACTATTACACCACTCCGTGGTTCACTGAAAGTCTGGTATTTATTTGTGTCCTTCAACAATATGCCATCCTTGTACCATCTGCATGGGAAAACACTTCGTATGAGCCAGAAAAAAAAGCAGTATCAAGAGATTCCCAGTTCACTGATCCATGTATCAGACCAGTGAGCACACAAATCAGGAGTTAATCATTAGCTAAATGCTTGTTTCTTGGAAGACAGTCATGCAGAAAGGTAGATCACACATGGATACTGAAATACGTGGGGTGCAGAGACCCTTCTCAAGAAATCTCATCAGCCAATGCAGGGAAATGTGCTTCTAATCACTGAGAAGTTATATTGAGCTTCCTGATTATCGCAGACGGTTTGCTCTATTCAAGTGTAGGACAAGGAGAGTAAAGCGACGACAAAATGTTGTCAGGGCATGAGTGTTTATATCTAAGCATTATCTGTAAGTACTGTTCCAGATTCCAGCCAGAAAAAAAATATTGAGAAGCTAAGGAAGGGCGGGATAGGGAAGAACCAGTGTGGGGATGGTTGTAAGGTAAAAAACTCAGGGAAGAAAGGGTCATAACTCGGGAAAAACAAGCAAGGAGGGTCTTCAGACCATACAGAATGGGAATGTGGGATTTGTTCCCAAGCTGCTTGAGGAACTGACCTGATCTGAGGCCTCGGTGCTCCTTCGACAGTGCAGGTAAATTGAGCATCCTCACCCTCCACAAAATAAGCATTTCTAACCTTGTTCACAAACCGTGGTGGCACTGCAAAGCAAAGGTAAAGGCAGTGAACAGCTGGAAATATGACAGTGCTCTAACAGATACAAAGGTGTGTCCCTGACCAGATAATTCTCAGGATTTCAGTGCACAAGGCAGTAAAGACCTCTTTTTTGACCTGAGATTTCACCGCTACTGTATCTTCAAGAAAAATTAATCTCTCTTGCATGCTATATAGAACTTCTGGAATGTCTTCATATTGATGCTCAGGGAATTACATTGCCCTTTGAAACAACACCTCTGTGCAGGTCTTTACCTTGAACAAGGATCTTTCCTAAGGTACTGGCATTTCCAGCAGGACTGGAAGCAAAGCACATGTACTGTCCTGAGTCCACGCCTGTGAGGTTGTCCAAGATCAGTGTGCAGGAGCCATCAGGATCTTCTATTATAATGTGATGGGGATCCACCTCCACTGGCTTTCCATCTTAAAAATTAAGGGAAAAAACTCTCTGTAAATATTTCAGTATCAGTTATGTTTTCTCCACAGGACTTTTATCCAGCTCTTCCACTTCAGAGGAATGAGAGCTGCATTTGCTTTCTAGCACCTGATGTTAGTGATTGAAGAATGAGCTCTTCATCACCCTCAAAAGAAAATCTTCCTGTAGGTAAATGGAAGGATGGCTGGACTGGGTGATCTTGTAAGGTCCTTTCTACCCTTGTGATTCTATGATTCTATAAATCACTCTTTGGATAAATCGTTTGTTACAGAAAGATCTATATTACCTACAGCTAACATTAAGGCTAGAATTAGGTATTTCTAGGTGACCAGCCTTTAGATTACTCACTGACAGCTTGACACAGAGCAAAGTACAGAGAAAAGAAATGTGGAGTACGTGTTTCCTGATGTGCTTCTCATACCTTTGTACCAGCTGACAGATGGTTTGGGAGCTCCTGTCACTTTGCAAGCCAGCTTCACTGTCTCTCCCAGCTCGGCTGTACAGTCTGCCAGTTCTTCCTCAAAGTCTGGAGGAACTGAAACAGAATCAACAGGTTAGCCCCAAGGAGGATAGGGTGTCTATGGGATGGCTGCTGCAAGGTGAGATGATAGGCAGCATTTCTGGAATTCTGGAAAATTGGCTTGAAATGACAGTGAGAATGAAGCAACCTGGACGACAACATAAAGATCCAAAGCAAATCCATGTGCCCAGACACATGTATTTGTAAGCCAGCATTGTAAGCCAGAAGTTGAGGGTGAAATGTTTGACACCTGATGAAGTAACAAGGGACTTTTTATGGTTAGAGGTAGGGCTCTAGTTCAAACCTTGTGGATCTTTCCAATGGAGTGGTCTGGGGTCTTTGTCACCAAATCCTGTGGTTATCTACCTTCCTGCAATCCCTGCCAGAATAAATGCACCTCTAGTGCCAACAGCAATTCATGTTTTAGGTGATTCAGTGTTTCATTTCTCTCTTCATTTTCAGGACTATTCTGCAATCTACTCTAGGGAACCTGCTTCAGCAGGGGGTTGGACTCAACAATCCCTAGAGGCCCCTACCAATCCCTGTGATTCTGAGGTTCCATGACTGTGCTGCAAAATGCCCCTTTTATTGGCAAGGATGTCTAAATATGAAGACAGAACTGAGCAACTACCTCAGCCTATGGCTAATCCTCTATCAAAGCCAACCTGTGTAAGGGGGGTGTTGAAATTGTAGTGGAGAGCCATCTCTTCTCAGCTCATCACCCTGTGTTTTACAGACTTGGTCTATGGACACTGAAGAGTAATAAGGAAGATATTCACTCGCTCTGCTATTGCCTCCAAATCACACAGGTCCTATGGGACGTCTGTCACGTAAAGCTGGTCGCTTTGGTGATGTACAGTCCTGGTTCTCTAGATGGTAAATGGAGTCATATCCTATGGAGTTGATCAAGGTGCCTATCCTAGTTCAGATGGAGTACTTAACTACAACCATTCCAGTTAAAGCTTACTGTTTGCATTCAGGCTGTGCAAATTGCTATTTAGAGCAGTGATGTTTTAACCTGTGGGAAGCCTCCAACTCTCATTCAGTTGAGGAGGTGGCAGATGACCCTCGATGGTCTCCTTTGACCTAGAAAAAAAGTCTCCTTCTCCAATCAGGGAGCCAATCCCAAGCAAGCCATACTCACTCCAGACAGGCTGGCTGATTCGCTGCTGTATGCCACAGATTTCTTTCACCCAGGAGTTCTTGATGTTCACTGTACGAGCCTGAAGGAGGTACTTGCGGACTGAGTCCTCCCGCTCGTGCCAGATCTCAAAGGCACGGTCATCCCCTTCCACCACGTCGTTCACATCTATGTTGTTCAGCTGCAAACAGGAGGAGTGCAAGAAAGTCAACACAAATCCTTTGTTCATTTCAGGTAGGGCTGAATTCCAGCCAGAACCGAAATCTCAGAGTTTAGTACGATTCAGATCTGAACCTAGCCTTTGTGAATCAGAAACATTATCAATACAGGTTTTAAATGGAAACAGTTATTAAACACCAGCAAGTCTCCTGCTGTCAGTGCATACACTCTTCAGTGGACACTACTTATGCCATTCCCATCAAAGCTACAGTACATGCTCTAACAGCAAAATTGGAAATTAGAGTAATTGTCAGACGGGGAGAAATGCAACATGGCTTTGGCTGAACAGCAATCAGAGTCACTTTGCAACCCTTTCCTTGGTATTTCTGACTTTTGGATAGCAAATAAACGTTTTCCTGGCAGTAATTATTATATTCCAGGGAAGTCATGTCCAGTATTAAAGGGTATCTCAGGGTGGGGCACATAACCACCCTCATGCGTAATGCCGTAGGGTTGACACTGGGCTTAGTAAAGAACTCTAAAAGGCTTTTCATTTGCTTGACCTTCATGATATTCTTGAAGATGTAACTGTAGGTGTCTGTCCTCGTGTCTCGCTTTGGTTTGCAGATCACAAGATAATTCCTGAAGAGGAAGACGTGTCTTTTGTGTCCTTTCCATGCCATTCTAGCTCCTGGAGCTCCTTCCCACACAATGAAGTGGCCCTGGCAGGAAAAGAAGAAAGAGCACATAGTTATACTGGAATAATTGCTGTGGTGATGTTATACCATTTCTCAGCAAAGAGATAACCAATTTTTGGGGATAACAATTTTAACCATTGTATCCTTATCCTATGCACCACTGTTTTATTACAACGGGGTTTATTACACACTCATTTGATCTCCTTCACCAGAGCAGGATGTTCATTTTCTGTACCCTCATGAACTAACAACTACAATTAATAGGTTCCCCCTGGCACCACTGGGGAGAAGCAGGCACACCTGGGGTGTGATTCAGTGGGCTTTTGTTATCAGATGTCTAAATGCAGACAGCTGAGTTGTACCAGACTGTCTCAAAATCGCTGTAATTAACCTTACAACTCCACTAAGCAGAACACTGTGATTCTCAGGAAAGAGGGGACACAAAGAAGCAGAGTTAATGACTTGCCCAACGTGACACAGTAAGTCTACAAAGAGACCAAAATTTGAGCAAGCATGCTAGAAGTCAAGAAACATAGAATCATTCAGGTTGGAAGAGACCTGTAAGATCGATCA
Organism: Lagopus leucura; assembly: GCF_019238085.1. Lineage (NCBI taxonomy): Eukaryota > Metazoa > Chordata > Aves > Galliformes > Phasianidae > Lagopus > Lagopus leucura. The sequence continues at coordinate 48,873,430 of NW_024962334.1, read as the reverse complement.
CCAGGTCCAACCCAAACCCACCCCCCGCCATGCCCCACAGACCGTGTCCCTCAGTGCCACATCTCCACAGTGCTTGAAGACCTCCAGGGATGGTGACACCACCACCTCCTTGGGCAGCCTCTTCCAGTGCCTAACCACTCTTTATCACAAGTTATTCGTAATATCCAACCTGAAACTCCCCTGGCGCAACCTAAGGCCATTACCTCTCAACCTATCACTGTTATCTGGGAGAAAAGGCCAACCCCCACCTTGCTACAGCATCCTTCCCAGTCATTGTAGAGAGCTATAAGGTCTCCCCTGTAGTCCTACGCTGGTTTCTTAATAGATAGATCATCTTTCCTCTATGCTCCTGTTCCTGCAGTGACCTGGAGAAGCACACAGCTCTTCTGAAGACACATGACTGAGTTTTGAAATGACATAAACTGATCACAGATTGTCACTGGAGCACATACAAAGTATGTTATGTTTCCTTGAACTGACACTAGTCGCTTTAAAAGAAGGTGAAATTGGTCCATGCACTTCGCCTATAATAGGAGAAGGTGAAGAAGGAACAACATGCTGTAAAGATCATGGTGGGGGAGTGGGCCAAATCAAATCCTTTCCTATGTGAAGAGAGTGTTGGAAAAGGAAATAAGTACATCACATGTGAGCTGGCCCATGAGCATCAGTATTCTTGTCCTTTAAACCTTTGTCAAGCCAGTAGACCTATCTTTCCTACATACTGAGACGTGTCACACCGAACAGCAAGAAAGGGAATAAACAAGTACTCTGTTTCATACATGGAGCTTCTAATGGAGCTTCTAGTGGAGCATCTTGTAGGACATAAGGTGCACTAGCAATGGTGCACATATCACAGTTACCTGTCGGATGGGTTCACCAAGGCTTTCCAAGGTCCCTGGGTAGTTCTCAATGAGTGAGACATGGAGGTTGTTTTCTGCTCTTCGGGTCAGTGCAGACACGATGGCATAAGCCTGCTCCAGCAAAGTGCAGTTTTGGCTGTTTCTTGCTTTGTTTCGGATTAATTCCTGTAGGGAAACATTGTGGACATTACTGTGCAGTGAGAAAAAATAAGTGCAGTCCTAAATGTATCCCTTGTAGTTCCTCTAGTGCTCACCCTGACAACGTCATTCATGGGGCAATGCTAAACTAAGAGTAGACATTAGATAGAAATACAAGAGGATTGAACAAGTATGAAATAGCAGTTATTTTTTTCCCCTCATGTTTGTTCACGTGCCTCTGTTCCAACTCTGAAGACATGGGAAGCACCTATGTTTGCTCTCTGTTCCAAGACATCCTTAAAATTTTAATGTTTGTGTGCAGGCAGGTGTTCAAAATTAGAAATTTAATCTGATCCTTCTTCAAACTATCCAAACTTTTGTATGCTGAAGTACATTTTGTTTTTTGGGCAAGACAGTCTTATTTCTGGATACTTTTATGCTACTTCCCATGAAAAATACCATTGAAAAGTGCAGTTTTTAAACTTTTGTCTGTGGTCTGGGGGTTGGAGTTGGTTTGTGGTGCTGGAAACTGTGAACTGTCATCTGGATTTATAGTCATAAAACTATTCAGAGAGTAACATCACTGACAGTGATTACTGCCTCAATTTACTCAAGCTTTTGACAGTAGTTACATCAGAAAGAAGCTAAGAAAGGGAAAATAAAGAAGGATTTTTCCCCACAGGCTGCACAAAGCAGAACATAAAGCTATCAGAAACAAGCATATAGCATATGCTTTTCACCTTGATAATAGCCTGATACTGCTGGATCCTGTTGATGGGTTTTTCCAGATAGTGCTGCAATGGTGGGATAAGTGTCTGTGAAGGATCTTCATTCATTAAAATTTCATCTGTGTATCTCTGGAAAAAAAAAAAATACATAGAAGAATGAGTAATTATCATTATAAACAGCAGTAGTAAGGATTATGCTTGGAAAAATACTCATATGGTACTTCTTCACGCATGTTCAAGGGGTACTTTGGTTGCTGTTTACCTTGTAGAAATCCTGGACAGCTTTGCTGACAACAATCGACTCGGCCTGCACCCGCCCCACCAGGTACTGGATGTACTTGTTAAATTCTGCCTCGTGTTTAATAAAGCACATGGCCACATCGTCATCAGTGTCACATTTCTGCAAGCCTCGGAGGAAAGCACTGTGGAAGAAAAGAGAAATGAGGAGAAGGCGATGCAGTGAGGCTAGAACACAGCCAGATCTCTAAATCAGCACGAGCTCAGGTCAACACAGACCAAAGGAAATGATTGGGGGACCAAGGGATGCTGAATGTTTGCATTAAGCTTCCCAATGTCTCTTTACCCAGCACGGTGCTGTCCCTCTTTGCTTGAATTTCTGTAACCATAGCTGGCATAGCTATAAAACCAGTAAGTGAGGCACTTTTTGGTCTTAAAGGAAGGCACATGGGGATGCCTACCTGGAATGGAAGTGAGTAATATCATCAATATTTCTGAAGATGGTGGATTTCTGACTGGCAATAGCTCCTGGGACACTGGGACAGGTCTCGATGTACCTAAGGTGATGAGTCTGGAGGAACTGTAGATCTTGAATGTAATCCTCTTCTGAGATCAAGAGCTCTTGAATAAGAACACTGAAGGGAAAACGAACAAGCAAAAAGAAAGAACAATCATCACTATTACCCTCAACATACCGAGGGGTTTTTGGCATGAAAAGTAGAGGCATTTGATCAGAGGAATAGATATCCTGGAGTGAGCTGAATAGGTTTGTAAGGGATCTGATCACAGAGGGAACTTGGATACCCCACTTACATTGGGACACCTACTCCTACCTCACAGGTATCTACTGCTAGGACTGATGAAACAGAACACAAGTGACAAAATGACCTGTGTAAAGTAAATAGCAGCAATTTAATTATCACAGTGTGCCACCAAAAATGCAAATATCCCTTTGATAGAACACTCAGAACATGCTGCACTACAAGAGATTAACAAGAGGTTGTAGCGGGGCTTCCGCGAGAGCTTTCACTATTTATCAGAAAACTGTTTATCTGGTATAGAGCACACTGAAGTAACAGAGGTACCAAATTGTAAGGTTTTTTTGTTTGTTTGTTTGTCTGTGTGTGTGTGTGTGAAATACAGAGCCTCCAGAATTCCATCACTACAATCCTTCTTTCAAGTCCCCCAGTGTGATTTAGATTGCCTGGAATTTTCCTTGGCTTTTTTATGGCAGAAGTCACTCAAACAACAAAAATTCTATGTCTTAGAAAGAGTAGATGGCAAATCCCAGAGGAACATCTCTGGCACGAGTACCTCAATGCCAACATTCATGTTACATCAAAAGACAACAAGAATCAGCACTGCAAATATCAAACTACAAGAGCTTACCTGAGCTTCCTTTTATATTCATCCTCAGAAACACATTCTCCAGGGAACTCGGGAACTTCTGTTGCTCCCCACTCTGGTGACAACTAAAACACAAGAAAAAAGAAATATATTCACCTGACAGTGATTTAGTCAGTAGCTGCTGAATAATATCCCCCACGTCCCTTTCAATAACTACTAAAGCAGAAGTTTGTAATTAGTTGGAGGATGATAAGGTTTTTCAAACCCAGATACCCCTGCAATCATGGGGAATATAAAAAAAGCTCCATCAAGATCCCTTCAATAGCTTCCTCCCTGTCAGATTGTGCAAGAGAGATGGCTAAGAATGGCAAACTTAATTGTAGATAGAAAATAAATACACCATGATCAGTCACCTTTAATCTCTTGTCCAGGTAAGCTGGAGATACCCAGCCCTGCCGAGAAGGACTGGATTTTGTGGGTTTGGTCCTGACCAACCACTTCAGGGGATGAGCTGAATCAAGGACTTCCACATACTGGCCTTCCTTCAAAGTGATGGCCTCCTTGTCAGGCACAGGGGGCACGTAGTCAGCTGTGACCATGTAGACATCAAAGATCTGCAGGGATGAAACAACAGTTATTTGCAGTTCTGAAGTGAATACAGAAACACCACCAGAACAGAAGCGTTCATCTACGTTTTATCTAACAGCCCCTTTATGGCAAAGAGAAGCACTGTTTGATGTTTTCTGCAATTGGAACACCTTATTTTCAAAACTGTCCAAAGTGTTTGGGTTGTGTATAACGAATGAGTGAATTCTGTGACAAAGGAGAAGAATGGCCAACGTTGTCAAAGGTTCCATTTTTTTTTTCTTCATCTTCTCCTTCTTTGAGAAATGTTTTGATATAAACATCCCAAACATATGGATATTCACTAATTTTTCACTGCTATTCCCATGGGAAGAAATTCTCAACACAATTCTTTTGGCCAATTGTATCCAAGGGCACAGAAAATCAAGCTTTTACTTCCTGAAGTTGTGTGGCGAATAAAAGAGCGATTGAGAAACTATATGGTAAATTTTGACCATGTTGTTGAAGGTCATAGAGTGAGCCAAGAGAATCTGATTCGCTGTGCTCTATATCACATGTCCCCTATGTTGTACTTCTAAATGTACCTACTGCAGTGAGGTACACCCCAAAAGGGGATGGAGATTCTTAAAACTTTGGAGACTGATCATTATAAGTGAGGCTTTCTCCTTGTGTGAAATTTCTCCATACAGGTCATGGAATCATAGAGTACTCCAAGTTGGAACGGATCCATAAGGACCATCAAGTCCAACTCTTGGCTCCACACAGCAGCACTCATAGAGATGTACCTCTCCTCTGGAATCCCCATCTTCAGATTCAGAGGAGGACTCTTGAGCAATGGATGAAGGTCTGGATCGGCCATGGCGGGGAGATGCAGAGGGGGTTTTGGATTCATCATCGCTTTCTGCACCTGGCACTCGGAGCGTGGCTAAAAAGCAGAAAGACCACCAACTATGAAATCAAGATCTCCTACTTGGACGTTAAGCAAATATGTAGTAACTTTCAATGTTAAAAACACGAGCACTGCCCAAGAAGAGCACTTGGATTATTGAACATGATTTCCTTCTGATGCACAGGGTCGAATAAACAATTGGAATGCCTCATGCATAAGGCTCTACGCCTCCTGTGTGCATTACCATTACATTCAAAGAACACCTTTGTTTCAAGGCAAAATTTACTACGAGAAAAATGGCTCAACAAACTAGATTTTTTTATGCAATTCATCAAACCAGCACAGTTTTCAGCCTTGTCTGTACTAAAAACACCCCATCCAAAAATTCTTAGTACTAAACATGTGCTACTGTTCATACTTATGCAAGATGACTGCCCCAAAACCTGCTTTACAAATCTTGCTCATACTTAAAGACCAGATGTTGACTAAGAAAGCATTACATTTTCTATACTAATGAAATTGCATCTGCCAGGTTGCTTACCCTGACTTATTTTTGCAGATACCATTTCTGAGATACGAGAGGTGAGCTTCTGGAAGAATTCTTCAGTTCCAACATCAGCTAATGAAATAGGAGTTCTGGGTACACCTTCCCTACCAGCTTCAAGGTCTCCTGGAAAATATAATTTTCTATTATGCATGCAGTATGGCATTGGAAAGTTCATGATAATGATGATGATGATTATTATTATAGATAAAAGCTTCTGTGGAAGGAAGGCCTCAGTTTCTTCACCTCCCTGGCTTTTAATACTGCATACTCACATTTCCTCCAAACAATTCACTCTTGAACAGAGTCCCCCCAAAAATATGATATTTCATAGAGTTGCAAGAGAACAGAAGGACGGAAGTAGGTGGTTATCAAGGCACTCATAGGTGATCTCAGCTGTAGGTGTGAAAGGCAGTAGTAGGAGAAAAAAGTTCATCTTACCTTCAGAGGGATGAACAGCTCTGAAAAAAAAAAGGAGAAAAGCAGAATTAGAAGTTGAATTAAAATGTGTAGTAATAAGCCCTAAATGAGAAAAGATCTCTGCTGTGCACAGGAAGCAGAAGGAAGCATGCACTGCTTTCAGAGTTAAACCACCCATCTCCTAAGCTTCAGTTATCAACTCTGATAAAGACTATGTGTAGCAAACAGAACATGTGTAGAGGAACACCAGCTATAAACCTAATTGACTAGTGTCAATTAGTTCTACTAGGTCTCTGTTTTTTTAATTGACGATAAAATGGTCCTAATGGATGGAGGCAGACAATTCCACATAGCAAACTGATGCTTAGGAAGGGGAATTTGCTCTGCACATTGATATCCTGGAGTGAAACTGGTCGATTCTTTTAGGGCAGATGCACTGTAGAAGCTAGGGTGGGTTCAGATGGGTACCATTTTCAGAATGTATCTTCCCAGAATCCAAGCCAAGAATGGCAAGTTGATAGGTTCTTCATGTGCATTTGCAGGTGAGAAGTTAGAGAGCAGAACCTTTTGATAATGCAGACATTAACCCTGTTAATCTTTTTGGCTCTCTGGTTAGAGACAAAAAGGAATCATGCAGTGGTTTGGGCTGAAAGGAGGCTTTAATATCACCTAGTTCCAACCCCCCTGCTGTATGCAGGAACAAAAAGGGCGAGGCTTTTATACAAAATGAACAAAATCTTTCTTTGTTCTTGTCACCACCTTCCTTGATAATCGTGAAGAAATGACTGGCATTCATATTACTGCCTGTATAGGATGCCTCATTCATAGGACCTCAAACTGTTTTGCTAGTGTCCGTCAATAAATGCTCTGCATGCCCAGTATCAAGGACTACTGGTAAGGGCCAATCCCATGCTAAAGATGGAGAAAGATGAGTTACAGAGAGACAGTGGTCAGTACTACAGATGTTGGCATTCAGAATCTACGTACAGGATCCCCACTGGAAGTAGCCTTTTTGTTTCTGTAGACACTAAGCTCCCCACTTCTCACTGTTTTACTCCTGCAGGATGATAGCTGCACTGCTCTGCTTCAGCCACTTACCCCAGGGTGGTCATTATGGCTTCTGATACCATCACACGCTCCTGGGTCAGGACTTCAGCCTCTTTCACTGCAAGATTAGGGTTCAGAATCAGAGGACAGCAGACACAGGATGTTCTGCTTACTGTAGACACATTTTCTCGACATGGATTACTGGGAATACTGACATAGTGACTCCGACCCATTAACATTTCCTCAGCTGGGATGCATACTATCAATTGTGCAACACAAACACTTTGCTCCTCTCTGTTCTCACACAGATGTAGGACTGTCTGTCCCATCTCTCCACACTGCTCAAGCTGTGCTGCTGTAGCTCTTGGCACAGTAAATGGTGACAGTTATTTTACATAGTCTTTCTGTTTTCTTTGTGGTTAATGTGGTTCTTCTTCAGATTTGTCTGCTCTTTATACAGAAAAGATGCTGCTTTTAATCAAAGCTAGGTTCAAAAATCTAAAACATTATAGAAGCTAAGAGCATCATCGCTGACAAGGCAAGAAAATTCATGGCTCATTCTGGGAAAAGATATTTATTTTGGTTGTGACTTGGTTAATTTCCTTATCAGTCACACTCTTAGGAACTGTATGAAAGGTAATGTGGAGAAAGTGTCTTTAACATATGACTTACCATCTGCAACTTCTAGGTTGGCAGTGCAGATGGACTGGCCAGCCTTGTTGGTGGCAATGCATGTGTAAGCTCCAGCGTATTTCTTTTTAACATCCAACAGGATTAAACTGTGGTGCATATTGGAACTGGCGAGCTTATATCCAGGAGTGTCTGGTTTGATCCACAGGATGTCTTCCTGAGACTCTTCTTTCAGCCAAGTAATGGTTGGTGGTGGATGTCCTGAAGGAAAACCAAAGCACTGAACTTCAATTTTCCTAATGGTGTTACTCACACACAATCATGAGCCATACTGTGAAAAAACGCTGCTTCTTCAAAAATAAGTTATGTAGTAAAGGAGCACAAACCTTTATCTGGCTCACTTATAAAGACTCCTTCTAAAAACAAACCTGTTAACCAACACGCCTTCATAAAACCATTAAGTGTTATCCCTATTTTTACAAACAGGAATATGGAGGTGGAGATGTGCTTTCCTTCAGTCTACACAAAGTTTGTTACAGTTAAGAGTACAGCCCCAGACCTCAGATTAGTACAGGAGATGATGCTGCAATGACTTGGGCCCAGAGAAAGTCCAGAACGAGTCACAAAGATACACAACAAAGATATACAACAAAGATACACAACGAAGATATACACCCCAAGTGTTATGCAGGGAGATTAGGTAACTACCCACTTACCTTCAACTTTTACAGATAATGTGATGCTCGCACCTTTCTTCACCTTTTTATTGGTAAACCTTTCTAGGAACCTTGGTGGTATCAGCTGCTCATGGGAATCTGAAAATGACATTGATGAAACATGGTGACACGTCCTGTGTGAGTTCACACCACTGAAAATTTCCCAGGGGGTCTGTCATCACCTGCTATGGCTTCTCTCACCTGTTTCTGACACTTCTTCTTTCTCATCAGGATCTGCAACACAATGGAAAGAAGCAAAATGACAGATACAAACACCTTTCTGTGATTGAGTTGATAGAAAAATAGAAAGATGATTTCAGGTGCTTATCCGTTGCAGGACATATTACATGGAAATCTTAGTTCTATTAAAACATGATGATTAAATATATTTATGAACAAAAATGACAAAAATAGCCCAAATCTCAAAATTGCAGTGTCTAACTAGAACAGCCTCAAGGATGACTTATGGGAGGACTCAGTTTTAGTAAAATCAGTCATTAAAGTCCACGGGATTGGGCAGGTGTGAGATGTATGGGACAAGCGGATCCTAGAGGAAAGGCATTTCTCATCTTTAGGATTCATAGTAAATTCACACGTGAACTAAGATTAAAGGACATCATAATTTAAGTACAACCTTCCCCACCTCCCTTGACTATCCTTGGTAGACTTTCTCAAGGAAAATAACTGTGAAATGGAAAGACTCACTGGAAGAGAGAAAACTGGGTACCCAAAATAGGCCAGTACCCACCTCTGACTACCAGCCTGGCTGATGAGTATGCAGAACCAGCAGAATTGATGAGAAATATTGAGTACTGGCCAGCATCTGACTTCACGACATTGAGAATTTCCAGTGAGTGGAGCTCCCTTCTATCAATCTTCAGGATTCGATCCGAGGCCTTCAGTGGCTGCCCATTTTTGAACCAATAGAGACGAGGCTCTGGATACCCTGTGAGGAACCGACACAGACACGAAGAGTGAATTACCATCATTGATTTGGGAGCATCTGCAGCCAGGCAGATCCTTGTGGACAATGAGCTCTGCCAATGGATGCTGATTTGAAGGACTACCACATTAAAATTGGCTGAAAATTCATGGAATTGCATTTGTTTGTAAAAGTTCTTTCTATCTCTACTGTTGCTGGCATTGCCTATATTTTTTTCCATACCCAAACACCTTCCACATTGAGAAAGTAACACTTATATTTGCCTGGCATTGCACACAGAGCCAAAAGCTGAACTCACAGTGAAAATAAAACGTGCACCTACGTCTCTGGATTTTATCACAGTTTCAGTACCAGTTTCAAGAACACAGAAGCCAAAACAGTTCCCATCATTTTTACAGGCAGAATCATTTTTACATCCAGCTGGGCTGGATGATCTTGGAGGTCTTTTCCGACATCAGTGGTTCTATGATTCTGTGACTCCAAGAGTACATGGGAAACATTTGTCCAGCACTTAACCCTGACTGCAAACCTGAAACAACAGGCAGTGTTGTGGGCACCTCTCACCTTTCACCTTCAGGTGAAATTTAGCCAGCGGTGCTCCAGGTGCCACATGAATATCATGAAGGTCATCGAGGATCTGGGGCAACTGCTCCTCTTCTGTGGTAGATTCCTCTTGTTCTCGGCTAAGAAGTGATTTGAATTGGAAAGAAGGAAGTGAGTGAACCAGTGAAGAGTTAGGAATCAGGATCACCTGTTTTAGGTGAATTCAGTTTGTGTGATTCATCATCATGGCTGCAGATTCAGCACCACATCACATTAAAAGTAAAGATATTGTGGAGAAATATTCAGGCCACCATGAAGGCAACGAATGAATGCTGCTATAATTATTTCACCTGAAAACTCAGCTGGTCGGTATTCCTTTATGACATTAATCCAGCCATGCCAGATTCAGCAAAAAATGGGCTTAATATAAATAAGCATAGTCATCTTACCAAGGTAAAAGAGTTAAGAGTTTGGTATTTTACCTTGAAACATATTCTTTGGCGCTGTAATAAGATGACGTCTCTGTAGCATCTGCTGCTGTCTCGTAGTCAGTGCTGGTCACTGTTAAATGGAAAAGGAAGTGTTTTCTGTAAGTTGAACTTCAAAACCTGCATGTTACTGTAATTATTGTTTCCTTGTTAATGTGAGTGATCGATTTCATATCACTACAGCAGCAGACTCCCACAGCCCCCTGATTTATGGAAACATCTCATTTTATCTCAAAAGCTTTGCTCAGAGCCACTCCTTACTGTTGGCAAAACCCAAGGAAACCCACAAGGTTTGGAAGTGTAGAATTCTGTGGGCAATTTGTATACATCTTATTTTTTTTTTCAAATGTAGACAGTGTTTTTCTTGAAAAATGTATATCCACCTCTGAATGTGACCTCTTTGCTCTGTTTTTTCTGCAGTGCTTTTGAGACTTACAGTCCACTCGAAGCTCAGCCTTGGTTGAAGCCACTCCCATGTTGTTTTCAGCAAGGCAACGATAAACACCCATGTCGGTGGGGACCACAGCCGTGATGATCAGCTGATGGCATCCTTCCTGGTCCTCGTTGATCATGTAGTGATCATTTTCTTCAATAGCTTTCCCATCCTTGAACCAGCGAACCGTGGGGAGGGGTTTGCCAACAACAATGCAGTCAAAGCTGACAGGATAGCCATCTTGTACCTCTTGGTTTTGAAGCTCAGTCAGGAACATGGGAGCTAAAGCCAGGCAATTAGGAGGGAAGAAAGAAAAACTGTGTTAGAAGATGTATTTTAGCAGCACTGCTGCCCAAATGTCCTTTCTCCCTCAGGGCTGCTCTGAAATGCATTTCCTTGATTTAAATACAATAATCACAGCATTCATGGCCATGTGATTATAGTCGAGGACATTTCTACTGTGAAAAGCAGCTCTGTAAATAAGTGAATACTTTGCAGTCCCTCCCCTTGTCACTGACACTAGTGAAAAATAATTTAAAAATCTTTTTTTTTTTTAAATATGTAAACTTTCCAGGAAAATATCTGCACAAAAATAAAAAGATTTTAGAAATTACTTGATGAGCGAGAAGACTATTTTCTGATCTGCTCCAGGTGCCTTTTTCATCAAATCAACCAGTCTGCTTTACCCACCTGTATCAGAAGTCAGCAAAGGCGGTGGTGGTCTCAGAACTGGTGGAGCAAACTTCCCATGGGTGGGTGGCGTTGCTTTCCCAATGCGCAATTCAACTTTCCTTGGGCCTTGTTCCAAAATATCAATCTCCACGGGAATCCCCAGGGCACCAAACATCTCTCTGAAACGAGTGGCAGCTGTTTTTGCCTCGGACAAGACCTCAAACTTTATGTAAATGTACCGATCGTCCTCACGATACGTCTGATGGTCGACCACCTCTACGTCCCCTTCGTCTGCGCTGACAAAAAGCTCTTCCTCCACATCGGATATCTCCGTTGAGATCTTGGCCCTGAAAAGTCTGTGCAGCCTCCTTCCAGCTTTACGGAAAGCATCATCCAGGTCGCTGCCAGAGGAGCTCTCTGTCTCACTATCAGTGCTTTGTTTAATACTCTTCTCCTTCGGAAACGCTTCAGGTTCCTCAGCACCGATCACCACCTTCGCGCTGTGTGAAACCTTCCCAAATTTATTGGATGCCTCACAGGTGTATGTACCCGTATCCTTCCTGTCCAGGCCAGTGATAATCAAAGAGCAGGTCCCATCGCTGTAGTTGTCTATGTGATAGTAGCGACCGTCTGACAGCTCCTCCCCATCCTTCAGCCAGCGGACCTTCATGTCGGTCTTGCTGTGGGCCACACACTCGAGATGCAGGGTGCTTCCAGGCTCACCAGAGAAATCTTTGAAGGTCTCAGTAAACACTGGGCACTCTTGTTGCTTGATCTCTTTCCTGACTTTGTAGCCTTTGAAAGCAGCCTGGATCTTCACAGCGGCGCTGTTCATGGAAGGATCATCTAAATCTGCTATTTCTGGTTCAGCTGGCTTGGCACCTGGGGCAGCCACAACAGTCTCCACACTGGATTTCTCCCACTGTTTCCACAGCTTGCCCGTGGAGGTGGACTGAACCTTGGTGGTAACACTGACGCTTCTCTTTTCAGCTTTCTTGAGGTAGTTCACTAGCGAAGGAGTCCCAGCTCGAGATTCATCATCTGAACTTGTGAAAGAAAAATCTGCTTCTCCTGTCCTGGCCAGCTCATCACACGTGGAGTACTCCTCTGAGTAATAGTGAGACTGCTCTGCTTCTTCCTTCCTCAGCTTCTGAAGCTTCTCTTCTTCTTCTGGCACCTCGCTGATGGAATCCAAGGTGGGCTCCCGGCTCATCCGGCGCTTCTTGGCCAGAGCTTCCCACAGGAGATGGAGGTCTCCCTCCTGGGCAGCCTCGGGGGGCAAGCTGGGCTGGACGTGGCCATCCACCAGCTCCTCCTGTTGGCTTGCAGGGGGGACTTCCTTGGCAATCTCTTTTAGCATTGACACTGTAGGAACTGAGGAGAAATGAAGATGTTAAACGACAAAGCATACGAGGAAGCTCTGAGAAAGCACGTGGAAACATTTTTTCTGATGTCTGGGCAGAAGACTATTGGTGGCAGTTAGCTGTCCTGCAGCTACCCTGCGACATCCAAGTAACATGTACATAAAACAGGGCCAAACGACATGCTTTTAATTCCTTACACATTTGAATAAATAGAAATGAATAGAAAAAAATAGATTATCCCAAGTTGGAACAGACCACAAGGATCTCCGAGTCCAACTCCCGACTCTGCAGTGGACCATCCAAATCCCAACCTATGTCTGAGAGTGTTGTGCAACCCAAGAGAATCTCATCTGAGCAGTTCAAAACTATCAGAGACTCAAAAACGTACTGAGTTAAACCAAAGAGTAAGAAAAGAGTAAGTTCAGCCTGGAGAAGAGGATGCTGAGGGGAGACCTCACTGCTCTCTATAACTTCCTGAAGGGAGGCTGTAGTGAGCTGGGGGTCGGCCTCTTCTCTCCTGTCATTAGTGATAGGACCAGGGGGAATGGTTTCAAGCTACGGCAGGGGAGATTCAGGCTGGACATGAGGAAGTATTACTTTTCAGAAAGGGTGGTCAGGCACTGCAATGGATGCCCAGGGAGGTGGTGGAGTCATGGTGACATGGAGACATGGTTTAGTGGGAGCTATTGGTAATGGGTGAATGGTTGGACTGGATGAGCTTTTAGGTCTTTTCCAACCTTGGTGATTCTATGATTCTTTGATTCTATGAAAAGACTAATCTGCAAATTTTTAGATATAGCTTGTCAAAGGAAACAAATTCCAGTCCAGGCTATGGAGATGCCCCTGGATGTCCATAGACAAAATAGATTAAACATCACAGCAATGCACACTCTATACCTTCAAGGCACAAGCTGGCAACAGATTTGACTTCTGGAGAAACCATACAGGTGTATGTGTCTTGATCTTCAGCTTTAAATGCGTGAATAATGAGTATCTGCTTTTTTCCATCAGAGAGGATTTCATATCTTCCTCCAGTTTGTATTGGTTCTTTCCCTTTGAGCCACGTCACGTTCTCTTTGATTTCACTTGACAGTTTGCACTCCAAGCGAGCCACCTCCCCTTCGGAGATTGATCCACCCAACAAAGGATGGGTGACTGTAATTGGAGGCTCTGTAATTGTAAAAAAAAACTAGGTAAATTAACAAAAAGGGTACACCATAAGCTTCAAGGCATTCCAAAGCACTCTATAAAGTATTCGAACATCCCATCATTCATTTACGGATTCTTTAAGTGCTGCAGACGAGCAAAAGAAAATGGGAAAGAAAATAAATAAATCACTGGCAGCATCCAAAATTTGCACTTCCAAAATAACTGTACAAGCTCTCCTAGGGGTGAAACCAATTCCATTTAAATGTATACATGCAAAAGTCATCGCATTTTTCCCCTTCTTCTGTTTCTTTTGCTGACCTTCATTTACCCATCACAACCAATATTCAAGCAGTCCTATGGATCCAAGCAGATCTTAAACGTTTAGAAGTGATGTGAGAAAACAATGAAAGAATAAGAATAAAAAAGAAAAGAGATTGTTAAAAGTTGTATTCATTCCAATCATAGAATCTTAGAATGGTTTGGGTTGGAAGGGACCTTTACAGTCATCTAGTTCCAACCACCCTGCTCTAAGCAGGGATACCTCACTCAGGACCAGGTTGCTCAAAAAGATTAAAAAATATATATAATCATGGTAGTTTAGGAAGAGATATATTCAAAAAATATATCAGAAAGCTTAAAGAATATTTAAAATAAGATCTTTACTTTGGAAGAAGTCTTGCCAATGCCATGCTGCTTGTACGACAGCAGTAATCAAAATGAAGTCGTGACAAATGCATGAAATGCTGAGATGTTGACTGGGACCTTATAAGCCAATGCACATCTGAGTGCCATCCGCCCGTCTGCCCATTGCACCTGGTGAGGGAATCTCTGCCCCAAATCCCTTGGATTTGTTGCAGGCAGTGAGCATAAACAGTTGCTGAGGTCCAGCTGGCACTCTGGAAATAATGTTGCAAAAACATCAAATTTGACCTTTAAAAAAAAAAAAAGTGATTTTTAATTTTTATTATTACTGTCATTCTGGGGAATTTTCTGGGCTCTCAGTTATCATGGAAGAAGTTGCAAGAAAAGGTTGATGGAGTGGCTCTCCATTCCACTTCTGAAGTCATACCAACAGGCAGCGAAGAAACTGTGTTCTCCAGTACTCCTTCATAGGGGTTATCACAAAAGATATGCAATCGTATGAAGAAAGATGGGTGAAGAAGACAACAGTGCCCAGGCCCACATCAGTGCCAGCCTTAGCCAGCCTTGGTTACCCAAACACATCCCAACATGCCCCTTCCGACTCATTCCAACTAAGCTCCACCAGAAAAGAAACTCGTGGTGATTGGACAACACATGGATGCAGTGCAGGCCACAAGACAGCTTGATGCAGCTCAGAGGAAGATTTGGATAGTAACAACACAGCGGGTTTTGCTTTGTGACAGCCCAGAACAATTTGTCCAAGCTCATTCTCCTGTATTGTGCTGGCAGCAAAGCACTGAAAGATGCTGCTGATTGAACTCTTCCAGGAGATACCTGGAACGGAAGAAGCAGACATGCCATGCGAAACAGGCCGACAGCAGCTTGCAGTCCTCCATGGGGCCATCTTTCCTTTCTCACCTAGCTGCACCATTTGAGGGAACTGTGCTGGCTCGCTGGCCCCAACTTTGTTTACAGCCGAGACGCGGAATCTGTAGGGTTCTCCTGGAGTGAGATTGTCCACCACAAACTCCATGCTTTGAATTATGCTCTTGTTGCATGACTGCCAGCCAACACCTGGGATTTTTCTCTCCACTTGGTAGCCTAGGATGTCGCAACCACCGTCGCTCAGAGGCTTGTACCAAGACAGAGTCACAGAGTGACTGCTTGTGTGTAAAACTTTTGGTTCTTCAGGGGGATCGGGATGGGCTGAAGGCACAACAGAGGTCCAGTGATGAACAGTGTGAGCAATATTGCTTTCTACTAAAGCAACCTGAGAGCCTTCTACGAACAATGAGACGGAAGGACAACAAACGCAACGTTTGGTTCATTGTAAAGTCAAGTGTACGTGCCTGTAACCAGGAGATGAATATCTGTGCCACTGATTTCTCCTGCACTGGTCTACAGGGCTGAGAACAAATATTCATCTTCCATCTGCCCTCTCAGACACTCAGTGTCAATTATTATTGTGACTTTTTCCTGCTGCTTTGTCCCACCCAACTCAAAATAAAGATGACTCTATATTGTGCGTGTTGTTAAGGAACTTGGCTGAAAGCTCTGAATGCATTTGGGCTTTGATTTTATACAGCTTAGATTTGGTCTTGGTGGACATCATGTTATCTTTGGAAAAGACCACTAGGATCACGAAGTCCAACTGTCAACCTGTCACCACCATAAAACCCCCAGAATAAAACCCTTAAAACCCATCCAACTCCTGGTTTTACTGGGAGTTGAGGAGAAGGCGAGAGTTGCCATTGAGCATGGAGGAGGAATCAAGGGCCACTGATCACTGACCATGGAAGGATGATGAGCAATTGACCACAATCCATTGGCCATGTTTTGTACACCACAAAGCTTATGTAGACTTCTTTCCTACATTTTCAGGCAAATTTCACACAGAAAACCAACAGAGGAAGTTCATGAGAATAACATTTTTAAAATCCTAAGGTGTATTTGCCCAAAATTGTTTGAAGTTGAAGATACCAGGGACCTCAGAATTAATTAAAATGACAGACAGACTACCTGTAGTAATTTAAAGACAGGATGGTCAGTTAATGGCTCTTGAAGATCTTCAAGTACAGCTAAAACACACTGCAATTATCTCATAACCATCCGTGGGGCTGTGCCATTCCTGGGTGATCAACCTATCCCACTGTGGGAGGGAGACAGGTCTTGGGGAGCTGGGATGGACTTGCCAAATCATTTGTACAACGCACCCTACAAGGGTATTAGGCAACTACTGTCTTCTCCACTCACAAAATACTCCAAGAGGTTCTCACTCTCCTATCTGAGAAGCTTGAGGTGGATGTCATGTGGTTGAATTCCATAAGACTGTAACATGCAGCTCAGTAATCTGAAATACTGGTTGCCTTTGTGCTGGAGTAGATCAGCAGATTTCTAAGGGTTCTCTTCTACCCCTACTAATTTTTCCACATGCATTCTAGCACAACCCCCCCCCCCCCGTATCCACATTTGCTGAGGGTGGCGTTGAACTCTGCGTAAATTGACTTCCATGCGACTATGTTATGTTTTAAAAAAGGCTGCAGTGAAAGGAAGCTGGTGAACATCTCTACCATCACTGGCCTGATCTAATTTTCTTCTGACAGGCTCAATTACTGCTGGTCAAAGAGCAAGTTGCCCTGCAGCACCTTCTTAGATTAAGATAGCTACCTTGGGACACGAAAGGCAAAGATAAAAAATCAGCACAAAAATTAGAAAAGTTGAGGTTGTAGCTCAGTTCCAAAGGAGATTCTATTTCCTGTGTTGCTGGGCTACAATGACAGACATGGACAACAAATGGACTTACCTAGCACAGATAACTTGGCTGATGCAATTGCTTCTCTGGAAGCAAACGTCACCTCTCCTGAATGATGCGGTTGGGCTTTATTCAGAATAAGTTTGTATTTGTTTCCATCTGCTTGTATCTCCCAGTCCTCATCTGGTTGGATCTCTATATCATTAAAATACCAGGTAACTTCATTAATTGGCACAGCTTCACTTAGAGAACAGCTGAATGTAGCTTTCTGCCCTGGAGAGACTTCCACATCTGTGAGAGGCTGCAAGATCTGCAGACGCCATCCTACAGGGGAAAATAGGTTATCAGACCCTCAATCACAGAAACAAATAGGGGTAAGAGAGGTGGATATTCACACTGAATCTCTGGACAGTCAGGCCTTGGAGAACAAGGAGATCATTAAAATGGAGGTCACATACAACACCTGAACAAATGGTATACCCTTGTTGGCTGAAGCTTCACAAAGCTTGCAAAATCCAACCAAGCAATGCCTTTTTTTTTCCAAGTAGCAGAAAAACACAATGGAAATACCTAAAGGAACTTCCTCTCTCTGCCATCCATAACACGTTCCTGACTCATTTGCCCTCCCCTGTCAGAAAGGTAAGACACCCCATGCAAGTACAGCAGTTACCTTTCACCGTGAGGAAGGCTGAGGTCACTGCATCACTGCACATAAAAGTCACCCTGCAATTGTCCTGCAGAGTGAGGTTCTTCAGCAGCAGCAGATGCCTGCGCCCATTTTCAAAGTAAACCATCTCCGTGTTTTCTGTAGTTTTGGCAGGCTCGTCATCAATCAGCCAGTTGTAGTTGTAGCACTCGGGCTTGGAAAGGTAGCATTCAAACAGGGCTTCCCCTCCTTCCACTGCTTCCACGTTCTCCAGGCCCTGGACGATGCTGTTCTTGGCTAGCAAGGAAAGAAAACCAACAGCATTAATTGCCTGCTGCGTACATCTGAGTATCAACAAGCCTTGGATCATCGGATGATTCCCACTGCTGGAAAGCTGATGGAAAGGGTGGGGATGAGGTAGACTGTGCTTGAAGGCTTAGTTTGGAATCATAGAATAACCTGAGTTGGAAGGGACCCACAAGGATCATCAAGCCCAACTCCTTAGCTGTTATTTTTCCACCAGGTTCTAACACAATATATATATAAAAACATGGTAACTACTGAGACTGTTTCAAAATAAACCTATGGGTCCTCATTTCATCTAGGCTTCCTCCAGAAACCTGACTTTTGTTTCTGCAAATAAAGACAAAAAATGTTAGTGCTCCTATGAACCAGTCGAATAGTTGACAGGAAGGGACAGCTCAGGAAGATCAAGCATAATCAAATCTCTTCAGTCTCACAAGAGGAAAAGTTTCTCCCAGATCTCCCAGGCAGTAAACTGCCATCAGAAGTGGGAGATGTCAACCAAATGACTGCTCACGGTGCAGCCTTACTCCCTTTCATGCAAAGCTATACAAGAGAGCATTACAGCTGGTAAAAAACCTGCCATCTGAGTTAACAATACATTTTGCATGTCTGCCTCTTGGAAACACACAAAGAATTAAAATCTATATTAACAGGATTTTCAACTGTAAGTTTCTGAATCATTACTCAGGCTCAGTGGTAACAGATTAGGTTTATTTTCTCATGCATGTGCAGTTAATTGTGTGGTCAGAAATGTGCCTGTGTCTACCATTTGCCTGCAGACAGTGCATGCATCTGTTGGCCTCTGTAGGTAAACAACCAGCCTGATGCCAAACTAAGCAGAGGCTGGTGCTTGTAAGTGTAATTTCTGTTAGACTAACTCCATGGGTAAGTGATATGCACAGCAGTGGGATGCACAGTTAGGTAGATACGATTTACACAGATATCATACAGTGCTCAGCGCCATCTATGACATAAATCAATGCCCTGAGACATTAGAACTCTTCTACACAAAGTGAAAAATAATGCTCATTTACTCATTCGATAGCAGAAAAAGGCATGAGCTACTAAAGCATTCTTGTATTTTACAATATTCGTACTTCTGGAGAACAGTGAGGGCTTTGTAAACCTTGGAGAGCATATAATTCCATTGGGACCAATCCAAGACTTTTTTTTGGTGCCTTTTCAGAGCACTTCTTTCCCTAACTATGAAAACTAGATAACTAGATCTGCAGATAACCGCAGATCCTACCTCCTCTGGTTGCTTTTAGATAATATTCATTAATACTTTTTTAGCCCCAAAAGTTCATCAACGTAGAAAATGCTAATAATAGCCTGAAGAGTGAATAGCATTCACACCTCTAATTAGACAAGAAGGCATAATTATTTACAAACAAAACACAGCAGCCCAGAAATCAGATCGGAACCCTCATACTTGCTGGTTGAGCTAATTCACTTGGTGACTGAAAACAAAAATTCCATATACAAACAACAGGAAAAAACCAACAGACATCCATATCAAATCATAAACCTACACTTCATTTTATCTGCTCATCCTCAGGACCCTTACAAATGCTGATTACAAGTGAGAAGGTGCTTCCCAAGTGATCAGTATTTGAAATAAGTAAAATCCCAAGCTATTTTAGCTTAGTTGGAAATAAAAATGGGTTTGATGCTATCCATTACCTATGTTAGAGAACTCGTGTGTAAAAAGCGCTCTGTAAGAGCACAAAAAATGTGATTATTATTCTTTTGGACCAACATTATATTGGTAAGTTCACAATAATTCAGCAGGAGGCATTCCATAGCGCTGATGTGGCAGCCAAATCCAGTTCCATGTGGAAGAGGTATGACGTGTAAGTGGTGTAATAAGTGAGCATTAATTAGAACTAAGCTCCAGTGAAATGCTGCAGTTTCATATTCAGTTCCCAATAACTCCTAGTTACTTTCAGCATCGTTATCAGCACTGGCACGAACACAAAAGATTCTAACGTGTCACTTATTGAGAGATGCTGCCATGATTTTTCCACCTCTTAGTTGGAAACCACGATAGTCTTCCTCTTTGGCTGGAAGACCTCACCTTGAACATCAAGTGCAGCCATCACTTTAGTGCCTTCAGCTTCACAAGAATAGACGCCACTGTCTTCTGGTACCGTGGGTTTAATTTTTAGCATGCTTACATTCCAGTCCTGATCGATAATCACTCGCTGCCCATCTGCAAGTATTTCCTGATCATTTTTCTTCCATATGGCGTGTACTGGCCTAGAATACTGGCATATGAACTCTGCTGTGCCATCTTCATCAACAGTTATATCCTGCATGGGACTGACCACTTCAATGGTTGGATCTGTCAACCAACACGTCAGGAAGGACATGCATTAGTGGATCCTCATGGAAATGGCAACTTAGAGACTTTTGACAAGCACAGAGCCCATGGGAAGCAAGCAGAGTGAAAGTGCAAGCAGGAAGCTGACTGGACACACTGGGCATGAACAGATTAGTTTGTGCTCGTGTCAGCATTAAGCAGGATTGAAGCAAAACTGGCACATTAAAATTTAACTGTCACAATGAGCAATGGACCACCAGCCTGCACTTTGACCATCCCAAATATGAACTTCTGCGCAGAGTTTGGGTTTTACGCACTGCCTCGATGCCAAGATCCCCTCCAGTTCTGATTTTCCTCCCAGCACTGCTGAGGTGCTCTAGACGAGAGGTTTCACATAGGGTGTGAAACACTTGTGCTTCCCAGAACATGGCAGGAGTGCAAATCTGAGACAGAAAGTGCAGTCGGTGGGCTGCAGTGAGGTGTTCCCTGCAGTACGTGATCTCTCAGTGCCATGAACCCTACTGGAGGCTCCTCCTGTTCTCACTCAACAGAAATGCAATGCACAAATGCAAACGTTAATTCCTGTCATGTGCCAATGAGAGATGTAATTTGGAGAAAAAAGGGTAATCTTTTGCACTACACAGCAGCTGTTCTAGAGACTCAGCTATGTGAACCTATTGAACTCTCCCCCATCAACCACTGCAATCTCTAGTTGAGAGCCCCAGAAATGTTGGGAGCAGCTCCTCTAAAGATGGGGGTTGGTTTTAAACATTCAGAGTCTTTCTTTTAAAAAAGTGTTTCTGCTTCTTGGAGAAGCAGAGTAAATCTAACCTCCAAACACTGTGAGCTTCCAAAGCAGCCCAGAAGTATCTCCCAAGATGTCAAATTGGATCACCTGCATACAACTGCAATTGATATGCTGAAAAGGAAAAACGTAATGAAATCTGAAAAGTGAAGTCTGTCTGCAGCATCCTTCTCATCAGGACCACATCAACGCCTTTAGGAACTTGGCAGGGCGACTGATGGTGCAGCTCAGCATAAAAAGATGACAGAGAAGGCTAATAACTGTCCTCTATTTCCAGGTTGTTCTTCTGATCACAGATCAGCTAGAGTAAACCACACTGCAACTCTGTCTGAATGCTCCTGTTGAAACTGGTGAATCAGGTGGAGGGTTTGGTCTGTTACTGAAGACAGTGGGAAGCAAAGACTGTTTTACTAACATCTCTTAGAAACTTCTTTCAAGTCTTGATCCTGCTCTCTAAGTCTCCCTCCACCATTCACTGTGTCTGCAAGTGTGCAAACGGAGAGAAGGTGTCCATGGCAGAGCCTGGAGATGTTTTGTTACACCAGGACTGAAGAAGCAAGAAGGTGTCTTTGCACATGGAGAAATACTCTACCATCCCATTTCGTGGGATGCAGACATTCTCCTCACAGCAGATGTCACCTGTGGTCTTGAAGAAGGAAGGAGTCCCAGATCCAGTGGCAACATCCCACCACTGGGCTAAATCCTTGGCAGCCCCAGCAGCAGGAAGCTCCTAGGGCCTTAGGAGCCAAAAGGCTGCAGCAGGTCTGTGATCCTCACCCGGCCCAAGGAGGAAGCAGCTCTCAGCCTTTTCTCATTTGCGTATACACAAATGTTTCCTCATGATGGGTCACTGAGTGAATGCAGTTCTAGGACAGCGATAGTCTGGTGACAGATCTGTTTCTGTATTTCTGGCCAAAATGAAGTGCAGGAAGTTGGCTGTTACACAAACACTGTTAGAAGTTGACCAGTTTTTACTGTCCTATTCACAACAGTGTAACAGGGGTGTTTTAAAACCTCCTTCATCCTAATCCAGTCACAGTCACATGCTACCAGGATTCAAGTTTACATGAAAGAAATTTTGCCTTAACAGAAGCACAAAGTATCCACATGTCTAGAAGGCGTGAGCTATGGGCTTGGGTGAGACAATCTCCAAAGCTCCCAACATGAAAAATGCTGTGATAACATGAAATTAAAATTTCTCTGCAGCGCCTTATTTGGCTGCACAGAATACCTAACTGATTGATGCACTTGGTTTTATTTTATGCTTTATGCCCAGTGGAGATCTTTGCCTACAGAGCCTGGAACCACATTTTGCCTCTGGAAATGAGGAACTCAGAATCTATTCACATGGACAGGTGCTTCTTGGGTTTTACTGCATCGATGCTGCACTATTCTGATGCCAGAAACAAGTAATTTGGCATTTTATCACTGCACAGAGACAAATTTTCTGAATGCACGAGGGTCACCATTAGACAGAGAAGGAGACATCAATCTCTGACCCAGTGCCATATTGTGGATCATTGTGGTGAACAGCTACAGCATGAGAGTAGATTTTAATAAAGAACATCTAATGCCTTCTATCTCTTTATACAAAAATCCCATTTCCAAGTGAGGAATGTGTTACTTTTTTAAAACAAACAAACAAACAAAAAAGACCAACCCAACTTTTCCCAATGGCCATAAAAGGACTGAACAGGAAGCAGCTTGCTTTACTGTGAAGTCTGGAGCTCAGTGTTATTTGCAGTTTGTGGCTACCCTTACCAAATAAGAAACAACATTCATCCAACAGACAAGACTTTGCTAGTACAACGATGACCATTAGCATTCTGGCAATCAACAAACGTGGCCCACATTGCCATTAGTGATGCAGCAATGTCATATACCATCTGGTTTCAAGAGTGAGCTCTGAAGCCATCAGCATATGAGCACAAGGCCTTGTCTTGGTTAATTGTGGTATTATAAGGAAAGAAGTTGAAAGGAGATGAAAAAAATCAGGCGCTACCACTGAGGTGAAAGCACAGTTTCTTCTCCTGTATTGGTTCAGCTCTATTGAGATGTCCAGTACAAAGAGTAGTCCTGGCCCTGCAACCCTTCCTCACCTCAACCACTGAAGTGTTGATGTGGTTGTACCTACAAGGCTTCTGGAGTATGGCTGCCCTGCTGAAGCGCAGAGCTGCAGGACTATTGTGCCACAGAGAAATTGCAGAGAGATTTAGTAAGGGTAGCCAGGAAGGCAGAAGCACTTGCACACTGAGCAATCCCAGAGGTGGTCATCTCTGTCTTTCTAACAACGAAATACCTTTGACTAATAATTTAGCTGAAGATATAAGAGAGCCAGCTCTGAAGGTGACAGTGCCTGAGTCGTGGCACGCCACGTCATTTAGGGTTAAAGTGTGGATTATCCCGTCCTGCTCAGAGATTTCAGTCACAAAGTTGTTGTGAAGGGGAGATCCATCGAGCCACCACTGCACGTTCTTCACGCCTGGGTGCGACAGCTCGCAGGTGAAAGTGGCCGACTCACCCACAAAGACGTCTGTGTTCTTTAAACCAGAAACTATGACTGCTTCTTCTTCTGCATAACAGAGCAAGAGAAGGTGCCAAAGGAAAAGAAAAAGCATAAGCATACACAAGTTCCTTCCTGTAGAACTAACCGAAGCAACAGTGCACGTTGTCCAGGAGAATTAAAGTTGTAATGCTGTTCCAGGGTTAAAAATAAGCTTAATTTTTCTTCTACCCTTCATCCACCTCCTACCTGACCACATGTAGGGTAGCATGAACGTCTGCAACAGCTGTTTCATTGCAAGGGCAACGTCCCATGAGGAGTTCCTGTGTGTTGCAGCCATCTGCACCGACATTTGTAGGCGGTGTGAGGCGGATGGGAAGCTTAACATTTAAATGGGATATTTGTGTTCAGTATACTAAAAAAGTAAAACAGATATCAGCAGTGATAGAAGCCACACTGAACAACATCACGTATTCAGTATTTTTTGTAATAGTTGGTCCAGTCAAATGGCTTTTAAGCAGCACCACCATCTCCTTTGGTGCACAGCACAGTCCCTGTCCTGAACTGTGGTAATTTATAAGCACTGATCAGATCTGAACTTGAAAATAAATGTTTGTATTGTCACTTAAATCAGGGACAAAAAGAATCGAATTCCATTGGTTTGCATCTGAGACAAGTTTGGGCAATTACAGCCAAAGATCACAGAGCAAAGAATTCAGGCAGCAAAACCAGGGCACTTCCACCAGCCTTCATCTTACCTTGCACATACACAGAACCTGCAGTGATCTCATATCCAGTGCTACAGGTGTAATCCCCACAGTCGTCGAGCTCCACGCCGTGGATGATCAGCTCTGCAGTGCAGCCCTTCAGCTTCATTTCGTACTTCTCACTGGGCTCAATGACCACCCCTCCTTTTCTCCACTCTACGGGAGCGTCTGGCTTGGAAATCTCGCAGTGCAAGATAGCTGTTCCCCCTTCTTCAGACTCCACATTTTTCAGCTCTTCCTTAAACAGCACAGGTAGTACTGCAGTGGAGAAGCAGTCTCAACAGTGACTGGGCCCAGAAGTGAGGGACTTGCATGCAGTTTTCTGCAGCTTGGCATTTCCCACCTTTCTGAACCACAGCTCCCTGAGGACGATACCAAGCCCAGAGCAGGACTTTGGGATTGTGCCCTGGACAATGATGATGTGAAGATGACCACTGCTCGATATAGGATTGGCAGAGGTCATGGGCTGAGGTAAGGGGTTTCACCTGTGCATACCCACAATCTTCACTGTAAACAATTAGAGGAAAAAAACTACCAATAGCAGCATTTGGACATTTTATCACTGAAACAACATACTGAGGAGAATCATAAAGTCATTCAGGTTGGAAAAGACCTCTAAGATCCTTAAGTCCAACCACCAACCGACCCCCACCATGCCCACTGACCACATCCCTCAATGCCACATCTCCATGGTTCTGGAACACCTCCAGGGATGGTGACCCCACCACCTCCCTGGGCAGCCTGTGCCAACACATTGCCACTCCTTGGAAGAAGTTGTTCCCAATATTCAACCTGAACCTTCCATGGTGCAGCTTGAGGCCATCACTTTTCATTCTATCATTGTTATCTGGGAGAAGAGACAGACCCCTACTTCACTACCATTTCTTTTCAGTGTGTTCTGAAGAGTGATAAGGGCTCCCCTGAGCCTCCTTTTCCCCAGCCTAAGCCACATTTCCCTCAGCTGCTCTCATAGGACTGTGCCCCAAGCCCTTCGTAGTTTTCATACCCTTCCATGGACACTCTCCAGCATCTCAATGTTTTTCCTTGTAGTGCAGAGCACTGGTTAGGGGGTGCTAAGCTCAGGATCTAGAAGCATGATCTTGCTGCCTGAGTTAGAATACACAGCACTCAGTATAAATTGAATAAAACTATACAATCCAGAAGAACAGCCACTAGAAAAAGACACAGAGCCACAGATCTAGTGCAGCTTAGGCACAAATAGCTATAACAGCTTCACTTACAATGGGCCTGCATTCTTCTTTAAAGAGCAGATTTCGGATCAAAACCCTTCCTGTACTTTGAATTCACAAACACAGTATGTCAGTGATTAGATTTCCATTAGTGACCAACATTGGTGATAGACGGATGGTTTGACTCGGTGATCTTGGAGATCTCTTTTCCAACCTTGGTGATTCTATGATTTCAGTTCTATAGAAGGCAGCCAGAGCTTTTCTGCTTTCCAGCAAGGCTTGACCTACCTTTGACTTGCAACGACGCAGTGGTCTGCTGATCCCCTGAGTCACACGTGTAATCACCCGCATCCTCAGCCTCAGCATCGTAGATGAAGAGCTCGACACGCGTCCCCTCTTGCCGGATCTCATACTTGTCACCTGAGTGCAGCACCGTATCTCCTTTCCTCCACTCCACAGCGCTGGGCTTCGTCAGCTCACAGTGCAACACAGCAGTGCGCCCTTCCTCCACCTCCTCGTTTTTCAGCCGGTGTTCGAAAAGCACAGGGAGGGCTTCAAGGGGGGAGTGGTGCAAAGAGAACAAACAGGCAAAACACAGATAGAAAAGAGAGGATTGCTTTGTTGATAAGGTACTGGTAAGAACTGGAGCAGTTGTGCCATTCATGAGGATCGTGTACAGTTCTGGCTTTGTGTACCCGGGTAAGAAGGATGTCTATTTCCAAGCCAGACAGGGGAGGAGAAGGGATAGAGTTAACCAGCAGGAAAAAAATCCCATTCTACACGGGCTGCATTTCTTTCCCTATATTTTAAATGTTCCCAATTAATTTCAAGAATCCTTTTTGAAGCCCAAATGCTTTTTCATCCAAAAATAAGACAATAGAACGGATAGAAGTTCTCAAACAATACATTCCTGCTGACCCAAAACCACACCATTTCAAGAACAATTTCAGATCATGCAGGAAAGGATCAGTTAGGGAATGGTTAAGGCTGGGGGGACCTCTGAGGTCTTCCAAGGAGGGAATTCCCCCACCTCTCTGTGCCACCGCTCCATCATCTGACTAGCCCTCACCACAAAAGGTGTTCTACTTCCCTAATCTGAATTTCTCTTGATTAACTTGTGCCTCTTGTCTCTCATCAGTTTGATGCACACCCTAATAAAAGTCTGTCTCTCTCCTTTCTGTAGACCCCAACAGACATTTGCAGACAACAACGAGGTCCCCCTTCAACCTTCTTTTCCTCAAGCTGAACAAATCCAGCTGCCTCTCCTTACACTTCAACCTTCTCCAGTCCCATGACAAACTTTGTGGCCTCTGTTCCACTTATTCCAGAACCTCAGTGCCTTTCTCATACCAGGATGCTCCAAAGAGCGCAACGTATTCTTCCAGCTGCTGTCTCAGAGCTGCTGAGCAAAGAGGAAATCATACCTTTAACTTCTAGTCTGGCAGTGGTCTTCCCATCAGCTGTGTGGCAGCTGTATTCTCCTGAGTCCTCACAGTCCAAATCGTGAATGACCAACGTGTGCACATTCCCATCCTGCTTGATGCTGCACTTCTGGCTGGAGCAGATGACAGATGTGCCTTTCTTCCACTGCACGGGGACGTCGGGCCGGGACACCTCGCAGCACAAGTGGGCTGTGCCACCCTCCTGCAGCTCCAGGCTGTGGAGAGCCTTCACAAAGGTGACTGGAGCGGCTGCAGAGAAGAGATGCAAACGCTGCTGCACGTGTGGAATCCAGCACTGCCCTGAGATCAGAGCTGTACGCTTATGCTCTCCTCTGTTCAAAGCCTGCCTGGATGTTTTCCTGTGCAACCTATTGCTTTTGGGGGGGGTTGGACTTGATGATCCACAGAGGTCCCTTCCAACCCCTGTGATTCTGTGATAGTTGCATTTGGAACCAGATGGAAGAGGAACAAACAAGATAAGGCACTGACATGGCCAGCCTTTCCAAATCAGAATAACTGAAGGGTTTTGTTTTCAGGGCAAGGATCTGAAAACATGACAAGTAGGAAATGAATTCGGAAACTATTCTTGATGTTCTTTGGTGTTGATTTTAATGTATCTTAGATGCTTGTTTGGGGATAGGTTGACTAGTCCTCAAAGGATTTCTGCTTCACTCCATAGACTATAAAAAGGTCTGAAATGACTGGCTCAGGTGTGCATATCTAACTCTAAAATGCCCAAACTGTGTTAGATGAATCCCCAAGATTTGCAGAGACCCTTCCTTCAAAATACACTTCTCCAAAAATTAAGGCAACACTGGCAGCGCTTACCAGTACTTTCTAAATCCTTCTGTTTGGTAAGTAGCTCACCTTGGACTGTTAGCTGTGCCCCTGAGGTATGCTGCCCGACTTTGAAGCTGATGGGTCCGCAGTCTTCTAGTGTCACCTTCTTCAGGATCAAAGTGTGACGTGTCCCTTGGACTTTGATCTCATTCATTTCATTGGATTGCAGGGGAACATCCCCCAGGAACCACTGAGCATCCTGAGTTGTTTCCTGGGACAGTCTGCATTCAAAGACTGCATCTTCCCCTTCATATGAAGTGACGTCCTTCAGCATCTCCACTATGGTTGCTGCTGGTTCTTTATGGAAAGGTCAACTAAGTTTGATAACTGCATTCAAGAGATACTTCCTATTTTTCCACTTTAAACATTGTGTTATACTCATCCTTGACAGTACTGTACTATTTGAAAGATCTAATACCCACAAGACACATTACATTTATAATACAATGTATGTATTGTGAAAACACTGTCAATAGATTTGAGTGATTGACATTAACATAAAACCACAAGGTCATGACTAAACACTTGTTTCTGATTCCCTAGACACCCTTGAAATCAACCTTATCCAAAGTCCCTATGACTCAGTTTGGGCATAGGACAATGTCTAACTGTCAAATTTCCCAATCACATGTCAGTGCCCCAGTAACGAGCTCTGTTCAGCTCTTCCCCACACAAAGTCCTACCTTTCACATGCACAACTGCAGTGGTTTGCTGGTCCCCTGTATCACACATGTACTCCCCAGCATCAGCTTCACTCAAGTTGAGAATCATCAGCTCAGCCACGGACCCAGCTTGGTGCATCTTGTATTTATCACTGGGTTGCAGCACTTTCCCAGCCTTCTTCCACTGCACAGTGGCATTTGATTTTGAGATTTCACAGCTCAAAGTGATGGTGCCACCTTCTTCAGCTTGCTGGTTCTGGAGTGGTTTTGTAACAATTACTGGCAAAGCTAAACCAAGAGAAATCAGAGGAAAATATAGTTTCATTGCTGACTGCATTTAGTGAAACTGTAGGGCCATTCCAAACTTGATTAAAACTCAATGACCTGAAGGCACAAAAGAGGGATGATGAAAAAGCACTCTGCACTCCCCAGGGGGCACCATGCATACTGACCACCCCTGGGAATAAATTTCACTTTACAGTGGAGTGGCCACAGTTGCTGACTCTTGAGCATCTAAGTGTTTGTCAACTAATCTAAGGGCATGTCAAAGCCACAACTCAATTGCCTATCCCTGATATCCAAGTTCCTGGCTATATAAAAAGGTGCATAGGAAAAGATTATGATATAAAGCCTTTCACTTGAAAACTGGACCCAGAAGAGAAACGGTGTCTGAACATTCCTGTATGCAGGTGTAAACACTGGTGGGTTTAGACAGAGCTTTGGTGGGTTGATTTACATACAATGTGTAGAACTTGTGTTCCTTGAGCCCAGTTGCACAGAACCATGATAGCTCCACAGGAATTGCTGAGCTGAGGTTTACAAAGGTAGGGAATGGGATCATAAAAAACACAGTTAATTCATAGGAACTGAGTGATGTATACAGGAAGAGAGAGGCATGAAGGTGCTTGCAAATGGCATAGGAATGGATGATGTATTCCACAGGACAATTAGGCAATGGCTTGAGTCAGATTTTTGTACAGTTGCATCTGCAGGAGGGGGATCCCATTGTGCAGCTAACTCCTGCAGTCCAACGACTCTCAAGAACCAAGAGAGGAGAAAGGAGAACAGAAATAATGTCTTCATAGACAAGCTTTGTAAACATCTAGTCTGTCAGCTGCATCACTGTTGAATGAGAAACCCTCATCACAGAAAAAAAAGGAACAAACTCTCTGCAACAGCGTTCCTAAATCTTAGATACAGAATTCCTAAATTATCCTAGAGCTTCCCAAAAGGTGAAGTGAAAGCTCGCTTCACCTTTCACTACCAAGGATGGCACAGTTTGCTCATTGCAGAATCACAGGTGTAGCCTCCAGCATCCTTCAGCTGCAGATCATGGATAAGTAGCTCTACAGCAGAGCCATCTGCTTCATCTCAAACTTGTTGCTGGCCTGGAGCAAGACTGACCCTTTTTTCTACCTCACTGGTTCATCAAGTTTGGAGAGTTCAGCATGAAGGGTGACTGTAGAACCTTCCTCTGCTTCCTGGTTTTGGAGTTTCTTTTCAAAGAGTGCTGGAATGGCTGTGACCATACATAGAAACACAGATGCACGGTCACTGTCAGAGGATGGGCTTGCAGTACCAATATTCTGGCATTGCTGCATCCTGGATTTGGTGTGATAGCAGGCAGGTACATGCCCATCACAGGCGATACGTCCTCAAGAGATATTTCAATAGATGACACTTCACAAGAACTTCCTGGCTCCTCTTTATTTTAGCTGATCTTGTAGCTCAGGAAAAGACTGTATTTATAGCAGGGTAGATTCTTTTAAATGGATATACTGGCACATTTAACTTGTTTTTTAGACTGTGGGCACTGAACTCCCTTAGGTACCTCCTCTTCAGCTGGAATTGAGAGCCCAGGTAACACTGAGCACTTTGAATCTTAGACACCCTTTGCCCAGCTGGGACCACAGCTCAAAAAATAAAGGTGGCTGAGAAACAAAATGGTATCATTATATTTAGTTCCAGGGTTGGTCTCTTGAGTGAGCATAAAGGAAACCTAGAGTCTAAAATAGTGGAAGAAGGACAGGAGGAGTTTAACTTCTGAAAGAAAAAGGACTCATCTGCTTTGTGTCAGTAAATTTGAAGTCAAGACTGTAGATAACACTCACTCATTACTGCTTGGCCAAGAATGTGGGAGGAGCTTCTCATCTTAAAAACAAAACAAAGCAAACCAACCTACCTTTAACAGTTAAAGTGGCTGTCGTTTGCTCGTTCCCATTATCACAGGTGTATTTGCCTGAGTCTTCTGGTTTTAAATGATAAATCTTTAAAGTGTGGGTTGTTCCCTCCTGTCTGATTTCATATTTGGTGCTTGGGGAAATCACCTGGGCATCCTTCTTCCACTCCACAGCAACGTTAGGCTGTGAGAGCTCGCAGTGCAGGATGGCTGTTTCCTCTTCCTGGAATTCCGTGTTCTGTAATTTCTTCTTAAAGACTGGAGGTGGCACTGAAATTGCAAACGCAGTGAAGGAATCAACAGTCACCTTTATTTTGCTTCCCCGCTGTTAGAAAATGACAGCCGTACAGTTAAGCAAATACTTAAACACCCATATTTTGGAGGGGTTAAAGAAGTGAATCGACTTCTGATGAAACCCACTCACAAACACTGAGCTTCAGGATCCTGGTGATTCTCCACTTTCCATCTATAGCGACGACAGCATATGAGAACACCATAGTGCACCACGTGCTCTGAAGCACAAGCACACTACAGGCCTAACATGAGTTGACAAGAAGCAAACAGCGGCCTTAAATTCGTTAGTAAGTGCAAAAGCAAAA
This sequence comes from Lagopus leucura, assembly GCF_019238085.1. Taxonomy (NCBI): domain Eukaryota; kingdom Metazoa; phylum Chordata; class Aves; order Galliformes; family Phasianidae; genus Lagopus; species Lagopus leucura. The sequence continues at coordinate 48,842,041 of NW_024962334.1, read as the reverse complement.
CGTCACCTGTTCTCACAGATCTTTACTGCATCACAGAGTGCTTTACCTTTCACTGTGAGCTCTGCTGTGGACGTGTATGGTCCCACTCGGAAAGTGATGGTGCCAATGTCCTGCTCAGTCACCTTCCTCAGTGTCAGCTTGTGGATCTTTCCTTTCTCCACTGAGATCTCATTCATTTCATTATTCTGCAGAGCAACATCCTGTAGCTTCCATTCTACATCCCTTGCATTCTCATGAGACACCTGGCACTGAAACGTGACATCATCCCCTTCAAACACCACCATGTCCTTTAGGTGACTCACAATGGTCACATCAGGCTCTGCAAACAGTCAACATACAAAATGGAAAATATGGACCAAATCATAGAATCGTTCAAGTTGGAAAAGACCTCTAAAATCACCAATTCCAACCATCAACCCACCCCCATCATGCACCACTGACCATTTCCCCAGATGCCAAATCTCCACAGTCCTGGAACACCCCTAGGGATGGTGACTCCACCACTTCCCTGGGCAGCCTGTGCCACTGCTTGTTCACTCCTTCAGAGAATTTTTTCCTAAATCCAACATGAACCTGCCCTGGTGTAACATGAGGCCATTACCCCTCACCGAATAATAAAGGTTGGAGAGGACATCTGGCACTAATCTGGTCCAGCCACTGCCCAGAACAGGACCAGCTTACAGCATGTTGCTCAGTGCTGCATCCAGCTGAGTTTTATTGACTTCCTCCAAGGATGAAGATATCAAAGCCTCTCAAATTACATTTCAAACTCTGTCATTTGATTCCTTTCAGTGTATGTAGTTATATGACCATTACCATTTGAACTGGCCAGCCTAGAGAGTTGGGCAGGGAGGAACCTGATGAGGTTTAACAAGTGTAGAGTCTTGCACCTGAGGAGGAATAACTGCATGCATCAGTAAAGGTTGGGGGATGATGTGCTGGGGAGGAGCTCTGCAGAGAAGGACCTGGGGATCCTGGTAGATGACAGCAGTGTGCCCCTATGGCCAAGAAGGCCAATGGGATCCCAGGCTGCACTAAAAAGAGCATGGCCAGCAGGGCAAGGGAGGTGATCCTCCCCCTCTACTCTGCCCTAGTGAGACCACATTAAAACTACTGTGCCCAATTCTGGGCATCCCTGTTCAAAAAAGACAGGGATCTCCCAGAGAGAGTCCAGCAGAGGGCTGCAAAGATGATAAAGGACCTGAAGCATCTCCTGTGTGAGGAAAGGCTGAGTAACCTGGGTTTGTTCAGCCTGGGGAAAAGAAAACTGGGAGGAAATCTGGTAAATATGGGGAAGTGGGAGGTGAATGGATGAGGCCAGGGTCTTTTTGGTGGTGCACAGTAATAGGAAAAGGAGCAATAGCCTAAAACTTGAACATAGGAAGTTCAGTACTAACATGCAGAAGAACTTCTTTATGGTAAGGTGACAGAGCATTGGAACAGGTTGCCCAGAGATATTGTGGAGTCTCCTTCTATGGAGATACTCAAGAGCCATCTGGACACCTACCTGTGTGACCTATTGTAAGGTATCTGCTTTAGCAGGGGGTTGGACTAAATGATCTTTTGAGGTCCCCTCCAACCCCTCCAATTCTGTGATCTTTCAGTTAGTGCTTTTATCATTTGCTCTGTCTCAGAGACGTGCTGTGTACTTATTTTTTTAAATTATGTTTGATGCTGTAATTGGGTGAAAAAAAAAGCCTGAATGCCAGATTTGAAAGGATTTTGAAATTTGTTACATCTGTAGATATCTTCACAGAACAGCACTAAATGCTGATCCCCTCTCCTGCCTTTTTGCAAAGGATTGCTTCTTCTCTGGGCTGAAGTATCTGGGTGGCACAGTACTCACAGCAGGATCAGTGCACAGGATGTGCTTTCTTTGCTCGAGTCCTGCTTCTAGGACAGCTGAGTACCTGCAGATCTGTGCAGTGATCACACAGACAGCTTGCAATAGGCAGGGACTTCTCCCTGAATCTGGTGCACATACGAAAGGGCAGTACAGCAGTCTCCATCTGAGCAAAGAGATTACACATTTGCTCCACTGAAGTCATCCTCTGCATCAAAAACGGTGCAGCTGGGCACAGCGTACAGAGCATCTGTAACAGTGAGGAGCCTGTGGAGCGGCTAGAGGTGACTGTTCCACACCAGTGATCAAACCTGAAAGCAAGATCTGCCTGTAGTGCCGCCTTGTGACTGGAAGCTAGGGGTGAACCATCTGCTTACTCATCTGCCAAGCAAACATTTCAAGCCCCGAGTCAAAAATTACAGCTGCATTATCCTCGCCTGCCCACCAAGGGATTCTTTGCCTCACTTCAGTCATAGACAACAAGATTTCATATTACTTCACAAGACCCTTCCTGTGCCCTATGTGCATTTAACATAACAGTAGCAGGGATCTTTCCAAATATTGGCATCTTAAAGTGAAAACCCCCTTGGCTCCAGTAAGTATCTCTTGCCTTTCACAGTCAGCTTTGCAGAGGTTGTCTCATCTCCAGCCTTGCAGGAGTATTCTCCAGCATCACCGGGCTCCAAGTGGTGAACACGCAGCTCACGGATGGTGCCCTGCTGCCACATTTCATACTTGGAACTTGAGTGAAGCACAACTCCATCTTTCCTCCACTCTACTTCTGCTTTGCTTATAGAAATCTCACAGCGCAGCTTAGCTGTTCCTCCCACCTCCACTTCTTCATTCTTCAGCTGCTGCTTCAGCCGGGGTTTAATGGCTGCAAAGTGAAAAAGGCAGTGAGTGCAATGAACTGTTAGCTTGGATGTATGAATGTCAGGTCTGGGCAGCTCAGCACAAGGCACTTGAGGTCTGAAGCTGTAGAACAAGTCTGCTTTAAGTGGACATATGATAATTAAGTTTTGTATATCCAGACAGGGAGATAAAATTCCCCAAATGTGTTTGTTCCCAAAAGAGTCAAGTATCTTTCAATACATCCTCTATGATCTGCTCTGAATATTGAAAACTCCCACACAAAAAGATCTTGACTGAACAGAACATGGTACTTCCTGGTTAAAATTAGCATAAATCTTTGACTTCTAACAGCAGTTATAAAGATCTGAGCACTTCTCATTTCTCTACCATCACTTCTAGACTCTCCATGAGCAGCAGAACTTCCTTCCAGATGATGTGCTCACAGATGGGAACAGCCCAGACCACAGCTCACCACTGATGGAAACAAGAAGAGAATATCCATCCCATGGATGTGTGAGCAGTTGTGAAAGCTCTGTTCTTGTGGTCCCTTTATCTCAGACCTATTAGGATGCATGTAAAGGCAGCACTCTTTCACTCATCATGGGACAGCAGCATCTTCCCGGATTGGGATTCAGCCCACAGCACAAATAGTTTGGAACTCTGTAGCTTAGATGAAAGCCACAAGTTCCACCCAAATGTCAGAAGCAACCACAGCCATGTCACCAGTGCTGACTATGTGCAGACGTTACTCTGCTTTATCTAAAAATCCCCTTCTCAGGATCCTCATGGGAGGACTGTAGAAGAATTGAAAACAGTCCATTTTAAAGATGCTTGTTTTGTGATTGGCTTACAACCAGTCGTTGAGCTGAGCGACCCAGCAACGAATGCCAAAAGTTAAGAACTACACAGACTTAAATAGCCATTCTGTCCACCTGTCCCAAAAGATCCACTTTTCTGTATTCTGGCTTAAACTAGACACCTCATAGACCTTTCCTCTCTATCTTACTTTTTGGGGGGAATTAGGCACCAGAGAATAACAAAATGTTATCTACACAGCTTCTCAAACCCCTTTCATCCTCTGTGCCATCTTGGTGCAATGCTAACCATTCACTCTGAGGATGGCTGTGCTCTGCTGGTCTCCTGTATCACACGTATAATCAGAAGCATCCTCTGGTTCTGCATTGTGGATCACAAGCTCAGCTGTGCAGCCACTTAATTTCATTTCGTATTTGGAGCATGGGAAGATCTCCATGGTGCCCTTCCTCCACTCCACTGTTGCGTTATCCTTTGTCAGCTCACACTGGAATTTCACCGCTGCTCCTTCTTCAGCTTCCTCATCCTTGAGCTCCTTTTTGAAAAGAACTGGTAGGGCTAAAGGAAAATGAAAACAACAAAGAACAGGAGCTTTTATTCAATCCAGAAACAAGTCCTGGCTAGATTGACACCCGGGGAACAAGATACTGTGCTCTGCCAGTGCTACGCTGCAAGGCAAGATCCATGTTTTATAATAAGCCTGGTTGTGGTAGCAGATATTTCTGCACAAGAAGCAGCCATCAGCACTAACAAAGGTTCCTTCCTTCATTCCTGGACTCCAATCTTTCCCAGCGTTGAATTATTTGAATGAATTTATCCTTCAGTTGATGTCACAAAGATCTCAGGAGTGAAACAGTTGAAAACTCCACAAACAGCCTCAACAGAGCAGGAAGGTTGTTGTCATTCTCTTTCCAGGATATGAAAAGAATTCTTTTTTTAAATACTTCAACCACATATCACGTGAAATATTCCCATGTTACATTAAAACACTGCTCTTTCTTTTATTTCTCTTCCACTGTAGAGCCAGAAAGTTTTTCTTCTTAGAAATCAAGACTCACACTACTGGAAGAAGAAAGCATCATCCTTGCCCATTTTCTTTGGAAATATTCATAAAGAAAAAAGGCAGGTAATCCTATTCAAGTTGTCGGTTTGTGTAAGATGAAATCTACTGCTTTTTGAGCTAGCTCACACCACGTACCTTTCACATGTAAAGATGCCTTTGTTTCCTGATCCCCAGTATCACAGCTGTATTCTCCTGTATCTTCTAATTGGAGGTTATATATTAAGAGCTCTACCAGGCATTCCCTCTGCCTCATCTCGTATTTCTCATCGGGCTGCAGCGCCACTCCTCCTTTCCTCCATTCCACTGCAGCATTGGGTTTTGACAGCTCGCAGCAGAAAGTAGCTGTACTTCCTTCCTCTGATTCCTTATTTTGGAGGATTTGCTTAAATGTGACAGGCAGTGCTGCAAAATTTGAGAGGAAAATGTTTTAAGAGTGGTTCAGTCCAGAAACGACCCAAACCTACCATTGTGCTTCTGAAACAGCCTAATTCTAATGATTCCAAAATCCTTGGGCTGCCATTCTCCTTCTTGGCAGCATCTTTCTTGAAGCACTCTATGAACCAAGAGCTGAGGACAGACAGTGAAGTTAGGAAAGAGTTAGGAAAGAGCAAATCCCAGCACAGCCTGGTGTGCCATCTGAAGTTGTCACACTTTCCTATCAAAGTCTCTTCGTGCCAACTAGGGCTGCTTCAGCCAATGACCACCAGGACACAGCAGGACTTGCTCCCTCTACTTGGACCCTGGTTCCTCAAAGAAAGTCTGGAAGTTTGCAATATTGAGCTAACAGTATTCCTCCCTCCCCATGCATGCCCTATATACTTCCACCAATGTTTAGAAGACCAAGACAGCATTCAAAACATGAGCAGCAGCAGTATGGTAAGAGCTGGCAATGAAGTGATAAATGGAGTGGAAAACACAGTTTCAGGCAACGGCAGACAGGACTGGTGAAAACATGTGGATGCAATTGGTTGCACTCGTGGGTTGTATCCAGAAAGTCTCCAGTAATAACACAGTACAGTCATGTATTACAGAAAACCTTCATCTCCCAGCTGTTGTATTTGTAATCATCCCAATCAGGCATTACACTCAATTATGCATCTCTCATGCCTAATGAAGCAGTCAGCAATCCCAAACAATCAATCTGCCTAATTTATTTCCTGTTATCCATTTCCTGAATAACCATATGCAGCCAAACGTTCTGTGCTCATAGGGCAGGAGAGCTCATCACACTTTGACATCATGACAACATTAAATTGCTTTGATGCTGATTAACCACTCCAGATGCTGCAAGCAGAACCTCTTTGTCCTGACCACGTTTCAGACTGAGGGAGAAAACAGACTGGCAGAGAGTAAAACGAACCAATATCTGTAGAGATACTAAAAGGTGCTCCTTTCACTTCATCTCTATTGAGCCAAGGGTCAGTACTCTGCCTACCATGTACAGTTACTGCAGCTGTTGTCTGCTGATGTCCGGAGTCGCAGGTGTACTTTCCTGAATCATCCAATCCTAAGTCATAAATGACCAACTCTGCAGAGGAGCCCTGCTGCTTCATCTCGTATTTCAAGCCAGGGTAGAGAGTAACATCTCCTTTCCTCCACTCTACTGGAGCCTTGGGTTTGGTAAGCTCACACTTCAGGGTCACTGACCCACCTTCTTCTGCCTCAGTATTCTGAAGCTCTTGTTTGAAAAGTGCTGGTAGGGCTATAAAATAGAAATACAGATTGCAACATGCTGCAGCTGGGGTTTGGGAAAGAGAAAGCAGGAAGAAAATGGAAATGCCAAGAGAGCTTATTTGCAGATGGCTCTAAATCTCAATGCTCTCAATTCAAAGTACAGAGCTGTTTCCCCAGAGAGATAATAGGAAGATCTGCAGGACAAGAATAAATCAGTTTCAAGAAGTTACACTTGCCACAAAGGTTATTCTATCTCCATCCAATCTAAGACTGAAAAATAGCAGAATATTTCCCCCACTGCTGAAGAGATATTCCAAGAGATCAGCAAGGTTTGTAAGCATTCGGATCCCCTCTCAGGGCAGAACACTTGCAGGAGAGATTACAATTGCCCTGACAGTAAGAGACTGAGACTGCATTTCGTTCTGCATCACATATCCCATTTTCTACCTGATCACTCTATCAGGCTGTAAAGGCCATGCTATTCCACACACTTTCCTTACGAGTCACAGCCATGTCTTCTCTGTAGGTGACAATGAAACAAGCAAAATACAAAATACAGCTTGTTTGTTTTACCATTGACTGTCAAAGTGGCCGTTGTCTGCTGATCTCCACACACACACGTATAATCTCCAGCATCCCCCTCATCCAACTCATGGATAATCAGCTTTGCAACAGCACCATCTTGACTCATTTTGTACTTTTTGCTTGCTTTGAGCATCTCCTGCCCTTTCTTCCACTCCACCGCAGCAGGTTTGGTCAGCTCACACTGCAGAGTAACTGTCCCACGTTCTACAGCTTCTAGGTCCTTCAGGTCAGTCTTGAATTCTGGAGGCAGTGCTGAAGAGTAAAAGAATTACCATATAGAGGCTGAATATTCATTAAAAAATCAGCTAGTTGAAGTCCAGTAGGAAAGGATTCATGATACAGGTCAGTGGAATGCAATGGAAACATCTTCCTTGGACACTGCATCAGGGCAAGGAAAGTGAGAGAACCAGCAGAGTTGAGGAGGATAGATACTAACAAGCACTGTTCTTCCCATATCTAAGAGTAGGAAGAAGCATATAAGCTACCCCCAATGGAAAAAAAAAAAAGCCCAAGCAAGCAGGAGACTACAACAATAGAGACATGAGCAGGTTAAGGAGTGGAGAACCTCAGTCCCAAGGATTATTTACCATGCACTGTTAAGGCAGCCGTGGTGGTCTTGTTTCCACAAACACAGGTATAATCTCCAGTGTCATTCAAGTCTAAATTGTGAACTACCAGCTCCACAACACAGCCTTCCTGGCTCATGCTGTACTTGCTGCCTGGGGTGAGGATGCGATGGCCCTTCTTCCACTGAACAGGGGCAGAAGCCTTGCTGATCTGACAGTGCAAAGTGGCCATTCCACCTTCTACTGCTTCCTTGCTGCTCATCTCTTCTTGGAAAAATGGAGGCACAGCTGAAGGACGCAGGTAAAATGTATTACAAACTGAGGATATCTCCTGCAGTGGGTGGGAGTGGGAAGTGATGGGGTACGATTGTGAAGGTTACGGAAGGGCAGAGCATTAGCAGCAAAGAGAGGAAAGAGAAACACAGACATCCTAGTGGGAATACACGCATTTAATTCTTTGGGGTTTATGTTGGCTTCCTACTAGCATAATTGCACTGTAGCCAAGAGATGTATCCCTGCTTTCTCTCAGATTCCTTATAAGAAGAACCAAGAGCAGCACCTTTGAGCTCCCTAGCTCGTGCATGTGATAACATCTTCCACAAAGACCATCTTTTCCTAGTTATAGTGCAGCCCTGTTGGGCTCCGAGTGTTGGCACAACTCCTTCCTCAACATCACTCCTTGTTCCTTGAGGTGTCTTTGAAAAGACACAGCCGGGGCTCACAGATGCCTCATGACCCCAGAGAAAATGTCCAGATGCTGAATCACAAGCCTGTATTCCCTTCTCAGAACACACTTTCCCTGCTTGCTTAATTCTAGAACCCAGTGCAAGTTGTGTCCTCAAAATAAATGTGATGAACTTCATGTATGTCCCTCTAACTAGGTGAGATGACAGGATATTCCACCCATTCCACAAGGTTGGATATCTCAGATCTCAGACTTCACGACTCACTCAAGGTGGTGGAGCTAATTAAAATACCCAGGCTAGAAGCCTTGATTTGGCACACTTCTCAACTGCGGCAGTGTTAAGCTGAAACATCCGTTTTGGTTGCACAGCAACTGGTTCTTGCACCTAGAGATGCAAAATGACCAGAGGAGGTCACAAAGGATTCATCCTTTCCTGCCTAGGAGATTGGACTTCCAGGGCAAACCAATCTTTTTGCAGTAGGATGGTAGCTATGGGCACAAAGAGCAACATAAACATCACTCAACACGGTAGAAATAACATGGCCACGTTCAGAATATGGCTTACTGTAGCCTACAATCAAATGGCACAGATTGAGAATGCCAGAAGGAAGAGGCAAAGAACAAGCAGAATTGTGCTTTAGGAAGGAAGAAAGGGCAGGAAAGGAAAGATAAAAGAGCAGTGGATTTATGTGCTATGAAAGGAGAGTCAGAAGGGAAAGATGAGAGGATGGCAGGTTTGTGTTTGAGGAAAGGAAAAAATAAAAGGATGGAGAAGAATATAGTGTGGTGTTTCAAAGACAGGAAATACTGTTTCAAACAAACAGAAAGGGCAGTTAATAAGGCTGAGCAAACAGACGTGGGGAAGTGAACACCTGCTAGCAGAGGAAAGGCATGTCTAGTTAGGAGAGAGGTCAGATCAGTTTTACCCTGTACTGTTAAGACAGCAGTAGTCCGGTGCTCTCCACACACACAGCTGTAGATTCCTGCATCGTCCTCAGCCACCCCACGAATCACCAGCTCTGCCTTGGGCCCCTCCTGCCTCATCTGGTATCTCCCACTCTTTTTAAGAACCCTCTGGTCCTTCTGCCACTCCACCGGAGCGGCCTTGGTGAGCTCGCAGTGCAGGCTGACATCTCTGCCTTCTTCTGCTTCCTCATTCTTTAGCTCTTCCTTAAAGAGTGGTGGCAGAGCTGAAGGACACAACGCAGACAAATGGTCACTAGAAAACCAGAATTCCAATCCTAACTTCTTTATCCTGCTCAGGATTATTCCCCCTTATGCCTCCCCTTTCCAACCCATTCTTTTGATAGCCTAGACCACAACCACTGATCCAGAGTTCTACCTAGAACTCTATTAATTTTAATAAAGACTTTTTACCATGAACTGTTAAGGTTGCTGTTGTCTTCTGGTCACCACAAACACAAGTGTAATCTCCAGCATCTGTTACATCTAGGTCACGAATGACCAACTCTGCAGCGGTGCCAGGCTGGCTCATTTGATATTTTTCACTCATTTTGAGCACTTTGGACCCTATTTTCCACTGCACTGGAGCTGCTTTGCTTAATTCACAACGCAGAGAGACTGATGCTCCTTCCATGACTTCTTCATTTTTCAGCTCTTCCTTGAAAACCGCTGGCAGGGCTGGGAATGGAAAGCCAACAGACAGTGCATTTAAACTAAGACCTTTGCACTCGTGACTGGCATCACTATCAATTTAAGTTAAAGTACAGCCCAAGTCAGAAAATCCAGATGTTGGGGTTTCCACTATGACAATGTGGAAAATGAGATCCACCAATGACAGTAAGAAGTGCTGAGCTGAAAGGTCAAAGTACTACAAGCTGGATAGATGCAAGATGCAACTTAGAGAATGTATCACAGGGTTGCCCTGCAAAACATCTCAGCCTAACAAGAGCATTTCATAGAATATCCCAAGCTGGAAGGGACCCATGAGGATCAGAGTCCAACTCCTGGCAGTTGGGCTGAGTTCTCAAAATGGAGCCACAATCCATCAAAATAGGGCCATAAGTCCTCAAAATGGGGTTCTGAGCCCTCAAAATGCCCCAATATCTCACGCCATGCCCTGATACACCCTGCCATGCCCCAGTACATCCTGCGACGCCCTCCAAACTCGCTGGCAGTATACGCTTAAATTTACAACGCAGTCATTTGTCTGCATGACAAAAACAGCTATTTCCTTGGCTCCCTGTTCAGGAAAATCAACCACACACACACACACACAAAAAAAAAAAAGGCCAGAACATAAAGTTGTCCTTTTCTGAACACAGAAATTAATTCCTAGGGAAAATCCAAAAGCTGATAGGTGAATGTTTCACACCGCAGCAGAACACTGCAGAGAACCAGAGAGTGGACAGCCAACTGCAAAGTGATTTTACCATTCACTGTCAGAGAGGCAGTGGTGTGTTGGTCTCCACACACACAGGTGTAATCTCCTGCATCCTGCAGATCTAGCTCACGGATTTCCAGCTCCGCAAGGACGTCATCCTGCCGCATGATGTATTTTTCACTTGCTCTGAGGATTTTGTTTCCTTTCTTCCATGAGACAGGTGAAGCCTTGGTCAGCTCACAGCGCAGAGTAACTGTCTGGCTTTCCATGGCCTGCAGGTTCTTCAGCTCCTCTTTGAAAAGTGCAGGCAAGGCTGAAGGTCGTGAAATAGACAGAGGACATTAAAAAATGACACGTCACACAGGAGATGATGGATGAGGACATAAAGAAACAGAGGACATTTCAGTGGAGAAAGGGTTGCAATTTCCTTGCAATCCTAAGGCACAGGAAAAAACAAATAGGCATAGGCACAAAAGTAGCCCGGGTGCAACCAGAGCTTGAAGGCAGCTTACAGTTTTATCTAAATCCAGCTGCAGGTGAACACACAACAAAAAGTGAGGAGCTAGGTGAAAAAATGCACAGTGATACAGACACGTAGCTATGGTTTTTTTTACCATTCACTATCAAGGCAGCTGTTGTCTCCCGTTCTCCACACACACATGTGTATTCTCCAGCATCTTTCAGCTCGGTGTCGTGGATGAGCAGCTTCACGACGGTGCCCTCCTGTCTCATTTTGTACTTGTCGCTGGCTTGGAGCAAAGTGCTTCCCTTTCTCCACTCTACCTGAGCAACCTTGGTCAGCTCACAGCACAGGGTGGCCGTTTGCCCTTCTGTTACTTCCTCGCCCTTCAGGCTTTCCTTGATGTGTGCAGGCAGTGCTGAGGATGCAATGGATAGAGGGTTAAACGGAGCTGCAAACAGCCTCTGGATGAAAGGCAGAGCTGGGGGAAGGAAAGGCTGGAGCAAGAGTGGGGAGACATCCTAGGGTCTGTTCTCACATCTACGTATTTCATAAAGCCCTAAGGCCACTTTCCATTAGGGATTAGGGGTGTAGGTTTTCCCCTCAGATAAAAGAAACGCAAATTAATTACTACATCCATGATGCGCAACGTCAAACTCAAAGTATGCAGAGACAACAATAAACATGGGGAAAAAAAACAACCAAAAAGAATCAAAACCATGAGCTTGATGATGAGGTCATCTAGATGAAAAACGTGATTACCGTGCACTGCTAACGAAGCTGTGGACTGCTCGTCCCCACACACACAGGTGTAATCACCAGCATCGCTCTCATCTAGGTTATAGATCACCAGTTCTGCGGTGGCATCCTTCTGCCTCATTTTGTATTTCTCACTAGACTTGAGCACTGCGTGCCCCTTTTTCCATTCCACTGGTGCAGCCTTGGTCAGCTCACAGCGCAGAGTGACCACGTCACCCTCCACGGCCTCCTTGTCTCTTAACTCTTCTTTGAAGAGAGCAGGAAGGGCTGAGAAACAAAGAGCAAACATTTTCACGACATGCAATTTTTGGCCACCAAAAAGATTAACGTGATGTTCACCACTATCTATCCGTGCCTCGTTAATGACACAAACAGCAGGAATAGAAAGACTTCACACACGGCCAAAACTATAACTTCCTCACTGTACTTCAGCCTGGAATATTGGTACAGAAGGTTACACTGTCATCAGGAAAAAAAGAAGTTCAAGAAAAGATTTATGCATTAAAGGTGCCTAGCTCAAGAGTTAGAATGAATGCAAAAAGCTGATGGGTAAAATAGGCAGGCATCTTGAAAGTGCCTGTGTAATAACAGAAAGGAGAAAGAAGTCCAATGTCTCCATTGTGGACTCTTATAAGACTATCATATCAGGGGGTTCAGGAGTGTCCTAACACCCTTTGGAACAACAAATAGAATAATTGAGCGTAACACTGAGTGGCAATGCAGATACCTTGGGAGCAGTAGGATGGGACAGTGTCTGCTCAGTCTTTGGAATGAGGTGGAGACCTCTTTTGGTTGTAGAATATGCATGAAAGAGTTGAAGAGGAAGATCTCCGAGCCCTGACTTTGACCAGCAAGAAATAAATATATGAGAATACAGATGTGGAGAATAACTGGGCAGTTACCCATTATGAAGCAGAGGAGCTCATGGGTCTTAGGTCAGGCAAGGTGAAAAGGAAAATGTGTGGGAAACAATGAAAGCTTCAATTCTTTTAGAATTGTTAAATGCAACCAAGTAAAAGCAATCTTAATTACATGATTTAAGACAGAAGAAAGCTTCTCAAAGAAGCTATATTAAGGGCATAATTACACAGACTGTCCCGCTACAAGGACTGCAGGGAATAGTCTGCCTAAATAAAAAGTTCCTCATTGCCCTGAAATTCAGAGAGCCATAAAACATAGAATCATTGAATCACAGAATGCCCTGGGTTGAGAAGGACCATAATGATCTTAGATCAGCGTGAAAGAAATACTAGAGAACAGAGAGGCAAAGTCAGAAAGGTCAGGTTCTCTGTGCATCTCAGCAGGGTCAGGGCAGTTCCCAAATTCTGGACTCGGGAACTTCGTAGGCAAAGAGACCAACCAGAAAGAGGAGCTGGAAAACAATCTACAATGAGGCTTTGACATCAAATGTCTCCAGACACAGCTGTGTGCTCCGTGCAGTTGTACCCAGCAACTGGGTGATGACCTCTGCTCACAGTTCAACCTGTGGCTCTTCATTGAATATTAGTCAGAATATTAGTATGTAAATTCAAGAAAATCTGGCCAGCTTGAACTAGAAGGAAAAGAAATAATGTAATGACATTCAGTAAGCTGATCAGAAGGAAGGAAAACAACAAAGAAGGGGTTGGCCGACCTCTGTCAGGAATCTACGTTGATAGTTGGTGGCGTATAGAAAAATGAAGTGTTCAAATTCCTTTTTTTTTTTTTTTTTAATAATATTTAATGATAGATAAGAGAAAACAGAAACTCTGAAGCCAACGATACAGATTAGTCTTACTAACTTTGCAGGGGAACTCAAGCTGGGAGAGAAACTGAAAACTGAAAGCACTTTGTGAACTGGATTAGGATCTTGAAGAAACAGAGGTAAGAAAAAAATAGGCTGCACTCCGGTAAGAGCAAGTGCAAAATATGTTTGTAAGCCATCAACCACACAAATACAAGATAGGAAATAATAGAAATAACAGGCAGCAGATATTCAGAGAGAGGTTTGGGATTATGGGAGATCACAGTTCAAATGCAAGTCAAGAAATGCAATTCTGATACAAAGACAGCAATAAACATGATAGGATGTATAAAGTGGAGTGTCACTGCAAGATACAGGACATGTGAATCAAGACACTTCCACTCTGTTCCAGCCTGGAAGGCCTCACATGGAGCACTTTGGTCCATTTTTGGCTACTGTGCTTCTAGTAGGACGTGGATTAGCTGAAGGCATTCCAGAAAGCAATGGAGATGAGCTGAAGTCTACAAAACATGATCTAGGTACAAAGTGTGAAAGAAATGAAGCTGCTTAATCCAGAAAAGAGACTAGAGATGGAAACGTGATAGAAGTCCTGAAATCTTTGAAGCAGTTTTACAGATAAGATTTCTTCCTCTCCCCAGTGTATGGAACAAGAAGAAAGGATCTTAGTTATCTTAAGAAAGGTTTCTGTTGGCCTTAGGAAGAACTTTCCAGCAGTAAAGACAGACAGGCAGTGGGTTGGGTATCCAGGGGAACTGCAGATTCTTCACCATCAGAGGTTTTTAAGTATAGGTTATACAGGGATGAGGAATTGGGACTACATGACTGTAGAGGCCCTTTCCAATTCTATTTCCCACAGTTCAAGGAGGTTCAAGATGGAACCTATCTTTGTGCTGTACATAAACATCAAAATGGCAACACAAAGATATCAGCTCGCTGGCTTGCTGTGTGAGAAAGATGGCTGAAACTACTTCCTCCTGTCCTGCATTAATAGTGGAAATCGTGTTCTCCTCTACTCCGAATAAAGTTTGAAGAAGTATTTCACTGAGGACTATGAAGAAGTCTCATACTGCACAATGCTGAGTATTCTGCAATACCAGAATACAAATCTACACAATCCTTGATCAAAGTTATACTAAAAAGTTGCACTGAGATCAAGTTTTGTCTGTACCATTCATACCAATCTGTCACATCCTAACCTGACTTGAAATCTAAGTTTGCTCTTTTCCAGAATGCACATGCCCAAGTCAGAGGTGTGAAACGTAAGCGTGTGGAATCAGTGTGGTACAAAGCAACACAGTCATGAACCAATGGGAGAAGGGAGAGAAAACTTGGGAACAACATTAATGTAATCAATAGAACTAGAATTCTAGCTAGAACTGGATAAAAATAACGTGTTGTTATTGGTGTCTTTTCTTTTACCGTGCACTGTCAGCACTGCAGTAGTCTTCTTGTCCCCGCACACACAGGTATACTCCCCAGCATCCTTGACTTCCAAAGCATGGATCAGGAGTTGTGCTGTGGAACCTTCCTGCCTCATAGAGTATTTTTCACTCGATTTGAGCACTTTGTGCTTCTTTTTCCACTCCACGGGGACGGCCCTAGATAGCTCGCACTGCAGCGTGGCTGTTCCGCCTTCTGTGGCTTCCACGTTCTTCATCTCTTCCTTGAAATGTGCAGGCAAGGCTGAGGAGTTCAAAATGAGGAGAATATATGACAATGTCATATAGTTCATATAGGAGAGTCATTAAGTTACCACTTGTTTGTGGTCTGTGGACCACGTATGACAAGGAAAGCCTTCCCTAATCCAGGTAGCATTGATAATCACTCTGAGAATCATCTGGTATTGACTTTGGAAAGTCTTGTTCGTAAGGCAGAGTTTTTTTATGGCATGGTAGGTGGCATGAAATGGAGAACCACACCAGATATCTCCTAAGATTCTGCAAGACTGAATCCTGCCTCACTTTGGGCACTGCCTACCACAGTGGAAAATAAAGCCAATTTAAGCCATGTAAGACCCACTGTAACTCTGATATTACTGGAAAAGCTCATACATTAAGTTATGTCTGAGGCATCAACCTCACTTTTCCATGAGTTTTATGTTCTGGTAGTGAAATTACTCTTTCCTTAGACTGTGAAATTATTCTCAAAGAATGTTAAAACACCACACTGGTTATCAAAACTCATCACCTCAGTTTTGGGACCGTAACATCTTTACAATCAGCTTCATAATAATAAATGTGATTTCCCTTTGTTAGCAACTACTTGGGAACACGAACATCAAAAAGAACTGGCTTGGAACCAAGATGAATAACTGAAATTTTTGCAGTAAACATCTGACCTACGCCTGGCATTCACCAGTGCCTTGGGACTTTATGCACAAGTTCAGCCACATGTAGCTAAATTCATCTGAAATGAGGCTGCAATTTCAATAATACTGTTTTTTTTTGTTTGTTTGTTTGTTTGTTTGCTTGTTTTTTTAATCTGTTTGGAAATAATCTACTTTATTGGGTATAAGATTTTATTTTTACCATTCACTTTTAGAGCAGCTGTGGTTTTCTGTTCTCCATAACAGCATGTGTAATCTCCAGCATCTGCCAGATCTAAATCACGGATCACCAGCTCTGCAGTTGTGCCCTTGCATGTGGTGGTGACCTTGTCACTTGGCTCCAGGACTCTGTCTCCTTTCCTCCATTCCACAGAAGCTGCAGGCTTGCTTAGCTCACAGCAGAAAGTGGCCGTGCCATTTTCTGTGGCTTCCACGTTCTTCAACTCCTTTTTAAAATGTGGAGGGAGGGCTGAAGATCACAGGTGAAAAGAGAGCACTTTGAAATTGAGGAAACACCGTATCTTGACTGCTCCGCTGCCTCAAAACCCCTCGACCTCAAAAAGTTTTCATTAACACTTAGTTCATGACAGACAAACAACCTTAGGGGCATCTCAGCCTTACTCACTGCAGCATGAATGGGAAATCAGGATTGCAAAACTGTGATTTCAGTACTGGAATGTAAATTTTAAAGGCATTTTAAGATGCAAGCAGCAGAAAGTTGATGGCAGGCTTTAAAAGAACTTGCACAGCTCTCTCTTGAGATTAGATGAACAATTAGCTGGAGCCCCATTACTTAAAATTCCAGGCTGCAATGCATAATTCTCACCTGTCTTTCTCAACTGTTAACCTAACAGAGCACTTTCCAACTATATCTAAGAAAAAGAGGTGAAAAGTCAGTGGTAAATGATACGCCTAGAAATTAACTAACGAAAAGTGATATTTACTACTTCATCAAGATCTTCAGTATCTGTTTCCAAACTGCATTAATGTGAAAGAACAGGAGCAGAAAAGGCTGTAAGATGCTACGTATCATTCCCAAGCGAAGGACTTCCAATAAAAGAGTGTGGTAGACACATTTATCATAAAAATCTAAAGTAATAGATGGAATCGATGCCAATTTGTGATCCTGCATGAAAGCACAGATGGCAGTGCAGAAATTCCCTACTAAATGTACGTATTTTACCGTGCACTGTCAGAGATGCTGTAGTTGTCTTGTCTCCACACACACACGTGTAATCTCCAGCATCTTGTTCCTCCAGGCTTTGGATTGTCAGCTCAGCAATGGTATCCTTTAGCCTCAATTTGTACTTATCACTGGGCTTGAGCAACTCCTGTCCTTTCCTCCACTCCACCGGAGTGGATTTAGTCAGTTCACACTGCAGAACTGCTGTCCCACTTTCTGTGGCTTCCACATTGACGAGTTCTTTTTTGAAAAGCGCAGGCAAAGCTAAGGGATGTAACATAAACAGAGTACATCAAACCATGAATGGGACCTTGGAATGTGTAACTGTGGCACTGAGGGACGTTTTAGTGGGCATGATGGGGATGGGTAGGGGTTCGACACTGGATATCCTAGAGATCTTTTTTAACTCCAGTGATACTATGGATATAGAAGGTCCTGTGCACCATTAGGCCATGGTTTTCTGCAAGTTGCCTTGTGTGGTGTCACCAATTGCACAAGGAAGTACCAGCCCAGAGGAAGGAAAGGACACAAATACCTTTAACTGGAAGAAATAAAAGGAAATAAAAGCATGCAGAGAAATCAGAGAGATGTTTGTCTCCAGTTTTGCTCTTGCTCTTAAAATCATCTCACCCTTCAGATACACCTCAAATCAAGTGTTCCTTTAATCTACTGGAACTGTGGTGAACTGTTGGAAGGGCATCCAAAGTTTTTTGCTAATTGCCACAGCAGAGGCAGGAACAAATTTTGGCTCACTTCTCCCAAATCAGGACCTTCAAAGTAATGGTTTGTTGCTGGGTTGTTGGCTGTGGGATTTTTTGAAGTACAGTTTCAATGGTACAATACATCACAGTGCTGCAAAAGAGTCATTCGCTCCCATATTGAAAAAACCTCTTGCTAGCTGAGCTCAGCATTCTTAATGAACTTTCCTTTAAGTTTAGCAATGGCATCCAGAGACATCAGAGAGATACAGAGGACAAACCCTCTGAGAACAAGCTTGTAGCTGGAGGCCTAGATGTTTCGGAGCCTATCAACTGCTCTTTGCACCCTGAAAGCATTCAGAAGGCTCTAGGGAATGAAACCATCACAAGCCCATGCTGCCATTAGGTGATCTGTTTCACCCTGACACTGGGAGACTGGATGAAATACCAGCAAACCAGGTGGGACGAGCTTGTCTTTGAGGACCCTTCCAACACAAGACATTCTAAACCACGAAAAGGCTGCAGAATCACAACATCAAAACCAGTGAGGAGACCTCCCAGAGAAAGAGTGTATCTCTGAGATGCAGCTATAATAAAGGAGAACAGGTTTTTTTACCATGCACTGTCAAGACAGCTGAGGTCTTCTGATCTCCACACACACAAGTGTATTCTCCGGTATCCTCTACCTCCAGGTCTCGGATCAGCAGCTCTGCAGAGGTTCCTTCTTGTCTCATCCTATACTTATCACTGGATTTGAGCATCTTATTTCCTTTTTTCCACTCCACTGGGACTCCGACCTTGCTCAGCTCACAGCGCAGTGTGGCGGCTCCGCCATCGGTGGCCTCTCTGTTCTTCAAACCCTCCTTGAAAAAGGCAGGTAAAGCTGAGGGACAGCAACACGAGCAGTGAGGTGTGAGCTCCAAGGAGTTCAAATTAAACAGCGATATTTAATTTCCTTTTTCCTTCTTATCTTGAATGGATTTATCAATACAAAGAACATAAATTGTCAATATTCTCCATGAATAAGTGTGAGGAGCAAAATGCCATCACCAGGAAAGGATCCAATGATTGCTGTAACCCAGAGGTGTTTCACTCAGAAAAACAAATCCATACTGACAGAAGTAGAAGGCCTTTTTTTTTTTTCCCCCTGTGAAATTTCCTCTAAAACCAATTAAATTGAATGTCTGGCAAGAAAAAAAAGGGTTTCTCACACAAATTTTTAAACCATGATGGAAGTAGGATGTTTGTTAAGTTTGAACATTAAGCAAATGGAAAGGAAGTCTACATTAAAAAAAGAATGAAACACTGAGTTTCATTCTAGAAGTCGATTTGAAGTGAAATTGCTCATTTCAATACATGATGGGGAAAACAAGCAACAAGCATTTTCACTTCCACTGGCATGTTCTTTCAAACATGTCAGTCACAAGAAAAATTACTGGGGATAATAATCACTTAGCCAGTTTGCATTTGCTTTGCACGGAAGAGTGACAGAACACAGCGATCACTGGTCTGTATGTATTAAACTACTTCAGTATCCCAGGAAAATAGAGTGGGAATAAGATTTCAGGGAATACCCTAACCAGTCTGAGTTTGATGAAACCTTGAACACACCAAGTCGTGGTCCTTTTTTTTGGAACTCAACGTTATTGAGCACAATGGGGATTCTGAGTTCTGATTTGGAAGAGGGAAAACCAAGATATCAATCCTCAGCAAATGGGTAGCAGCAATCCTGGTTGCCTGTCTTCTCCCCAAGCTCATACCCTGACACCCCTCCCATGCCATTCAGAGCCATGTTGGTGCCAACAGAAACACATCACTGACACCATGGAGCTGAGGATGAAGGCCTGGCAGAGGAAGGATGTGGCAGGGTAACGAGGTGTCTGTCGTCCATGTGGACAGAGAAAACACAGTAGTTAATTGTAGCATTTGTCTTGATTCTTTACCATGCACTGTTAAAACAGCCATAGTCTGCTGGTCTCCGCACACACAGGAGTAGTTTCCAGCATCTGTCATGTCTAGATTTTGGATTAAAAGCTCTGCAATGATGCCTTCCCGTTTCATCTTATACTTGTCGCTTGACTTGAGGGTCTTGAGTCCCTTTTTCCACTCCACATTAGCAGCAGCCTTGTTCAGCTCACAGCGCAGACAGACGCTTTTACCTTCTGTAGCTTCTTCATTGCTCAATTCTTTGGTGAAAAGAGTGGGTAGGACTGCAGAGCAAACGGAATACGGACATGGCATCAAAGCTGAGAAAGGCTGACCCACAGTCTACTTGCTCTCTTCCTTCATCTCCCTGAAACTGCATGCCACAAGGCTTTCCCCACACTCCAGGATTATGCTCATACTTCAGTTTACCTTTTTTGTCTTGTTTGCATGCTTTAAAAGTTTAAAGCAAGCTTTTTTTCTATCTACTAACTTAGCTAACAAGTCATCTACACTTTATTTTACAGATCATAAAATTAAAAGCCATATTTTCAGTAGGACACCCAGAGCAGCTTGTTTGCCTTGAACAAAACAACACTTCTACAGAAGTACCTGAGCTGTGGCACTGTCTGTAATTTAATAAATGGATCCCCTAAGCCAAAACCTTGCAAAAGTGCTGTTGGCTTTCTGCAGATACAGCAAACGTTTGGTGAGAATTAAAACAAAACTGCTGAACAAAAAAGGGGGCTGGGAACAGTAGGAGAGTGAAAAAAAGAGTATTTCTTCATTAAGATACTCCTTAGCATCATACTTTAATGAAAACTCTTTCTACTTAGGAGAAAGAGATGTAGCAGCCTAGGAAACTAAGAATAGATATTAATCCCACTTCTAGGACAATCCCTATGAGAAAAAAATCTAAACAGCAGCTGCACTGGATCAGGAATTGTGTTGAAGTACTCTGCACTTCAGAGGTCCTTCAAAAGAGGGGAACAGGTGAGAGGAGAGAGAGAGAGGGAGGGAGTGGTGGAGCATAGAGGGAGGAGAAAAACAGGAAAGAAAAATCTATCAGCAAGGGTGGGAATGGGAAAGTGTGGAGAGGTCAGATGCAGTGGGAGAAAACGAGAAGGAGTTCAGAAACGTGTGCTGAGAATTTCTTTTTACCATTTACTGTCAACGTGGCTGTAGTCTGTTGATTTCCACACACACAGCTGTAATCACCAGCATCTGCCGAATCCAAATCCTGGATCACCAGCTCTGCAAAGGGGCCTTCCTGCTCTATTTTGTATTTCTCACTTGGTTTGAGGACTTTATTCCCCTTTCTCCACTCAACAGGAGCCGATTTGCTCAGCTTGCAGTGCAAAGTGACTGCCTGGCCCTCTGTAGCTTCCTTGTCCACCATTTCTTCTTGGAAGAGGATAGGCAAGGCTGAAGGATGCAATACCAATAGAGATGGAATCAGAAATGTCATGAAATTACCTGGACCTTTCAATGAATTACTGGACTGCAGTGTATACATTTAACCCAAGGTACTACTGCTAAGTTATATGAGGGGGGAAGACCTTCTGGAGCAGAGAGAAACAAATTAGAAAGAGCAATACAGAACACTGCTGAGCTGTCTCAAAGGAAAACAAAAACAAGGGAATACTCTCTAGCAGGATGACTGGCTCCACAGAGCTGACAACATGAAACCTCTACAAACTCGTACAAGCATCAGACAATCAGAGAATGCTGCCAAACACGCTAAGCTTTTGGTTTAACAGGACAGGTAGAATGTTTACCATTCACTCTCAAAGCAGCTGTGGTCTTCTGGTCTCCGCACACACAGGTGTAACTCCCAGCATCAGTCAAGTCCAGGTCTTGGATGACCAGCTCAGCAAAGCGCCCTTCCCGTCTCATTTTGTATTTGCCATTTGGCATCAGTGCTTTCCCGTCCTTCCTCCACTCAACCGTGCTGACTGCCTTGCTCAGCTCGCACTGCAGTGTGGCCGTTCCACTCTCTGTACCTTCCTCGTTCTTTAGCTCTTTCTTGAAGTGGACTGGCAGGGCTGAGAGATGCAGAATGAACAAGGGGTTGCAACCCAATGCCTCTCTGATCAGAGTCTGCATTGTGATTTATAAAGGACTCCCCAGACCTTATTCCAACACCCTCATCCTTAACCACATCCATCTTTTTTTTGTGGTTCATAACAACATTCTCTAGCAAATAGCTCTGCTGCAATCAGAGATTTGATCAAGAACACGCACACAAACAACAATCTCATCCAGACTGGAGGTAAAGAATCCTCCTGAACAGTAAATCCCAAGGTATCTTTTTCCATACTAATTTAGGAAGGCACACATGTACATTAGTGTCATTCACTTGAGAAAGGTCTCTGAGAAGACATTACTGAAACACACGTGCAACACTGAGAGTGATGAAATCTGGTTGTGGATGAAGACTGGGGAAAGGAGTGACACAGCAATGTGAAAGAATGGAAGGATGAAAAGAGCGGAGGCAGGACATAAAGGCTGGGGTTGACACAGGACATAAAGGCAGGTGTTGAGAGGGAATACATAGGAAGGAAGAAGGAAGGGATAGACAGAAATATTACAGAATTGCATGAATTATTTCTGACATTTTATCATTCACTGATAAGGCTGCCGTGTTTTTTGGCTTCCCATTACGCATGTACATGTGGAAGGATGAGAAGAGTAGACAGAGGACATAAAGGTAGGAGTTGAGAGGGAACATATAGAAAGGAAGAGAGAAGAGATGGACAGAAATATTGCAGAATGTCATGAGTTATTTCTGACTTTTTACCATTCACTGATAAGGTTGCTGTGGTTTTTTGGCTTCCCGCTACACATGTGTAGTCTCCAGCATCCTTGGTCTCCAGGTCATGGATCAGTAGCTCAGCCACCGTGCCCTCTTGTCTCATCCTGTACTTGTTACTTGGCCTGAGAACAGTGTGCCCCTTCCTCCACTCTACGGGGGCCTCTCTGCTCAGCTGGCAGTGCAGGGTGGCTGTCCCACCTTCCAGAGCCTCCAGACTCTTAAGCTCTTCTTCAATGAGCACGGAGATGGCTGAGGAATGAAGCATTCTCATTTTACTTTAGGGACATCGTTAACAACTGGTTACATCTTTATGAGACTCAAAAGACTAAACCAAATTCTCTTGGCATAGCTAATGGGCTCTGACTTACCTTCACTTCCAGGATTCTACTTGCACACCATGAGTTTATAGGGAATTAAAACCAAAATGACTATTTTTCAATAATTAGAACATCAAAGTAATCATCCCTTTGCTGCCCAAATGCTGTTGGTCACGGGCATGTGAAAAAAATTTTCAGTAAGTAAAGAAAAGCATATTCTTTAATAGAACACATTTATCACCTTCTTACCTCCCAGCTTAGAACTCAGGTAAATGTCAATGTCCTGAGCAGAAAGCACAACAGTTATTTCAGAGGTGAGGAAAAATATGTTTACATCAGGTCAGGGTTAATTGATTGATACGTTTTAGTATGAAGTTGTTGTCCTAGAACACAGGCAACCTAATGGACACAGCCACAGCTGCCTTTCCTTTGGACTGATCCCTTTTTTTCTGAGCACCCAGTGTAAATATGCAGCAGGACCATGGCAAGAACAATAACAAGTGCTCACAAGCAGGTGTCTCATTCCTACCATGGACTTTGACTTGGGCTGTTGTCTGCTGGTCTCCAGTGTCACAGGTGTATCTTCCCGCATCTTCTGGCTCTGCATTATGAATCACCAGCTCTGCCATTGTCCCCTTCTGCTTCATTTCATATTTGGCACTTGCCTGGAGCGTGGCTTCTCCCTTTTTCCACACCACAGTGGCATCTGCTTTTGTGAGTTCACAGTGCAGAGAGACAGATTTCCCCTCTTCCGTTTCTGTGTTCTCCAGGGTTTGTTTAAAAAGGACTGGCACAGCTAGGATACAGAAATAGGGATCAGCTCCCACTGTACAGCATGGTAGTTCATAGACATAAATCATAATGTCAGAGAATGGTTTGGGTTGGAAGGAACCTTTAAGACCACCCTTTAAGATCAAATCCCTGCTATAGGCAGGGACACCTCCCTCTAGACCAGGCTGCTCACAGCCCCATCCAGCCCGACCCTGAAAGCTTCCTGAGATGGGGCAACTTGTTCCATGTCTCACCTCTCTCACATAAAGGATTTCTTCCTAACATCTATCCTCTTCCAGTTTAAAGCCATTTCTCCTTGCTGATAGCATCTGAGAGCCTTTAAAGAGGATGTCTGGGGAATTTGGGGGAATCTAAACATCAACCAGTTTGCCACCTGCAGTTTGCCAGGTACTGGACTTGACTGCATGGTGCTCCTTCCTGCTCTCCCATGTTAAATTTTCATGCCTGTGCTCCCATGCTCTTGATCTCCAAGTCCAGTCTTACAGCTGTGTACAACAGCAAACCAATCAGCACACAGAGCACAGGAAGCAAATCTTCCGTGCTAATTTTCTGCTCAGCAGGAAGAGACATTTAAAATCCCAGGTGAAAGACATGAAATTACATGAAAAATATGTACAACTGCTTCCAAGTATGCTACATTGCCATTACATTTTAATCATGAGACTGTAGATGATTGCTCTGCAGAGCAGTGCAAGGAGTGCTGCAGTGCACCCAGCACTGCTTACCTTGTACTTTCACCTGAGCAGTGGTCTTCAGTTCCCCAGCAGTACAGGTGTAGTCCCCAGCATCTATGGATGTCACATCCCGAATGATGAGCTCTGCCACAGTACCATGCTGTTTAAATTCATATTTCTCACTGGCATACAGAACAGTGCCTTCTTTCATCCATTTCACTGGGGTATCGGGTTTGCTGAGCTCACAAGTCAGTTTGATTTCTTTTCCTTCTTTAGCTTCTTGGTTTTGAAGCTCTTGCTTGAAGAGAACTGGCATTTCTGAAAAGGGACATTGCACACATTCAAGCTTGCAGATCACTGTTACCATTTTGTTTCATTATTTTTAATGGTTATTATTTAGATAGAAAACCTCTGGAATGAAAATGCACTCTGCAACAGCGAAAAGTATCTGAGACCATATGTTGTGTTTTTTTTCCTTTTAATCACTATTTGCAGTGCTAAAATGCAATTGCTTTTATTATTAACAACAGCAGCAGATGCTTCCAATACTATTAATGGCACCAACTGTGTGCAACTGGTCTCAGTATACTTGGAGCAGTGGCAAAAATCAAACCTTCCAGATCTTTACCAGTTTCCTAACGCTTGGTTCTTGGAATTTTCCACTCCCATCCCCTCAGAAGTAAACACCAGAACGGTTTAATGTAATGCCAGGGCACAGGCATAGAGCAATGCCCTGCTCCAGCTCTCCTTGGCTTTCTGAGGAGGCAGCCAAATCCACAGAGCAATGCACAGAGCATACAAAGCAACCAAAGCCAGTTCCACAGGTACAACTTAGACGTGTCTTGGTGACATCAGGTTTGGGAGACACTGAACTAGATTGCAGATCTGTGGTCAGAGCCTGCAACTGGTACCATAAATATCACCTGGTACATCACACAGAGGACACAAAGAAATGACAGAGCACCTTTGCTCGTGACCAACAGCATTAATTTTTTGCCATAAGAAACCACAACAGATTTTTATCAGACACGAATGCAGACTTAAAAACAGCACCAAAGAAACGCAGAACACAAAAGGGCTCCTATGGAGGCTCCTGTGGAAGCTCTATCACAGCCTGGGATTCAAGACTTCAAGGTGAGCTGCAGTAGAAATAGCATTTACTGGGGAAAAGGGGAAGGAAAAAAATGTCTAAGTGTTTTCCTTTCAGATAATTAAAAAAATATATAATATACAACAATCCCCCAACAACAAAACCAACCCCTTCCTCAGATTATACTGCCTGGGGCCCCATCCAGCCTGGCCTTCAGCACCTTGTCTTTGTGTGTACTGGTATTGGAAAAGTATTGTAGTGCTATGGAAAGTTACAGCAATTGGGAAATCCTCCTTACATCAAGTTCTTCTCTTTCCTTACACTGCAGACCTCAGCCTTGATGTGGTTTCTTCGTGCTCAGCAAATGCTGTGAGCAGCTTCCCTCCCTCTTCATGCTCAGAGGTTCAGGTTAATTCTTTCAACGAGCCAAAGACTTCTTGCTCTTGCTGGCTTCTTTTAGGGGAAGGTTTACAGCACGAGCAGCAGTGACTCTGGTTTTGGCCCAGCTCAGTCCCAGTGCTTACCTCACATACTTCCCTAATGCGCTCTGTGAAGTACACTAAAATCTCTTATCTCTAAGAAGAGAATATTTATTTCAGCTCAAACACCACCTTTCAGTGATTGACTTCTCCCTGACCACATTCTTTGGAACAAGTGCTTTTGGATGCACTGCTCTCAATAAATTCAGCTGCCTCAAGCAATTCCTTAGACAAACGTGGGTGTGTGAGCTCCCTCCTTGGACAGAGATAGCACTGGAAAGAGCTTCAGAAGGTGATCCTTTCTCTGCATTATCTTTTAGGCTGGCTGAATCTGAAGCACGAGTCTCATGGGGAGCAGCTGAACTGGGGTGGTTCAGTCTGGAGAAGAGGAGGCTCAGGGGAAACCTTATTGCTGTCTACAGTTCCCTGAAAGGAGGCCCTAGTGAGGTGGGAGTTGGCCTCTTTTCCCATGTAATGGCAATAGGACAAGTGGAATGGCCTCAAGTTGTGCCAGGACAGGTTCAGGTTGGGTATTAGGAAAAACACCTCCTAAAGAGTGGTCAGGTGCTGGAATGGGCCGCCCAGGGAGGCAGTGAAATCAGTATCACTAGAGGTGTTCAAGAACAGTGGAGATGTGACACTGAGGGACCTGGTCAGGGGGAAATACCAGTGGGAGGTGGACGGTTGGACTAGATGATCTTAGAGGTCTTTTCCAACCTTAATGATTCTATGATCTTCTACAGAGATTGCCACCATTCTCTCATGACCCATCCTCTCCTGACAGCTCTAGGGAGCCGATACTTTCACAGAGATAAAGTTGGATAAAATGAAGGATTTTCTGTTTCATTTTTCTGTTTTGTTGTCCCGTTTCACATTCTGCCACCTCTCTGGATGCTATCCTGGGTGATTCAACTAGAACCTTTCCTGCACTGAGCTGCAAAGACACGAGGCTCCTTTTTGGTGTAGTTTCACATTTTCATCAGTTCTACGCATTGTTCTGAACTTGGTGATGGATGACAAAGTAGAACCCAAACCATTACTCCAGATGTTCTTACCCTTGACAGTAATAACCGCACTACTTTTAGCTGCTCCAGCCTCACACTCATATCTGCCACTGTCTCTTTCTTCTGCCCCATATATGACCAGCTTGGCTTCAAATCCCGACCGACTGATGTTGTACTTAGAAGAATTCCTAAGGCTCTTCCCGTCTTTGCACCACTTTACAGGGCTGTCTGATTTGGAGGTTTCACAGTGAAGAATCACATCCTGTCCCTCAGTGACTTCAGTGTCAACCAGCTCCTTTGTGAAGATGCAGGGCTTTTCTAGAATCACATAAAAACGGTCTGAGATTTTCACAAGAGGTGCAGATGTTCAAATCACAAGTAACCTGTGAGGATCATGTCCAAGATTA
Organism: Lagopus leucura; assembly: GCF_019238085.1. NCBI lineage: Eukaryota > Metazoa > Chordata > Aves > Galliformes > Phasianidae > Lagopus > Lagopus leucura. The sequence goes on along the minus strand of NW_024962334.1, from coordinate 48,814,945 downwards.
CTTGCATTAAAACCACAGGTTAGCAAGGAATAATTTGGGCTACAAAGCCCTCAGGAGGGCATTAATCATGCCATAAAATCTGGTTTAATGATATCTGGGAGAAACTGGAAAAAAAATGCTGTAAAACATGAGATCTCTCACATCTCATTGAACTTCAACAAGATGGAGGCATAACTTTCCTAAACACTTCTCCACGTGTCCTTTTTAGCCTGGGCCTTCCAATGGAATGCAGAAGGCTAATTCTTGATGAAGCAAGGTGCCATTCAGATTTCTCAGCCAGTCATATAAAGGAGGGCTCACCTCATCATATGATTCTATGATTCATCATTACAAGGCCATCTAAGAAGTAGGCAGATATCCTAGACTGGTCATGTAGGGTATCTCTATCATTAATGGAAGACAACAAACAGCTCCAAGGATGGGGCATTCATTTCCAAAACATGTTTTTAGGATAGAGGACTTGAAATGCTCTCTGGAAGTATATTACAGCTCCTAGAATCAGCCTAAGCTAGCTACTAAAAGCTAAACTGACCAACACAGGTCTTACACCTCATAACTTCTGGCTTTTTAATACATAAAAACTCAGTAAATTGGGAAATCAAAAGCTGTTCTCCTCCGCAATACAGCATCATGTATTGGTTTTACCAAAACAAGTCAACCCTTTGCAAATAGATCTTTCATTTCACTTTAAAAATATCTATTTGCACTTTTGTAGAAAGGTAAAAATTGCCAACTGGGGCAAATTTTTTGAATTTTAAAAGAAATTTCCTTGCAAGAAACAGGAGGATTCTGAAAAGAATGAGAATACGATCTGACACAGAGCCTGTATGGTGTACATCTCTGGGTAGTAAGAAATATTTATATTTCCACTAGGAAAAAACACTTCTCTAAACTTACACCCTTAGGGCGTCTGGCATTTGTCTTATTCCTTCCCTACAAAAGTAGGCTAGCACTGTAGTTTTTGCCTAGTTTAACTTCTCAGGAGAAAATCTTGTCAACCATGAATAGCAGAGGACATGTGCAGTGTTGCCCCTCAAACAATGAAAATTAAATTTAAGACATTTGTTGCTCTTTTTTCTTTTTTTTTCGATGAGCTAATCAATTTCTTTTCACTTACCATTGCAGTGGTGCCCTATGAGCTTAGCAATATCCAGTGCATCATTGTTATAATATAACATTCCCATCTAAGGCCCAATAAACATATTGACAGATCTCCAGTATTGCAAGAAACTGATTTCCCAGTCCAGGTTTTGTTATATAGGTAACAATACACTTAGATATACAAATGATGGGGCCAAATTTATAGCATTTTTTTTCACCTATCCACATTATCCCATAGTTATTTCTAAGCATTCTCTTCTCTCCTGCAGTTTTTAATGCTTGAATTACCTTTAACAACCAAACTGGCAGATGTTTTCTTATCACCAGCTTCAAATGTAATGAGCCCCGAGTCCTTCAGAGAGAGTTTTTTCAAGGTTAGCAGGTGATATCCGCCAGGCTGAGACTGGATGTCATTAAGTTCATTGGTATGGAGTGGGGTTTTATCCAAAAACCATTGCACTTTGCTATACTCTACAGGAGAGATTCTGCATTTGAACATGGCAGATTCTCCTTCTAACACAGTGACATCTTCCAGGTCTTCTGTTATTAGCACTTTCTGGCCTGAAATGAACACAGATACATCAATTACTGGAATCTTCCATTCCCGACATGAAAACCATTGTGGAAACATCCAAGATTTTCCACGTATTTCAAGAAAGACACACAGTCACGATACAGAAGACTGAAACACAATTCCCCTGCTACTGAACACAAAAAAACTATTCACAAAAAGATAATATGCACAAGACACACACCAAAATAGGATGAAGACACCTTCAGGGTACCAGAACACGTACAGCAGGACAAGTAGCTGGCACAAGGCAAATCCACTATTATGATCTTTCTCCTAATGGAACTAACTGGAATGCAGCATCAGGGAATTTTTGTTCTTTTATCTTGAACTTTATGATGGAGAACTATTTTGAACTCAGAAAGAACAGAGATAGAAACTTCACACTGATTTCAGGGTCACCAGCCTCAACTTACGTCAGCATTTTTGTTTTTAAATGATACATAATGTTCTCAAAGTATAAATGCTCCAAATCGACCAATTGCTCTACACGTCAGGCTCCATGTTGCTAAATCTTCATCCATGCCCTGTGCAATGTATGTGTAATGAGTCTGAGCCAAAAATGAGTGAATGTGCTGCCCAGGTGCTGAGAAATAGATCTGCATGTGCATGCATGGCAGTACATCAACATGTGCACACACAAGCACCCAACAGCACTGCTCTACTTGGTACAGTTCCCTCCTTTCCCATGCAGTTTGCTCTGTGCACGGCCTGTGAACTCCTATTCAGGCCAGAAAGCTGCAGCCCCAAAGATCTGCCATAAATGTACAAATTCTACCAAGAATGAAGAATTGGTAATGGAGAAACAGGATGCACAGTCACATGGCTCTCACGCATACCTTGTACAACCAGCTTGGCTCTGGACTGGGCATCACCAATGTCACAGGTGTAGGTGTCACTGTCACTTTTCTCCAGATTTTTTATGGTCAGCTGCAGGTCTCGTCCTTTCTGTGTCATCTCGTATTTCCTGCCAGGCCTGAGCTCAGCTATGCCTTTCCTCCATATCACAGAGGATGCAGCTTTCTCGCTCTGGCATATAAAAACTGCAGTTCCACTTTCTTCAATTTTCAGATCTGAAAGTTCCTTGATAAAGTAGTTAGGCTTTTCTGGAAGGAAAAAAAAAAAAAAGGAGGGATGAAGGTGTAGGACAAAGAGGTTTGTTACCCCAACAAGTCCCAAGCATACAGAGGGATCTTGAATCTCCTTTGCCCTCACTTATAGAACCACATCATATAGAGATGGAAAGAGTCAAAGAAGATCATTGAGTCTGCCCACCAACATGGGGTGCACATTTCCAGAAGATATTGGGAAAGTTTAATAACATCATACATGTGCTGGTGGGATCTCATCTGGCAACTGTGTAAAGTTTTGATTACCCATATTCAATAAAGACTAATTCAGATTGCCATCTTTGCTTGGCTCATTAAGTAACATCCAAGATCATAGAATCATAGAATGGCCTGGGTTGAGAAGGACCTCAAAGTTTCAAGCCTCCCGCTACGTGCAGGGTCACCAACCACTAGACCAGGCTGCCCAGAGCCACATGACTGTGGGGATCATTCAGTTTCCAGATTATTTTAAATAAAAGACCCTAATCCATAATATCTTCAGAAAACTAATAATTGATCCCGCTTAAAAAAAGCAGAAGAGAAGAACATCTCCCATAGGTTGCAGATATTTACCTCGACTTCTCTTCATGCCATCCCTAGCGTGCTTTTCTACTCACCTTGCACAGTGACCCTGGCTTTTGTTTTAGAGTCCTCTGTCTCACAGGTGTACTCCCCACTGTCCTTGACAGTGGAGTCATGGATGACCAGGATGGCCTTCGTTCCCTCCTGCTGCAAGTCATACTTCTGGCTTTTTCGGATTGCTTTGCCATCCTTGTACCACCTGATGTTCACATTGGGTTTTGACAGCTCGCAGCTCAGGCTGATGTCCTGCCCTGCTGCTGCTGTCTTATCCTCCAGATGTTTCGTAACCTCAGTGGGTTTTTCTGAAAGAAAAAAAATGCATTTTGAGTAATATAGACTTAGGTAGGATGTCTCTCTGTAAATACATGCATCTATACTCTGGAGATAAGTTGGAGAGGCAGTTGCAATGGAGGCCATTCTACAGCCAGCAGTAATCTGCTAAATATGGGCAACGGAACTCAAGGCACCATTTGTTTTGTCTTAAATCTACCCAGCTGCAGATGATGAGCCATAACTGAAAAGTGCCTCTTTCTTCACTCCACTGATCACACTGGGAGCCCCAGATGATGCTCTCAAATGCACGTCCTAGATAGGAATTTTTTGTACAGCTATATGATGTGGAGGCCATCCCTTCAGCTTATACTTAGAGGATACTTGCTCCTACAGTTCCCTGAACAGATCGTCCCTGATTTATTGTTAATGGAACAAGCTCTGCAGTGAGATGCCCATTTCCACACTACCCCAGTGTCTTGGGCAGTTCTCGCATTTGTGTAAAAATGTTCCATCCTTTCACTTATTTTTAAGAGAAATTCTCAGTGCTTCAAGGTTCACGCAGAAGGCTGCTATTTACTGTAACCATATTATGAGTTAGCTCTCACAACAATCTTATCAGAGCACAGTTGAAGGAATCAGACCCCAGGATATGTCTGATCTCGTTACCTTTCACAGCCAGAGAGGCTTTGGAGGTTAGACCACGGGCAGTGAAAACGACTTCCCCAGCATCAGCAGGAATCACACTTTTGATACTGAGAGTATACTTCCGACCCACATTAGAAGCTTTAAATCTCCCACCACTTTCCACTCTGCTCCCATTCAGTGTCCAGTTGAAGTCATCAATGCTTTCATGGGACAAAATGCATTCAAAAGTACAGTCTTCTCCCTCCTGGATTTCAGTGTTCTTCAGCCGTTTGGTAATGCCAATGTTCAGCTCTGGAAGATAAGAGATTGGTTAATATGAGGTTTATATGGAGGAAAGGCATTTATGATTGACATGAGTAGTAGTACTGGTGTTTTAACCCAGGATTTGCAGGACATGGCTGCATTCCTTACTGATGTACTTGACTTGCAAAGAATTTCTCAGACATTTTCCACTCAGAATTACCAGAAAGCTATAGAAAAAGAGACATGTGAATCTCCTGGCTTTGCTCTGGAAGGACTATGTGGACAGCAGCTCACTCGGTGGAACAGAGTGCAGATGATTTTCATGGAAAAATGAGATACATTTACATCAAAAGCAATGGGAACTGTCCAGACATCACTGTGATAAATTGCAGTAACATTGTTTTATTGTAGGAACCACTAAGCCTCAAGGAGGAATAGCTGTAAGACATAGCGACCAACCTGAATGTGTTTTCAGCATCCCTTTACTGTCCACAGGACTTACCCTGAACGCCGACCTTTGACTTGGCAACATCAGTGCCAATATCACAGGTGTATAAACCTGCATCTGCCTTCTCGAGGTCGTGGATAAGGAGACATAGGGTCTTCCCAGACTGTACCAGTTCATATTTGTTGCCAGAAGTGAGCACAACACCGTCCTTTTTCCACACCGGTTTGACTTTCTCTTTGGAGACTTCACATTCCAGTTTAATCACACCTCGCTCCTCACCAAAAACATCATCCAAGGACTTCATGAAGACAGCAGGCTTCTCTGGAATTAAACAGGCAACACAGGACAACGCGATATTTAAGTTGAGACATTTCCAGTGGCTTTCAGATTTTTAAAGAGGGATAAATAAACCCTTACCAATACTGACAACACCAATGTAGAGCCTAAAGCAGTTTCATGTCTGACAACTGAATGAGTTTATGGAATTCTGAACTAATCACTTGAATACAGGAAACAGGAGAGGCAGCCTGCATTGCTGTGGGTGGGACTGATATCATGTGAAGTAATTGGGATGCAGCTCTTCTAAAGCTGGAGAGCTGGCACTGCCCTCTCATGAAGCAGAGCTCATGCAGCAGGCAGCATCTTTAAGAGGATATGCTGCTGAACACTTTTGATTTCCTGTTTTACTGACTCCTTTTATCTATCTTCTATTTCGCACATAAGATGTTTATACAGAGAAAAAAAATCCACCAAATATAAAAGAAAAGAGCAAGAGGAAATCTTTCAAACTCTGAGTGGACAGAGTAAAAGAGCTTAATTGCTGGAGAGAGCAGATTAGAATCACAGAATATTTAGAGTTGGAAGGGACCTTTAAAGGCTATCTAGTCCAACTCCCCTGCAATAAACAGGGACATCCACTGCTAGATCAGTTGCTTAGTCATACCAGGATGCAAAACACACACAGAATGATCTCCTCAATTTCCTACAACAATGTGGAAGATCTCAGACTGACTTTCAGACAGAATTTCTCAGAGTGTTTCCCACAGATGCATCCATTCTAGATCAACACAGATACATGATGAAGATAACTCAGGACAACAAATCCCTATGAGTTACCTGAGCATCCATGTACAGATGTGTTTCTAAAGAAATTTTTACCTTGTGCTTCAAGGAGTTCCAAGGAACTGATCAGATTCAGCGTGCAACTTACTATGGCCGAGGTGACATATGACAACTCATCAAATCTCTGCAATTAAGTTGTGTGACCAAATTTTAAAACATATTAAGAACAGCAGCAAACTGCATTCTTCGTGCTGAATCTGTACCACTCCAGAACAGATATACTGAAAGCTGTGTCCTACCGTTGGAGGTAAACACAAGCTCTGCTCCTTGCAGTCAGAAATCCTTAGAGATAGCAGTATGCTATCTCTGCATACTACTGAAGCAGTAAAAGAAATTGCTCTTGAAACTCTTATGTTAAGTAAAATGATGATAATGAGCTATGGAATATTTTGTCAGGACACCAAAACCATCCTCCTCTGTTGATATTCATCTGCTACAATGGAACCTTCCACTGGAAGAAAGCCCCTGACGACTTGTCACCCCGGAGAGGTGAGGTTTAGAAGCAGGATTGCTGCACAACGTAGCAAACTACAGCTCCTCAGCATCTCTTATTCACACCCAGGAGGGATGTGGTCAGACCCACCTATCACCTTCAGACGCGCGCTCTCTGACACCTTCTCTGACTTCATTGTCACCATGCCAGCATCCTCAGGCTTGACCTGCTTCATCGTCAGCGTGTAGCAATTGCCAACGTTCTTGATGTCATTGTAATTGTTGGTGTAAAGGAGGGTGCCGTTCAGGAACCATTCCACGTCCTCGTCATCATGGGACAGCTCACAGGAGAAGACAGCAGAGCTTTCTTCTTCAACTTCCACATCCTGCAGGTGTTTGGTTACTTCTACATTGCGGGCTGCGGGGAAACAAGGTGCACCTACGTTACTTACCATAAAACCAGTACTGTCATGCTGGGATGTGGTAGAATTGTTGCACTGGATGATCTTGTGGTCTTTAACCTTAATTTAACCTTAATTACTCTATGAATCTACGACTATTATGATTAACAAATGTACAACAGGTAAGAGCTGACACAGTGGTCAGTGGAAACGAAAACCACAGGCGTGCACCAAAAATCAGAGGCCTGTCACAGTTCAATCCACACACAAAAAAACCCCAACATTTTTACCTAGAATTATTGAAGAGTTTCAAAGGATTCAGTTCCTTGGACAAAATGGAAAACAATATGTCTCGAGAATTGAACTTATCTTTCTTTTCCTCGTAATCCCATCACCTTGTCCAGAAATTGCTCCTGTGTGTGCATAACCCACCTGAACGTAAATGTTGGATTTCAGTATGCTGTAACTTCTGCACACTGCATAATATAAACAGCTCAGTGAAGACTGTACATTCATAAAGTTAGCAGGAGAAAACTGTAAAAGTCAACCTCAAGAAAAGAAATCTTACATGAAATGTTAAGCCATAAGGACATGCAAGAGGCCATCCTCCCTGCTCATACCTTCAACTGTCAGTGTGGCCTCAGTCTCTGCAATTCCTGCCTTGCACTTGTACACACCAGCATCATCAGGCTTCAGCTTCAGAATCTTGAGCTCTGCTGAATGCTTATCCCTCTTGATCTTGTACTTGTCAGAGGGCTCGATGGGTGTGTGGCCCTTGAACCATTTCACAACCTTTGGAGAAGGCTTGAAGTCACAGGACAGGATGACAGAATGACGTTCCAAAGCTGTTTTATCCTCCAACTTCCTGGTGATCTGTATATGGTAATCTGCAAAGCAGGGTTGGAAGAGAAGAAAGGATGAGTGCAATTGGAAGAAGAGCAAAGTTTCTTGTATGCATTCCATTCAATTAATTTCTTGTGTGCTCATGTTCACAATGGTTCTGTGAAGATAAAATAAATGATTATCTGCAGGGAATGCTATTGATTATATTTCTATAAAATAATACTGTATATTATCTACCAAATGCACAGTCCAGTTCTTATTCTGTGCTTATTGAATTGCTCTCAGTTGAAGATTTTATTCAAGTAAGGGTGAGTTGAAACATAACAAGGACTTCAGGATGTGAACGGAGACTCTTACTCTGGGGACAACAGAAGATAAAAAGCCTGGAAGCTTTGTTCCAGATCAAATCAATGACGAACTGCATGAAATACATGTGCTACCAAACTTAAACTTGTCTTGTTCAGAAATACAGTAAATTTCACCTGATTTGACTTCTTCAGAAAGGCTAAGGAAAAAATCTTAGCTCTGTAGATCTGAATACATCACTCTTATTGAAACAGATCCCTTACTGAGACCCAGCTGTCCCATTTAGTGTCCAACAACTTTTAACTGGGAACGGAGCAGACACTCCAGGTGTACACACCATACTTCGAAGCCCCCAGAGAAGGAAGACTGTACATTAATTAATTCTTCATCCTCACGATGTAATCCAAGCTAGGACACGTTACCTCTGACAAGCAGATTGGCTGTGGATTTTGATTTGCCAATTGAGAACTGAATGGTGCCTGTCATGTCAGTGGTGGTTTTCAGTATGGTCAGTCGGTGGATGGTGCCCTCTTGCTGCATGATAATGTTTCTGCCAGGCTGTAGGACTTCTCCACGTAGACACCACTTGGGGGGTTTCACAGAAGGAATGGAAATCTCACATTCAAATTTGGCTTCCTCAGGCTCGGTCACATCCTCATCACACAGCTCCTTTACTATATTAATGGATTGCTCTTTAAGAAGGATGGAACGAGAGAAAGCAGAGATTTAGAAGGAATGAAAAAAGTCCTTACATTATCACCCTGTTCTCTCATGCCAGCATTACTGGACATGAACATTGCATCTATCAGCTAAAATGCCTTAAAACATGTTGTGAAGAAGTCAGACAATAAGACTTTGACACCCTGAAGAGAGCCCAGATCTTCTGATTCCCAGTCCAATATCCAAAGCAAACCATGACCTTCCCATCCCGATATCAAACTCTTGGCATTATAAAATGGAACAGAGGTTCAATGAAATGCAGATATTGGTAATTACTTTTGTTAACTATGGAAACTTATCTCTGAACAAGTTTTTCTCCTAGTAAAGGTCTCTGTAGCTCAAATTTAATGATTCTACTTGGGAGAAATTCATTTTCCAGGATGTTCTTGCCCTTATGAGAGGAAGAATATCAATGGACTTTGGGAAAGCAAAAAACTCTCTGAATTTAAATAATTGCTTAATTTGCACTGTGTTTTCAAAGTAAGTGACAATGGCTTTTGTATAAGTCTATCTGCATTCCATTTTTTTAAAAATTATTATTATTTTTTTTACCTTCAACAAAGAAATGAGCACTGCTTTTGTCATCGAAGGCATCACAAGTATATGTGTCCTCATCTTCATAGTCTGCATCGTTGATGATGAGTTTCCGATACACGCCATCGCTCACAATTTCATATTTGTCACTAGGATGGATTTCAACATCCTTTTTGTACCACTTCACTTCAGCATTGGCACGAGACACCTGGCACTCCAGGAATCCCCGATGCTTTTCAAGTGCAATCTTATCTCGCAGAGGTTTCACAATTTTCACAGGCAGCTCTAAAACAAACAAGCATGTGTGTATATGTATATATATATGTATGTGTATATGTATATATATACTAATCAGCACAGTTTCTGTGAAAGAGGCCAATAAAACTCAGTAGCAATGGTTCTTTTATGGATGGTTACTTGGATGGCGACACTCTGTTAAGCACTTGATCTAATGCACAGCAAATAAGGAGCTAATGAAAAGACTTGTTATCCCTATTTGACCACTTGGATGGCCAGATTTCAGAGATAAAGAGTAAATTATTCAGCACCGTACGGCCGTGCAGTGCCAAAGCCAGGGACTGAACTCAGCTTTCCTAAGCTCTTGAGTAGTGTGTTAATTCAAACATCTTCCTTTTCTTTCTCTATCACACTACTTAAGCTTAACATTACATATAAAAACAGACCTGTGCTCTTTTCAAACAAGAGAAAATGAAAAAGTCAACTCTGTGTTATCTCTCTCAACGTTCAAACACAAATCTGAAGTCAAAAGGTAGAAAATCAACCTGAGAAAATAAACTGTTTTACTTTGCAAAAGTAAATCCCAAACGACAAGGTGTATATTTCACAGGCAGAAAGGTAGGTAGGAGTTTTTATTTCTGCGAAAGGTCCAGGTGTTGTTTAACTCCCTTGGCATTAAAGCAAAGGATGCTAGCTGGTTTAAAACATGAGATAATTCAAGCAAAGTCATCATCAGAAGCATAATTACCTTTGACTGTAAGACGGGCACGAGATTCTGCCTTTTCTGCTACAAATTTGATTTCTGCTGCATCTTTGACTTGGACACGTGTGTAAGTCAGTGAGTAGGTCTTTCCTGAAGCAGAGAACACAGAGTCACTAAGGGTGAAAAACACCACTAAGATCATCTGCCAACCCACCCCACCAAACTGTGCTGGAGAGCAGACACACAACCACACATTGCTTTCTTGAGCATTGCCAGGGCTGAGCATCATCCATCCGGTTTCACACCACCACTGCCTGTTGTCATCTCAGTGAAGCCACACATTTCCCTACATCCACCTCCCCATCAAAGCGTAATCTAAACATGGCTTCTACAAGGACTGACCAAATGCGGCCGCCATCATCTGTGAAGTACTTGAGACAGAAGGATCCCACTCACTGCCAGACAAAAACTCCTTTCAGAGATGAACTGACTGCCCTGTTCACCCCCACTTTGGAAATAATTGCACTGATTTCCTACCTGCTCCTGGCAGCATGGGATGGTGGGATAGCATCGCATTTCCCACACTAAAGTTCCCACCACATCACTTGTTCCAGCCTAACTGCAATCCCAAAACAAAAGGGAAACTCCCTTCTGAGCCTTCTTACACTGATTTCAGATGTCCTTTCTGCTTGTTCTCCAACCCGCTCCTCACTCAGGAAAAAGATCCCCCCCTTACATCCTACCTTCTTGACGCATTCTAATGTTGTCGTCAGCCTTCAGCTTGTTGTCATCTTTGTACCACTGGGTTTGAACCTCATCGTGTGAAATCTCACAGACGAAAGATGCACTCTCATATTCATTCACTTCCACATCTTCCAGTGGTTTAACAATCTTGATATCTCGAGCTGTGAAACAGTAGAGATATATTTGTCAGGGTGTCTCCAGAACTGAGTGCACCATCTTTACCTTACAAATATTTGCATGGAAAATAAATGGCATTACATTTTATTCTAAACCACAATCCGTTCACGAGTCGTTTGTCTCTTCAACACAGTACATACATTATCACCCTTGAACTTAGAGACAGACTTAATAGCTACAATGGAGCATACTGCAAATAGTTTTAATGGAAGCCAGAATCTCATCTTTTCTAAAACATGTCCAGTCACATTAAGGATAGAAAAAGCATAAAATAGAATGGCTTAGCTTGGAAAGAACCTTTAAGGTCATCTAGTTCCAACCCCCCTGCTACAGGCAGGGACGCATCCCTCCAGACCGACTCTTCTTAGGGTCATGGCTGCTCTCAAGCCATTCTCCTCCTAGCCTGTACCTATGCTTGGGATTGCCCCAACCCAGGTGCAGGACCTTGCACTTGGCCATGTTGAACTTCATGAGGTTGCCATGGGTCCACCTCTCCAGCTTCCCAGGTCCCTCTGGGTAGCATTCCTTCCACCTAGCATGTCAACAGCACCACTCAGTGTGGCATCATCTGCAAACTTGTTGAGGGTGCCCTTGATCCCACTGTCCATGTTGCCTACAAAGATGTTAAATGACACTGCTCCCAACACCAGTCTCCACCTGGACATTGAGCAATTAACTGCAACTCTCCGAGCGTGACCATCCAGCCAATTCCTTATCATGCAACCTTATCCTTATCCATCAAATCTTTCTCCAATTTGGTGACCAGGATGTCATGCAATGCTTTGCAAGTCCAGGTAGATAACATCAGTTGCTCTTCCATTATTCACTCATGCTGTTACTCCACCATGAAAGGCCACCAAGTTTGTCAGAGATGACTTGACCTTGGTGAAGCTACATTGGTTACCACCAATCACCTCATCTTTATTTTCCAAACTATGTCAGACAGAACTCTCTTGTGTCACTATAAACCTTTTTTCATTCATATGCTTCTCTGCATGCTCCCAGTCTTTCCTTAACTCGCGTGCCCAGAACGTATGGAATCTCAGGCACAAGTCTTACCTAAAGGGTACCTTTGCTTCAAAATCTCTTGAACATGACACAATCCCTTTTAACTCTCCAGGTCTGCACTTATTTATGTCAGAACTGGACCATATTTCTGTGCTACTGCTTCCCTTTCCTCCTGAAGGGCTTGGATACAACTTGGATTAACCTCAGGAGCAAAGTTCCTGCATAAGCCAGCCAGCACCAAAACAGCAGCCCAACCTGGCTGCAGAGTGAGAGAAAATGAGAGTTCACCAAAGTAATGGAACAGGACAGATGTTCATGAAGAGACTGCTAACACTGAACCTAAATGGCCACATGAGGACAGCATCTAGTAAGAAATCAGAAAAAAGGATCCTTTCAGATGTTCCTTTGGAAGATGGCATCTAGCAGGGCATAGTAGACCTGCATGTTCAGTAACCAGTCTGATGTTTCAGAGCCTGGGGATGAATTACAACTGGGGTTTAACCAGTGCAATAAATGGAGGGAAAAATCTTTCTTGAGCATAAAGAAGAGAGGCAGTCAGCTATCATGGCATTCTCTTTAGCATTTACTACACTGGTTAAAAGTATGGCAACTCTTGAAATTGTACCCAGGGACTGTCCAAGTTTGTATTCGAGTACGTATGCAAGTCCTTCTTTGGCACTGGCAGAAGCTGAACCAAACCATGGGCATACCAGACACTGAATCCCTGATCTATGCCAGTCTGTCCAGCATTTGCTCATTTGCTGATCTGGAAATACTGTTTAAGTTCCAGAAATTATAAATCACTTCTAGTAGATGGAAAACTCAATTAGAGCTTCGTCCAAAAATATTCTTCTAAGGATAGAACAAGCACACAACAGTTCTGCCAGTATTCTCACTAAAAAGAGAAAGGCATCCAAAAATGACTAACCAAGAAATGCCCAAACTGCCCATAAAGCATTTCTTGCTGTAGAGCAAAATACCTCAATAGGATTTATCTACTCTTTCAGTTAAACATACCATGAACCTTCAGTGTAGCTGATGTCTTGTCTTCAGCTGCTTGGCACGTGTAGGTTCCCTGGTCTTCATATTCACACTTGTGGATAATGAGACTTCTCTTATTTCCCTGGGAAGTAATGCCCACTTTTTTACTTTGCTGGAGCTCCTTCCCATCCTAGAAGGGAAAATGCCAAGTCAGATCTCCAGTCCTTCCACCTCTGCACTGACCAAAAGGAGTCTTCAGCTCCTTGCTTAATACACCTGCCTCCCAAGACTTAATGGAACTGTGCTTACTGGAACATATGCTGCACAGTGCAATGTTTTCAACGTGTGGGGAGGGCTGTAGAACATATGTAAATTCTGGCTGACCTGTGACAGCTTAAAGCACTGCAGAGGATTGGCAACAAGCCCATTTGTACATTATCTTGAAGAAACGACATTATACCCACGTAAGGGAAGAATCAGCACAGCCCCACCAAGGTACACAAAGTGCCTGAGCAAATTCTCAGACTGTCAGGTGCAAAGAAAACTGAGGTTTTACCTTAAAACTCAGTTCACAACGGAGCTATAAATTCTGGGTGAGAATTTCTGTGTGAGAGCTGAAGCTCAAGACTGTACTCCTACCAACAACATTTTGTGCAGCAAGACTTCAGGAGTTCACAATAAGCTCGAGACCAATTTCAATTTAAAGCTGATAAATGAACTCAGGATATAACAACAAAGAGTGCTGATTTTGGGCAAGTAAAAGAGCATAAAGGAAAGAGAGCTATTCCAAAGCTATAAAGCAAAAGCTCAGACTTGCATCCCTTGGAAGTGAAATTAAAGGCTCTCATTCATTTCCAGAGAAGCCAGAAATGAAAATGTCATTGTGTGCCATACCTTGAACCACTTGACATCCACATTGGGCCTGGACAGCTCACACTCGAATGCGACCCTGTCCTTCTGAGTGACACTGATATCTGCCAATGGTTTGCTGATTTTCACAGGCAATTCTGAGAAGGAAAAAAAAAGGATGTGCATTTAATTGGGAATGAGGTCTCCAGGAGCATCTGGCATGAGGAATAATAAAAGGCAGGGCCTACTTTCCATGCTTAATATAACTTGTAATTAATAACAAAAACCTATTGTTTTGAGCAAGTTATCATTACTCGTGCTAGGGACAATGATGTTACAACAGTCCTCTTGATACTTGAGGGATATTCTGTTGGCTCAGTGCATAATGTTCTCTGCAGTTGCAAAGAAAGCTGGTTGTGCTCTTAAAGTACTCTGGAACAGGAGCAGATAACCAAATCCCAAAGCAAGCAGTACCTATCACAGTGAGCCTCCCCGATGAATGAATGCCCTCTGCTTTAAAGGAGATGAGTCCTGCATCTTCAAGAGTCACAGAGGAAAGTGTCAGTGAATGTTTCTTCCCCTGGACGCCCATCGTGACATTCGGTGCAGGCTTCAGCCTCACGCCATCCTTCTGCCAAGTCCCTTCCACATCCTCGTGGGACACCTCCACAGAAAAGGTGACAGTGCCCTTCTCAGAGACTTCGAGGGGCTGCAGACCTTTCACCAGCTTGATCTGCCTCACTGAAAAACAACAGGGAGAGGTTGGAGATCTCACACCAGGAGCTGAGAAATAGAATCCTAGAATGAATCATAGAAAGGTTTGGGTTGGAAGGGACCTTTAGGATCATCTAGTTCCAACCTGCCTGCTGCAGGCAGAAACACCTCCCTCTACACCAGGTTGCTCCAAGCCCCATCCAGCCTGGCCTTGAATGCCTGAATAGCATCAGGACTTCCAAAAGAAATTCCTCCCCCAAATACAGTATCTGCAAATTAAACAACAACCTTTACAAAAAGGTGTATGGGAACTGCTGAGTCACGGCCTGAACCTCTGATTGATCACCTGAGGTGAGCCATGAGTCAGCCAGAGGAGCACAGGTGAAGGCAATTCACCTGTGCTACCGGAAGGGGTGGAGCCTGGCTCCACCCCTCCTGGACCTATTTAAGAGCTGGCTACCAGAGGGGAAGGATCTCTTCTGGAGATCCTCCTCTTTGATATCTTCTAGTGAGCTCAACCCAAGGGTAAGCTCTTCTACTTATTCTCTTTTGTGATCCTTGTTTGCCTTACTCTTTTGATTATATTGCAATTATAACATCTTGGTTATACACTTGGTGAGCCAGGCAGGCTGAATATACTAAAATTAACATGTCTTTCCTGTGGAATTTCTATAAATGGGTCAAGGGGGAGAACAATACTCCCCTAGAGAAAATGATTCCAGGGCAGATCCCAGGGTTTGAGGGATCGCCCTATTACGAGTTAGCTGCCATCATTGAAAAATGGGGTCCCTTACGTGTTATGGGCAATCTCTCCCCATATCGCATGGCAGACTATTTTCAAGGACTTGGCAAGGACATTCTCATTACCAAAGAAAGACAATTGGCTGCCTCCATGGTGGCATGGCCACTATTAACCGCTTTAAATCATGCGGACTCAAGAAATAATACTTTAGAAACCGAAAATCAGCTTTTGAAAGATCGCATTGAAAAGTTAGAGCACGAACTTGGCGTTTTAACGGGGAAGAAGCCAATTCTACATCTTCCTGTAAGCCAAATTCGTAATATTTCAATAAATGATGACCAGGCTCCTGAATCAACAGACTTCGTTGATCAGGACAACAAGAAATCCAAATCAGACCTTGAATGTCCAATTCAAACTGATCCATTGGAGGTCCGTCCTGTGATAACCCAAAAAACAAAAAAAGTACAGGACAGACCGGCAGGGGTGCCGCCTGATCAATGGCCCCCTGCCCAGACTCATTTACATGTGACAGCTCGGCCATACACAGCAACAGAATTAATGGACTTAGTACAACGATTTCGGCAGAAGCCCAGAGAAAGTGTGCCGGCTTGGTTATTGAGACTGTGGGATTCTGGGGCAGAAAGTGTTGTGGTGAATGGCCCAGAAATATCTAAGTTGGCCACCATGACTGTCCATCCTGCTCTTAGGCAAAGGTTATACGTGGGCAATCAATATCGTGATGAAAACCATTCCATACTAGAATGGTTAATGGCGGCCTGCCATATGGTATGGTTGAATAAATCAGACATACCGTTACATACAGGTATGTGGTCCTCCATGGAGGACCTTCAGAACTATATCCGTGAACTGGGTGTAAGAGAGGCCATTTATGAAGATACATTTGATGGCCCTGATATGGTTAAATTTTCGGCAGGGATGAGAGATTTAATTCTACAACAAGCTCCCTCCCATCTGTACGGCACCCTAGTTTCGATATTAAATCCCCTTGTAGCATCAGAAGCCGTAGTCCAGCAGGCTGCCCAGTTAGTTGCCGATTTGGGAGAAACAGAACGCCTGCGGACTAGGCGCAATATTCGGTTTTTGGAGGAAGCAGAGGTCCTGCCGGTAAATAAAACCAGAATGCCGGCTACTCGAGCTCCTCGATCGGGACCCATAAGGGTATCCCGAAAACAAATGTTTAATGATTTAATTCGGGCTGGGGTCCAATTTGCTAAGATCGACCGCCAGCCCAACCACGTCCTTCTCCAGCTCTGGAGACAACTAAAGGACAATCAAAAATTCCAGAGCTACCCTAAGAAATCAAGGGTAAGAGCTATAGAGAGGGTTCCAACAACAACATGGAACCTAGAAGATTTTATTATTCCTAACAGGAAAAAGAAGCCACCTCAGGTGTCTCGGGCCACAATGCCTGAGCCATCAGAAGCAAAAGAACTGGCCCTAGCACAATTCATGCAGTGACGAGGGGTGTTAGTCCCCGTAGGGCCTCCAGACGGGACCGGAGGCCCTATGTAGAATTAACAATTTATTGGTCCCGAAAAAATATTCAGAGAGTTATGGCATTAGTGGATACTGGAGCAGAAACATCAATTATCTATGGACATCCACTAATCATCACTTGTCTTGAACTGTACCAACATACGTCGCAATAAAATTGTATAAGCGTCGCGATATACCGGATCTCTGTATTAGGGAAAGCTTACCCTTTTGTTAACCTGATCATTGGTTCACGCCGTGAAGGGGTGGAGTGTATGGGAACTGCTGAGTCATGGCCTGAACCTCTGATTGATCACCTGAGGTGAGCCATGAGTCAGCCAGAGGAGCACAGGTGAAGGCAATTCACCTGTGCTACCGGAAGGGGTGGAGCCAGGCTCCACCCCTCCTGGACCTATTTAAGAGCTGGCTACCAGAGGGGGAGGATCTCTTCTGGAGATCCTCCTCTTTGATATCTTCTAGTGAGCTCAACCCAAGGGTAAGCTCTTCTACTTATTCTCTTTTGTGATCCTTGTTTGCCTTACTCTTTTGATTATATTGCAATTATAACATCTTGGTTATACAAAAGGAAAACTTGTTCATAATCAGATCATGTGTGCTCTTCTTAAATAGATCCTTCCAGATGGAAAAAAACAGCCACAGGCAGAAGTTTCAACTGGCCTCTAGATATTATCCCATGTTGTATTGCACACGAGACCAAAAAAAAAAATTAATTTTGCAAAGTTGTTCTTCTTATAAGGCAATAAACATTTGGGGAATAGTAGAACTAGGTAAAGTTTAACTTCATATCAAGAGACTTGAAATTTAATTCTCATGTTCTTGGTATAATTTCTGCTATGATTATATGGCCTAATTATGCTTTTCCCCAATGAAAGCCTAGAAATGCATCACAAGAAGGACCAATTTACCCATGACTTTTATTTGTCTTACTCAAACATCTCCTTCTGACCATGACTGGCAATAAAACATTCAGCCAGAATACAGGTTTGAGCAGCTCAGTTGTTTCTAGGATCTCCTGGAATCTTAAGCTTGGAACACACGCTTGTCTTTTGATTAAGTGCCTTTTACAGTGCAGTAAAGCAATAGGTTTTCACATAGCTATTCCTCATTGACTTTGCTCTGAAAGCGTTCTCAAACCATCAATATCAGTCCAAGGAGAAGGGAGAGAGATGGGAGTGATGTTTACTGCCAGACTGTGAGCATTCAAAGAACATCTGCTGATGAGCTCCAATATAGCCAAAGAATATATTCAAATATTTGCTTAAGTGACAAGAAATATGAAGCATAACTTCAGTCTTCTGCTGTTAAACTCTTGCTTCTACCATAAACCAGGATAAGAGCTCAATGCTGTTTTAGATGGAGGACTCGTAATTAAAATAACTACAGCAGAATGAGGAAAGGGGCACACTATCACAGTAATTCTCTACTACAATTAGCTAAATTCCAGTCTGGATTATGCTTCACCTTGGATCACTTAAATCTTCAGCCACTTGATGAAACTCTCTCAGTTCATCTATAGAGAAGCTATTTTCTACAGTGTCAATAAGCTGTGATTGCAGCTGGATATCTGGAGAGCACAAGTCCTGTAGTTATCTTGTACCAACATCCTCTCCTTCCATCAGAACAGGAAGTTTTTAATCCAGACTCATGCAAGCTTGCATAACACACCTTGTGTAAAACTGTGAAAACACTGTTGGCAGCTATCAGGACAGCCAATTGCTTCCTGCATAGACACTGCTCTATCAGTTTTGCTTTTTTTGCTTGGCTGTAACAACAGCCAGTGTCTAAAAACTCACACAGCTGAAGCAACCATGCTGATACATCGCAGGCATTGGAGGTGCTCAAAGTCATGGGGATGTGGCAGCGAGGGACATGGTTAGTAGGCATGGTGGGGTGGGCCGGGTTGGACCTGGGGATCTCAGTGATCTTCTCCAACCTGAATGATTTGATGATCTTGCTGGAAGGAAACTGACACAATCAG
This sequence comes from Lagopus leucura, assembly GCF_019238085.1. Classification (NCBI taxonomy): domain Eukaryota; kingdom Metazoa; phylum Chordata; class Aves; order Galliformes; family Phasianidae; genus Lagopus; species Lagopus leucura. Next base: position 48,795,967 of record NW_024962334.1, on the reverse strand, counting down.
AGCTTGAAAAAAAATGGCTCGGGGTGCAACTTGTAAGAGGGAATGAAGGAACAAACTGTGCGACGCTGAGCTGCGCTCTTCCAACACAAGGTATCAATGAACTGCTGTATTTCTCTGTCTTACATGGAGCCATTCATCCAACCTCACTGAAACAGTAAGCCTGAACCTAAACATAAATCAGCATCGTAGTCACCTGTGGTTCCTTAAATATCCAGAAAGACACTCGAGAGGGTAATTCAGTGCCTCTACAGATTAAAGCAGTCTCTGGAGCTCTTGGTATTTTTCAATCTCTGTTGGCTGCAGAAGGATCTGAAGTGACGCACATGGCCCAAAGATTAGCACTGACAATCAGTTAATATCTGCAGGTTGTTTTGCTTGTTTGCTTGCTTGTTTTATTTCCTACAGCCATCCAGTTTGGAGAAAAGATGAGCAACTGCCAATAGCAGTGATAACTGCACATTTTGGGACACAGAAGCAGAGTTTTGTGACAACTGTCAGCCCAGAATATGTTGGTGATGAAGCTGTCCTAACAGTGCATGCCAGTAATTTGACAAACCCTGCTCTGTGTGAGACAGTTTGTCATCAATTTTTGATATTTTTGATCCCCAGTTTGCTCTTAGGCAAACAAACAATAAACAAACCAAAAACCAACCCAGTCCTCATCTCACCCTTTCCAGCTGCTGCCTCACAGAAGAGGCAAAATAAAAATTCTTTTGTACTAGAAGAGAGACTTGCAGTGGAGTAACTTAAATCAGAACAGGAGATTGAAGGTGTTGGGAAAGACACCCAGGCTTAACTATAGGCTGTGCATGCAGAATCACAAGACAAAGGCCAAAATCAGAGAAATTAGAGCTTCGTGAGAATTAATGGGGTTGTTGTCAGCGATTTCCTCATGCCCAACCTATTTGCAAATGTAAACCCTTCTAATGAGAAAAAGGAAAGCTACATATAGGTGGGGAGAATTGTTGGTGAAATTATTTGTGATGTTTTCCCTAATAATATGCCCAAAATCCTGGAGCAAGAGTTAAACTTAAGCATTCACTCTATGTAAGTAATCTCATGGAAGGAAACTGCAAAGCTAATCCACGGCTAAAACAGTTCAGAGATGAATTGCAGAAGCTTGTTTACTTTGCAGAAGTCTGAGCTTTAACCTGCTCTAACATCTGTGCACTGCTGAGATTCTACTACAAAAAGTCTGAAGCAATGCAACAAACCAACCTGTCCATCTTGTACGAAAGAACTCACACCACCAGAACACAAAATTCTATGGCTGAAAATACCTACAAAAATCATCCAGCCCTTCTCCATTGCTGCAGGACATGTTCAGCTCTCTGTGTCCCAGACAGATATTTCACTGACCTTTTCTGAAACCCGTGGTGGAGGCTTCAAAGCCCCTCCAAATGGCTTATTCAATCATCCAACCATTAAAAAGCTTTTTTGTTGTATAACTTGTATCTTTCTCATTGCAATTGAATTCCATTATTTCTGCATGGAGAACAGATTGTTTGATTTTCCACTTTCTAAGAGCCTTTTATGTACCATAAGCCTGCTATCAAGTCTTTCAGTACCTATTATTTATGACCTACACAGCAGCAATTGGTGGCAGGGGCTTTGTAGACAAAATTAGATAGACCTTAAGTGCTTAAATTCTGTCCTTGTCTATTCTGTAGCAATCATGGCAAAAGGATGCAGGAAATAGGACAGAAGTACAGGGCTACACCTGAGGCACCATTAGCTTACTTGAAAGGAAAGCATCCGTAGATAGATTGGCTCTTGTGTTTTTATTTTGATTTTTTAACTCTGACTGAATATAAAGAGATTCTCTGAAAGATGTGCTTTGTAGAGAAGAATGGATGAGTAAGCAGGGAATAGGTTGCTGATAGCTATACAAATGAAAAAAGCAGACTGCACCAGAGTGAGAAATACCAGAATCATAGAATGGCCTGGGTTGAAAAGGACCACAATGCTCATCCAGTTCCAACCCCCTGCTGTGTGCAGGGTCAGAAACCACCAAACCAGGCTGCCCAGAGCCACATCCAGCCTGCAGGGATGGGGCAGAAGAAAGAGAAGAATCAGCTAAAAGATTATGGTCAATGAGAAGCCTTCTCTTCCACCTTATCTCAGGAATTTATCTGATGGCCAAGCCCACAGCTGTGACCCCATGTCCCCATGGCAAGAAGGGGTGGCAGTGGCCATTGTGATAATGGAGAAGACCTGAATCCAAGTTCAAATCGGATCCAGTGTATTTACAGACCTTGCAATCATTCAACTTACTTTCCACATTGATCTTGGCTTGGGTCTTGTCATCAGGACTCTCACAGCAGTAAAAGCCCCTGTCTGCAAAGGAGATGTCCTTAACTATCAAGATATGCTTTGTTCCCTCAGCTTTGATCTGTATTTTTTCACTTGGCTTCAATACAATGCTGTTCCTCATCCACTTGACTTCTCCAGGCTTGGTCAGCTCTACCTCCAGGGTCACTGTGTCTCTCTCTTCAACAGTTTTAGGCTCCAGTTTCTTCTTGAATGAGACTGAGGCCTCTGGTAAATGAGAAGAAATAATAGTAACAATGTAAAGAATCCACAAAACACTTTTTTAGAAAGAATTTAAATGGTGGCTCCAGTCCCAGTGCACTCTGGGGAACCCTACTTAAGGAAATAAAATTCCATACCGTTACCATAATCAGAGGAAAGACTACATAAAACCCACAAACAGCACCAGTGACAACCTGTCAGCAGGGCATTACTGCCCCTTACCCCGGACTCTGAGGTTGGCTGTGCTTTCTACGCCCTCAGCATTGGCAGAGATTTCAGCTGCATCTTCCAGTGTCAGATCAGTGATGGTGAGGCTGTGGTTGGTGTCCTCCTGTGAGATCACATATTTCTTGCTGGCTTCAATCTTGACACCATTCCTGAACCAGGTGACCACAGCATCACTGGGAGTAACAGTGCACTTGAACACAGCCTCTTTTCCTTCTTCAGAAGCCACGTTGTTGAGACTCGTAACAAATTTCACCACTCTGGGAGCTGATGGAGAAGAAGAAACCACTTAGGAGCACATCTTTGAGATGCAGTGTGACCCAACGGGGGCAGTGATTTTATTGGAAGCATCAAGTTTTATAACTCGCAGTAAGTGACCACCATAACGCCCCACCACATCTCCTGTCTGTAGGTTGCATCTATAAAGATGCAAGACAAAAAAAAAAAAAAGAGAGGAAAAGAAGGGAAAAAAAATCCCATCCTACATTTAGGATGCTTAACTCCAGCCTCGATGTGGCACGAAGGTTGATTTGCCCACCTACATGAGCTGTGCTCTTCACAAATAGATGTCCCACAGCTATTGAGAGAGGAAGCGAAGTTCCGTACTCGGTTGTCAACACAGGGAGCAGCATAAACACATGAATAAAGTCAGCTCTGCAGGGTTGTAATGGCTGACGAGGGAAGCCAAGAATCCTTCCCCACTGCCACCCCTCGTTTGCAGTGACATACCTTTGGGGGTGATGGTAATGCTGCTCTTGTCATCTCTGGACTCACAGAAGTACTCTCCCTCATCCTCAGCCCGGATCCCTGTTATTGTCAGGGTTCGTTTGACCCCTTCCTCGTGAATCTGGAAACGTTTGCTGGGTTTGATCTCAACTGCATTCCTGCGCCACACCACCTTGCCTTTGGCGTGGCTCACTTCGCAGCTCAAAGTGACACTGCCTCCAATCTCAGCCTTAACGGCTTCGAGCTGCTTGGTGATCTTCACTGGGATTTCTAAGATGGAGAGGAAAGAAAAGAACTGTGAGAAAGTAGCAGTTATGAACTGTGTTCTACAGAACCTATTGGAGCCAAATTTAAAAGGAAAAAAACAACACAAGAAAGACAAAACAAACAAAAAGCCACAGACAGACTTGGGGATCGGGGTAGGCTGAAATAAACCCAAAATATGGAAATCTGGAGAGATTTTATAGACATGGAATTATATGACCTTTATCATTCTGCAAACACAAGAACAGTGCCTTAAAAGAGGCTTGAAGTTTACCTTCCTGTGTTTCTAATCTTCTACCTGATGAGATGCATGGTGGTTTTTTGTTGCTGTTGTCGATTGGTTGGGACTGTCCCTTGTTGCTGCTTTAATTGTTTTTTGTTTTTTGTTTTTAAATCAGAGTCTAATTTGCCTGAATGTAATTAAAAATCTGCTGCTAGAACCCCACATTTGTACTGCATGTAACTGCAGACACAGCCAATGGGATGTGACACATTCAACCTGCTGGGTGGATCACTGCCATGCACTCACAGCTGAATGGAGCTGGTGGGGTGCAACCCAGCTGCAGATTTCTCCAGCGTCTGAAGGGACATAAATCCCATTCTACATCCTCCTCATCAGATTTGTCATGCTTAGCAGAGTCAGGAAGAGCTGAGGCTCTGCCCATGTCCTACCAACTGCTTTACGAGGAGATAGAAATTGTGTGATGACAGTGGGAAACAAACAGCAGGAAAAGAGCCCATCATAGCTCTTGAGATCTGAAGCAGCCAGCAGAGGACAAACTTGGATCTCTGGAGGCAAGAAGGACTTTTCTGGTCTATGTTGGGGATGCCACAGCAACTTCAAAGGCAATTAAAGTATAAAGGTTGGAACAGCTTTTAGGAGAGATCAATCTTCTTCACTTTATCCTCCCATAAGAAAAGAGCAGCTGTTAGGAAGGGACACAATTTGCAGGCTGCTGCTCACCTTTCACTTCTACTTTGAATTCCTGCTTGTCATTCTTTGTTTGGCAAGCATACACAGCAGTGTCTGTGCTCTCTGCCAGGTTCACTGTCAGGGTCCTGGATGCCCCATCACTCTTGATCTCATACTTCTTGCTCGCCTTGATTTCTCTTCCATCTTTGTACCACTTCACTACAGCTGTTTCTGGTGTTACTGAAGTGGTCAGAGTGATGCTTTCGTGTTCTTGTACAACGAGAGGTTCCTTCTGGACAAATTCCTTTCCAAATTTAGCCTCTGGTTCTGGGAAAGATATTGAAACAGGAAAACTAATAACTTCTCAAATCCTCAAAGACAGCGGTTTGCAGTTTCCACGACTCACAATTGCATACCAGCTCCATAATCTGTTAGAACATAGGAATATGGCTAATACAACCTTTTGCTGAGTGGGAAGAAAGAAAATGATCCATCAGGAAATCCAGAGCTTCTGCTTAGAAGAGAAGCAAAGGAATGGAAATTGAAGTATGCATTTTATTTGCTACCCGTGAAAATGTGTTTCTTAAAAGTAAAATTCCCTGTGTAATTCTTCTGCCACTTCCAGAATTGTAAAACTAATCGAGAAGTATTAATATGCTGAGTATGGCCTAAGTATGGCCTATTTTCTATTCATTTTACTCCCTTTCTCTTGGCCTCTTCATCTCATACAATGCTTTGCCACAGAACTGGGCAGTTCTGGAACACACAGCAGTGGAGGGAATTGTCTTAATCACCTTCCTCCCTATCTCTCTCTCTGCTCTTCAGAACTTTCCGTGCCTACTTTCATCTCCTGGTCACTGAAACAGATCAGGTGATGAGGTGTGCAAAGATAAGCAAAATCTGTATAGCATTTCCTTAGTCAAAAATATTCCACGACCAGATTTTCACCTTGCTATCACTACATTAAAAAGGAGAATCTAATTTGTGGTGCAGTTCATTGATGTTGTTTCAGGGGGAACCACGGCTGCACCATGCCCAGAGGGTAGAAGATAGCCAGTCTACCCCTAAGCCACAGGATTGCTGCTTAGTGCTCACAAAGTGAATGCTCACCAGTTGCTTCCAGCTTGAAGGTCAGCTTCTGGCCAGCAGCCTCACAGACGTATTCTCCAGCATCTTTCTTCTCCACCTGCTCCACAACCAGACGCCGGGTTTTGCCCACAGTTTCCATTTTGAACTTTCTAGAGGAGGCAAGCAGTCTTCCATCCTTGTACCATTTTACTTCGGTTGTATCCTGTGCTACTTCACAGCTGAGGGCGGCACTTTCTGCCAGGGCAGCACTCACCTCCTTCTGCACCTTCTCCTGGTTTATAAACGCAGGTTTTGGCTCTGAGTGCAGCAAAGAAAGAAAGTATTGGCTGAGGGACTGAAATGAGACCACCTTGCAGGTTTGTATGGACAGGTTGGAAAACTTTCAGGTTACCACTTGTGCCCATACTGATTGCCTTCACTACAGAATATCAACTCTTCTGTTTAAGCAAACTGTAATGCCAAATCTAGGCAAGAAAGAACCTAGGAACTGAAAAGGAACCAAGAGGATCCTTCACACCAGTTCCGTGGTTGCAAACATATTTAACCCAAACATTCCCAAAGAACATCTGTCTTGCAGGCAACCATAAGCCCCTGAGTTCCTTTTACTAAAGACCCACAGTGAAACACCAAAGACACATAAACGTGTGACAGCAAAGCCACTGGCTTCATGGCTCACTTTTCGTGACCCAGAACAGTATTCCTGGCTTCTTGAACACACTCCTCATGGCCTCTTTCATTGCCACAGCTGTGACTGTCAAAGGCACAAAGGAAATATGCTCTCCCTACAGCACCCAGGTAGCCCAGCACAGTGGCTGGCAAAGTACACAAGTATGTTTGCAGCTTCATGGTTCCCTTTGACATCACAAGCTTAAAATAGGTTGGGGACCTAGCAGACCTGGTCTGAAGAACCCTTTGCTGGGAACCTTTCCTGACCAAAGGCCATTAAGTACCCAGCAAAATGTTAGGGCATCTCGAAGGCTGAGATCTCAAGTATGTTATGTCACAAGTTGGAAAAGAAGCATTTGCAACCCATCACAGTGAGTGCTGATGCCAAAATGGCAAATGACAAAACATATTCCAGCCACAAAGCTTTCAGAAATGAAAGTGTGACATGAGAAGAATTTTGCAATGGCTCTCTCACAATTAAAATCTTATAACAAAAGAATGCATGAGAAAAAATACTTAGGTGTTTTCTGAAAAGAATCTTCTAAGGAATGTTCTCTTGTGGTAAGTAGATGCTTCACAGTAGAACAGAGAAGAAACCAAGCAAGCAAAGTGTGAAATGAAGAAATGCTTCTCTGTTAATGATTAATCGCCTGTTTGCTGCCATTCAGAGCTATTTTCATTTTAACACTGCTCTTGTGCTGGTTATCAGCAGAAATTTTAGCTCAGCTGCTTTCTGCTGGTCCAGCACTGTGTGCAGAAAGGCTTCACAGCAGGATCACTCTGGGCAAACATCTCTCCACTGCCCTCCTTTAAATTCAGCTGAAAATGTTTCTGTTCCTCATCCTGATGGCTCCTAACTTACCCTTCTATTTTTTGCCTCACCAACCCAGTCCTTTGTTCTTTGTGTGCGATTTGCAGATATTTTACTTTGAGTTCTGGGAACACTCAGCTCCATCAGGTCTCTCACTGTGAGAGGCAGACTCACCATTCCAGATGCAGCCCCCAACATAAAGGCATAGCAAACAGGCTGCTAGGAGGAGCTCCTGCTGCCCCTGCTATGACAGGCTGCACACAGAACATGCACTCCAGCCTCACCATGCATTCTTGTCTTGGTTAAGTGTTTCAATGAATAACAATCACTGTTTGGGATCTCAGGCACAGGACGAACTTGAATAATATCTTGAATATTGCTTCTGTTGTACGTATATCAGCAATTATTATTCTACAGACTGAAACAGGCCTTTGTGCCACACTAAAACCAAATACTTCACTTGCTACAAATCCAGGCAGTCAGGGAAAAAAAATCTCAGCACAGACCATTGCAAGTGGATCACTGCATAACAGCAACTACAGTTTTTGCTTTATTACCCTCTGCTGTAATACAGACAATACTTGTCTCACCTGTGACATGGATCTTGAAGGTCAGTTTCTGGCCAGCAGCCTCACAGCTGTACTCCCCTGCATCTTTCTTCTCCACCTGGCTCACCACCAGCCGACGCAATTTGCCCTCAGACTCCACCCTGAACTTCTTGCTCGAGGTGAGCAGTTTCCCCTCCTTGTACCACTTCACCTCAGTCTTGTCCTGGGCCACCTCGCAGCTCAGCGTGGCATTTTCTGTTGGTGCAGCCTTCACCTCCTTCTGCACCTTCTCCTTGTTTGTAAATACAACTTCTGGCTCTGAGAAGAGAAAAAGATTCATGTCTGAGATATGAATTTGCCCACTGCTCTTCTAGCTTACAGGAACAATGGAAAACCATCTCTGACCTGGCAGAACACACCTAAATTTGCTGGAAGAACACGGAAACTGTGCCATGGAAGGTGATTTGCTTGGTTTTCATTTGCTTGTCTGTCTGCTGCAGTTCTGCTTCCTAAAGAAGCTTTTAGTAATATTTTTGTGACAAAGCAACTATCTCTGTGCAGCAAGCTAGGATATCTTAAAGCCACTGTACTGCAATCAAAGGAAGAAATAGTTTTGGTTGAAGCTGAGTGCAAATTGACTAATTCCTATGTCAGAAAATGTACCCTGCTGCATCAGAGACCCATATCGTTCGTTTCTTTTGTTCCCAACAGCTGCCTCTGCTGTCAGCACTGGGTCGTTCTGCTCCTGCAAAGAGTGACAGACCAGGACTTCATGTTCAGGACTTTGTCACTATTTCTCATCCCATCCTGAGCTTATCTCACATTATTGCATCCAAAAGGTGAAATACCCTCATCCTCCAGGAGGCACATTAGTCAGGTCACTTGCAAGACAATTAGGAGGCAGAGAGGAGGCCAGAAAACGAAGTTGTTTTTCCTACTCTGGAGCCACAATAGGGCAGTGAATCTTGGGTGACTCTCCACACCACTTCCTTCCCCTTGCTGCCAACTACTGATGCCTCAGAAACATTAATCTACACGAAACCTTCCAGTTATATCTTCCCCACAGGATGATGAATAAAAAGGGATCAGACATTGGGCTGATACCCAAACGCTCACCACATTGCTCCTCTTCTAAAACACTTAGAGAATCAGCTGCATTGCAGAGTTGTCCAGTTGTAGAAGTGTGTGGGGATAGAGAGGTACAATTAGAACCTTCCTGTGTATGGATCTGCTTCCACAGCAAAGGGAAACTGTGGAAGTTTCTAAAGAATGGAGCTGCCTGTCCTAAGGACTTTCTAAAGCTTTATAGAGATATAAAGGGAAATATATATTCAAACTCTTTTCATCATTTTTCCATCAGACCTAAACCATATCAGTCATGATTTCCAAAAATATGACACCTAATAGGAAATATTCTTATACAAGAATAATTTTTCTAAATATTCTATAAATTATTCTAGAAATAGAAAGAAAAGGGCAAAGAGTGTCCTCTCTCACCTGTGACGTGGATCTTGAAGGTCAGTTTCTGGCCAGCAGCCTCACAGCTGTACTCCCCTGCATCTTTCTTCTCCACCTGGCTCACCACCAGCCGACGCAATTTGCCCTCAGACTCCACCCTGAACTTCTTGCTCGAGGTGAGCAGTTTCCCCTCCTTGTACCACTTCACCTCAGTCTTGTCCTGGGCCACCTCGCAGCTCAGCGTGGCATTTTCTGTTGGTGCAGCCTTCACCTCTTTCTGCACCTTCTCCTTGTTGATAAAAGCATCCTCTGCTTCTGGAATTGAAGGCAAACGGGCAAATTTAAGACATGAATCTTTTCTACACAGCCTTCCCCACATGCCCACGTTAGTCTTTGGATTGTACTGCTGAGGATAGCTTTCCCACTCACATTTCCTGCCAGTGCCATCAACTGAATGCCCACATCTGAACTACATCAACTGCCAGCAAAGATCTTCCTCCCTGACACCCCAAAGCAGCTTAGATAGCCATAAATTGTTTTCATTTATACTAGTATCATGTTCCAAAATGTTCAGAGAAATACCCATTTCCCCAGTGTCCAGCAGCACACCAGCACACACAGTCATTGAAAAGTTTGTTTCATATAAGGGGACAGGCATTAAATTGTCCAAACAAGCTGACAGCTGTAAGTTGTTTTCCCAGCAAAAGCCAAGCTAGGCTTGAGAAGCAGTCTTTGCAGTAATAAACATTGTGTATTTATTATCTTTATTTCCTCAGTGCTCCAGGGATGTGTCAATCCAGAGCTGTGTTTCTGTAATGTATTGAGACTGGTTAGCCCCATGGTGCTGTAATTGTTCAGCACTGCACCAGCTCAGAACCAAAAGCAAACTAATACATGAACTCCTCAGTTTGCCTTAAGTTTATCAGGACACAGGTGAGGGTCAAGGTTAAATCCTGTTTGTGATTAAGTCATAGTGAGGAAATCTATTTTTCTCTCCTACTTATTTCTGAAAACACTTCTAATATCTCATTAGTTTTCAGAGGCCATAATAAAATAGTTTCCCCCGTGGAATCATAGAATGGATTGGGTGAGAAGGAAGCTTTAAAGATCATCCAATCTGACCTCTTGCCATGATCAGGGACATCATTACTAGATGCTGCTGCCCAGTGTCCCCATCCAGCCTGGCCTTGGATGCTCCTGATGATGAGTCACCCACAGCCTTCTCTGAACAATCTGTTCCAGTGTATCACCACCCCCATCATAAAGAACTTTTCTTATGTCCAATCTGAATCTACCCTCTTCACTGCTGAAACCCATTGCCCCCTGTTCTTTTGTTATAGACACTAGTAAAAAGTCTTCTTCCATCTTTCATATGAGACTCTCCTAATATACTGAAAGTTTGCCTTCCCCTCTTTCTGGAAAGAAAAGCACCAGCTTTAAGCCTTTTTATTTCCTTCATACCTGCTACAGAGAAGCAAACAAAAGAAAACACGTGAATACTGTTTATTGGTGTAGGTTTCTTTGGTTTAATAGAAACCACTAATGCCTCCTTCCAGCACTGCGACCGAATGCTGTCTCTGAGATTATGTAGGAACAAGAACTTGCAAGGGAGTGCTTGTGCTCTGAAGATATTTTTAATATTCTTTAATTTCCCCCGCAGTTATTGAATTCTCATTTTGCTATCACTGCATTTCTCTGAGATCCAGTTATCTCCAGCATGTCCTAAGCTTAGGCTACCAAAGTCCTCTGTGTTCACAACTTCAAAAGGCAAACGGATTGTGAAAAGTACACGAGTTAAACAGTAGAATGTAAGTTCTGTCTACATCACTGACTGCTGGGGTTGAATGTGTCAAGCCACTTAGCTTTCCCCTCCTTCTTTTTTGAGGGGTTCAATACAGTTGAAGCAATTTCACTCACCTGTGACGTGGATCTTGAAGGTCAGTTTCTGGCCAGCAGCCTCACAGCTGTACTCCCCTGCATCTTTCTTCTCCACCTGGCTCACCACCAGCCGACGCAATTTGCCCTCAGACTCCACCCTGAACTTCTTGCTCGAGGTGAGCAGTTTCCCCTCCTTGTACCACTTCACCTCAGTCTTGTCCTGGGCCACCTCACAGCTCAGCGTGGCATTTTCTGTTGGTGCAGCCTTCACCTCCTTCTGCACCTTCTCCTTGTTGATAAAAGCATCCTCTGCTTCTACAGATTGGGAGAATATTTAGAATGCACAAGTATGTTCACACTGTCCAGTGTGTTCAAAACCAAAAGCAAAATGCTGCTTATGACACCTTCATGTATGTTTGTCATTTCAGAATGGTCTCGTTTGTACTAAAGGTGATCCAGATTAAATACGTTCAGTCTATTAATTACAAATGACCCAACACTTCATTCATTGTCTGCTATATCCACATATTCTTCACATCTTTAAATATTCTTCGTATTCATACCTTTAAATATTCTTCATACCTTCCATATTTTCCAGTAATTAAGGTTTCTGAGCCAATATTTTCCTTATTTAAGCCCAGAGCTGTTTCTAAAAGAGCTCCTTGCAACCTCCCCCCGTAAGTGGCTGGGAATCTAGATACACTAATGCACCAGAGAAGGATGCATTATGTGAACTTCTTGAGATCCTTTTTGACTCCATTTCTGTGTGGTTCTTGGAGCTGTGCATAACTTGTTCCTAAAAAATCTGTTTTTAGAGGGGGGTGATAGTTTTGGATTACACTGATCAAAAACTGGAAGCAAAAGGAAATACTAAATATAAGCTTGTCGTGCTCTGTGATATGCAGGTCTCAGGAATGACTCTAGAAAAACAGTAATTTAAATATTTCTTATTTGAACCTGAAATGCTATTTTACACAGAGCAATGTATTATGCAGTATTTATATGACCCCTGATTGGTGCTTGTTTCTGTCCTTGTAGGCAGGAGTACTTCTTTTACTGCATGCCTACAAACCAATCTCAATTCTTTACCAAATCATCAATAGTGTGAGTAAGGCTTAGTTACTGAAACTCAGAGGCCTCTACTGGTTCTCAGTAGTAATGAATATGACATCATGACATAAGTTAACTGCACTTAAATTCAGCCACCTGAGAGTTAGGGTTGATCTCAGCTCCCACAGTAAGACATTCAAGCTTCAGTTTCCCAATGAGAATGAGGGATTTGAAGCTCTGCTGTACTCAGTGGTGACCTGCAGTGGAAGGCAGTGGGTGATATGCCTCACCCTACAGCAGACACCTGATGGTGGCAGCTCACTCCTCAGGCTGTACTGACCACAGCTGACCATATTCCAGTTGCCCACATACAGGCATCTTGGGCAATTTGACATGCCCCGTGCATCCAAGATATCTTCATGAGGCTGGGAAACATACAAGGCACTCTCAGGAGAGCCTTCCCTCTCAAACACAGCAGCTGAATGCCAGCAGGGATCTGTAGAGAATTTCAGGTGTAACTGGAAACCAAGTGGGAGTCATGGGCCATTCTATGATGAGAAACAACTCTCTCACCTGTGACATGGATCTTGAAGGTCAGTTTCTGGCCAGCAGCCTCACAGCTGTACTCCCCTGCATCTTTCTTCTCCACCTGGCTCACCACCAGCCGACGCAATTTGCCCTCAGACTCCACCCTGAACTTCTTGCTCGAGGTGAGCAGTTTCCCCTCCTTGTACCACTTCACCTCAGTCTTGTCCTGGGCCACCTCGCAGCTCAGCGTGGCATTTTCTGTTGGTGCAGCCTTCACCTCCTTCTGCACCTTCTCCTTGTTGATAAAAGCATCCTCTGCTTCTGCAGGTTGGGAAACAGAAAAAAAACCCTAAACAAATGGGCTTCCATTTTTACCCCATGGTTTGCCCTACAAAAAGCTGTAGAAGTGCAGAGTGTTTCTGATGCACTTACATGGTGGACTTCTAGTGCTAGCCAGCTACTAACAGCAGCCCAATTCAGAATAAGCTTCCTATGCCTGTTTGGGTCCCAGGAAAGATCCCAGGGTATTGAAGTTGCTACTGATGCACAGGCTCCAAGGATAAATGCAGGACTAGCAGGTATGGGGAGACTGACATTGCCCTTTATTTACAGTGCAGACATGGAAGACCATTCATCCAGATCATTCATGCAAACATGTTCAGGCGTACCCAGCTCAGGTGACCAAGAAGGCTCCTGCTCCCCAGCAGTCATGGCAAACCCCTCCGTGACCTTTCCTATTGCCTTCCTCCCCACTGTCACCCTGTGAAACCTCCTGCTACCATCCTTTTCCCTCCCTTCATGACTTTCTCCTCCGCATGGTGTCTGATCTCTGGGTGGCAGCGGTTGCCTGGAAGGGTAAGTTCAGGTCAAGCTCCTGTGCTGCTGACCGTCGCAGTACACGCAATCCCAGGATTCACACCATGGCTCTGCCACCAGCACTGCAGTCCAGTGAAGGCGAGAGAGCAGAGCAGCAAGCCAGTGCAAGAATGCAGTTTCTATGCTCTACGTTTGAGCTCCCTGGTTGTACTGACTGTAGAAGTAGCATTGTCTCCACTCGTTTTCAACAGCCCCGGTTTTGACTGATGATTTTCAGAGGAGGTTCAAGTTGGATGTTAAGAACAAATTCTTCTTAAAAATAGGGGTGATGCAGTGGCACAGCAGCGCAGGGAGGTGGTGGGGTCACCATCCCTGGAAGTGCTCAAGAACCGTGGAGATGTGGCACTGAGGGACGTGGACAGTGGGCATGGTGGGATGGGTTGAGGCTGGATGCGGGGATCTCAGTGGTCTTTTCAAACCTAAATGGTTCTATGAAGATTAGAAGGCTTGCTTATTAACAACATACATGGCCTGTACCAACCAAGTGATGCAAAACTTCTCACAAATGCATTCCAGCCAACTTGTAGATCAAGCAACACTTTGGTAGGAGCTCAAGGACACACCACGGTCTGCATTAAAAACTGGATGATAAAAAACATAAACGTTTCAGCTTCTATCCAAAACTTGGATGATAAATATCGAGGAAGCATTAATCAAACAAGTTCCAAAGCAGCAGTGAGTGCTAAGTTTAATATTACTTGCTAAAAATTAGCAAGTGTCCTGGGTTTGGGCTGGGAGAAAGCTCAAGGGATGTACCAAGCCATACGGCATCATGCTTGGCAATAAAAGCTGGGGGGGAGAAGGAGGAAGAGAGAAATGTCCAGAGCAATCTTGTTTGCCCAAGAAACCATTATGCATTATGGGAACTGTTTTTCTCAAAGTGGCTGCACATCTGCCCACCGATGGGAACTGGCAGATCAATTCCTTGGTTTGCTTTGCTTGCATGCACAGCTTTTGCTTTAGCTGTCAACTACCTTTACCTCAGCTCATGAGTTCTCACACTCCTGTCCTTTCAGTTCCCTCCTCTATCCAACCTGGGGGTCAGTGAGCAGAGATGTGTGGTGCTGAGCTGCTGCTGGGTTCAACCACAGCAGCACAGAAGGAGTTACTCATCTTCTGCATTCTTGCCCTTCAACACTAAGCATTTTTACAGCAATGGGAAAATGTGACTGTATCTTTTAATGAGCTTACAAAGTGACTTACACTAGCCAGAAATCCCCCTCAGAAACACATCATAAAGCTGAGCAAGTAGTCAGTGTAGACGACGTTTCCAATTTCTACCACCATTTGCAGGTGAAGTTCCACTAGGATCAAGGTGATGGAGCTTCAGCCCACTTCAAATAAGGATTTCAGTGTGCACCACAAATGTTGAGATAATGAGATGGCAGAATCAGCCCTTTTTACTGTATTTTTTCTATAGGTCTCCAAGGTGTGCAGCACTTTTTTTTTATGATAAGCAAGAAGGCCGATCTGCATCCTATAATGCTCAACACTGAGCACTTAACCTTCAAGATGTCCTTAAAATGGGATGGTTCTGTGCTGCTAGCGGATCCCTGGGGTACAGGAACCCTAAAATGCTTTCTGAGTGCAATGGTAAGAGGATAAATTAAGACTCAGAAAGCCACTGCACTTTGGGATAAGCTTGTAAGATGAGGATTTCTGCAGCGAAAGAGCCAACCACTCAGAGTACTCATAATCCCTCCTGACTTTCACACTGGATCATTTTGCAGTGAGTGCTGGACTTGCACGTCATGTTACAGTGGTACACATGAGAAATACAGCAACGGTAGCTAGGCAAGCACTCTCCACTTATGGCAGAGGGGGAGGTATTACATTACCCTGTGCAGCCATGAGGTCATCCAGTCTGAAAGAGAACAGAAAACCTTTCGTTTCTGAGGCAAACAGCTAAGAATAGCCCTCAGCTAGCAAAACTCAAGTGTAAAAGCATTACATTTCTGTGTTCTCTCTCTACACCTCTGCAATAATATGTGGGCTGGCTTTGGCCACTGAGAATTAACTTGGTTGATTCCAGCTGTTGCCATGGTCTTTCCATCATTGTTCATGTTCCATTTTCTCTGGCAGACTCCTCTCAAACCTACCCTTCCTGTAATCCAACTGTCAATTTGCTGAGCCAAAAGCATGAGCTACACAACTCATGAAAAAGATCCAAAGGCCCCAAATCACATCCAGGCTGTGTGTGAACAGTAAGAGCTGATAGTTTGGAGTCTACACCAGAGGCAGAAGGAAATCTTTCTCCTACAAGAGCAGAGGCATATTGCACACAGGGACAGAAGGAGCAGAATGCCCCTAGACAGAGACAGCAGCAAAGACTGCAACCTTTACAAGGGAACAGAACGCAAGCTATGTCCTGCAAAGACTCCAGGCCTCCAGCCTGTGTGTGAGCAGAAAGTCAGTAGACTCCCAGTACAGTTGCTCCTCCACATAGCTGATAAAATGCCAAACCCTGGCCACCAGGATTAAGCTCCAATGTGTTTAATGCCATAAGAAAGGAGAAAATAGATTCCCTGTCCTGATCAGAATACGAGACAAGAGCTGTAAAGTTAACAGAGAACAAGTTGACTTATGAGCAAAGCCAGTAGAGTGTAACAATGAATAAAACAAAAGAAAAAACGTTGTCATCAGCCAGTTCAGAAATGTCACTCAGAATGCATCTGATGTGCCCATGGCTATCTGGAGCATAAGTTAAAATTCACTGGATTTTGTGCAAAATATATTGCCACCAAAGCAATCTCTACTGCAATTGGAATGACAGATCTGCCTCTGTGCTAAACCCTCAGACTAATGAGAAATGTGCAAATAGAAAAAATAAATGGACTCATGACTGGTCATTACGTCTATAGAACACGGAATGAACAGTCATCAACTTTGGATTCAACAAGCCATAGGCAAAGTGCAGTGCATCTGGCCAAAAGTTCTTAGGAAATGCTACCACCACCAACCAAACCTCAGTGCAGCCACAGTAGAGATCTGTAAATACTACTGCTGAAATATTGATCAGTAGGGCAGTGCTGCACACTGTTGTATACATCACTGTTGGACATCCATGGACAGCTGATGATGAAAGCAGTCGTAGGGGAGGAGCTGCATGAAACGTTGTTAAAAACAAATCATGATTTTAGCTGCACGCGTTTGTAAGCATTTCTTTTTCATCCTTCTCAAAACAGTTTCATGGCAGAGTCAAGAGCACACGTTCACATACAAATTTCCACAGCCAGACTGCAGAATAATCAAAGAAATTTTCTGTTTTGGGAGATATGACATCGTGCAGAGAAAAGACTGACACGAAAAGGAGAAAATACAATGACTTTCATGCCGGAGTAGCAAAAACAAGAGAAGGAATACCACCATGGAAGAGGTTTTATAGAGCAGTGCCTGCTAGCAAAAACTCTAGATTCAATATCAGAGCATAAGGGGAATTACAGGCAGTTGAGTGGCTGATATCAGGATACCTACATGTAACAAGTGTTGTGCCCTACAGAACCTTACTGAAATGTTAGCTTCGACAAACATCAAAAGGCACCTCAACAGTATTCCTACTTTCTGGACAGACAAAAAAGGAGGAAAGAAAACACAGACACAAAAAAAAGGAAATGAAATGTCAACCAAAATGTGTTTCCTACCAATAACATGGATCTTGAAGGTCAGTTTCTGGCCAGCAGCCTCACAGCTGTACTC
>NW_024962334.1:48570154-48778697 GCF_019238085.1 Lagopus leucura | reverse complement strand
TTTTCTGTTGGTGCAGCCTTCACCTCCTTCTGCACCTTCTCCTTGTTGATAAAAGCATCCTCTGCTTCTGCAGGTTGGGAAACAGAAAAAAAACCCTAAACAAATGGGCTTCCATTTTTACCCCATGGTTTGCCCTACAAAAAGCTGTAGAAGTGCAGAGTGTTTCTGATGCACTTACATGGTGGACTTCTAGTGCTAGCCAGCTACTAACAGCAGCCCAATTCAGAATAAGCTTCCTATGCCTGTTTGGGTCCCAGGAAAGATCCCAGGGTATTGAAGTTGCTACTGATGCACAGGCTCCAAGGATAAATGCAGGACTAGCAGGTATGGGGAGACTGACATTGCCCTTTATTTACAGTGCAGACATGGAAGACCATTCATCCAGATCATTCATGCAAACATGTTCAGGCGTACCCAGCTCAGGTGACCAAGAAGGCTCCTGCTCCCCAGCAGTCATGGCAAACCCCTCCGTGACCTTTCCTATTGCCTTCCTCCCCACTGTCACCCTGTGAAACCTCCTGCTACCATCCTTTTCCCTCCCTTCATGACTTTCTCCTCCGCATGGTGTCTGATCTCTGGGTGGCAGCGGTTGCCTGGAAGGGTAAGTTCAGGTCAAGCTCCTGTGCTGCTGACCGTCGCAGTACACGCAATCCCAGGATTCACACCATGGCTCTGCCACCAGCACTGCAGTCCAGTGAAGGCGAGAGAGCAGAGCAGCAAGCCAGTGCAAGAATGCAGTTTCTATGCTCTACGTTTGAGCTCCCTGGTTGTACTGACTGTAGAAGTAGCATTGTCTCCACTCGTTTTCAACAGCCCCGGTTTTGACTGATGATTTTCAGAGGAGGTTCAAGTTGGATGTTAAGAACAAATTCTTCTTAAAAATAGGGGTGATGCAGTGGCACAGCAGCGCAGGGAGGTGGTGGGGTCACCATCCCTGGAAGTGCTCAAGAACCGTGGAGATGTGGCACTGAGGGACGTGGACAGTGGGCATGGTGGGATGGGTTGAGGCTGGATGCGGGGATCTCAGTGGTCTTTTCAAACCTAAATGGTTCTATGAAGATTAGAAGGCTTGCTTATTAACAACATACATGGCCTGTACCAACCAAGTGATGCAAAACTTCTCACAAATGCATTCCAGCCAACTTGTAGATCAAGCAACACTTTGGTAGGAGCTCAAGGACACACCACGGTCTGCATTAAAAACTGGATGATAAAAAACATAAACGTTTCAGCTTCTATCCAAAACTTGGATGATAAATATCGAGGAAGCATTAATCAAACAAGTTCCAAAGCAGCAGTGAGTGCTAAGTTTAATATTACTTGCTAAAAATTAGCAAGTGTCCTGGGTTTGGGCTGGGAGAAAGCTCAAGGGATGTACCAAGCCATACGGCATCATGCTTGGCAATAAAAGCTGGGGGGGAGAAGGAGGAAGAGAGAAATGTCCAGAGCAATCTTGTTTGCCCAAGAAACCATTATGCATTATGGGAACTGTTTTTCTCAAAGTGGCTGCACATCTGCCCACCGATGGGAACTGGCAGATCAATTCCTTGGTTTGCTTTGCTTGCATGCACAGCTTTTGCTTTAGCTGTCAACTACCTTTACCTCAGCTCATGAGTTCTCACACTCCTGTCCTTTCAGTTCCCTCCTCTATCCAACCTGGGGGTCAGTGAGCAGAGATGTGTGGTGCTGAGCTGCTGCTGGGTTCAACCACAGCAGCACAGAAGGAGTTACTCATCTTCTGCATTCTTGCCCTTCAACACTAAGCATTTTTACAGCAATGGGAAAATGTGACTGTATCTTTTAATGAGCTTACAAAGTGACTTACACTAGCCAGAAATCCCCCTCAGAAACACATCATAAAGCTGAGCAAGTAGTCAGTGTAGACGACGTTTCCAATTTCTACCACCATTTGCAGGTGAAGTTCCACTAGGATCAAGGTGATGGAGCTTCAGCCCACTTCAAATAAGGATTTCAGTGTGCACCACAAATGTTGAGATAATGAGATGGCAGAATCAGCCCTTTTTACTGTATTTTTTCTATAGGTCTCCAAGGTGTGCAGCACTTTTTTTTTATGATAAGCAAGAAGGCCGATCTGCATCCTATAATGCTCAACACTGAGCACTTAACCTTCAAGATGTCCTTAAAATGGGATGGTTCTGTGCTGCTAGCGGATCCCTGGGGTACAGGAACCCTAAAATGCTTTCTGAGTGCAATGGTAAGAGGATAAATTAAGACTCAGAAAGCCACTGCACTTTGGGATAAGCTTGTAAGATGAGGATTTCTGCAGCGAAAGAGCCAACCACTCAGAGTACTCATAATCCCTCCTGACTTTCACACTGGATCATTTTGCAGTGAGTGCTGGACTTGCACGTCATGTTACAGTGGTACACATGAGAAATACAGCAACGGTAGCTAGGCAAGCACTCTCCACTTATGGCAGAGGGGGAGGTATTACATTACCCTGTGCAGCCATGAGGTCATCCAGTCTGAAAGAGAACAGAAAACCTTTCGTTTCTGAGGCAAACAGCTAAGAATAGCCCTCAGCTAGCAAAACTCAAGTGTAAAAGCATTACATTTCTGTGTTCTCTCTCTACACCTCTGCAATAATATGTGGGCTGGCTTTGGCCACTGAGAATTAACTTGGTTGATTCCAGCTGTTGCCATGGTCTTTCCATCATTGTTCATGTTCCATTTTCTCTGGCAGACTCCTCTCAAACCTACCCTTCCTGTAATCCAACTGTCAATTTGCTGAGCCAAAAGCATGAGCTACACAACTCATGAAAAAGATCCAAAGGCCCCAAATCACATCCAGGCTGTGTGTGAACAGTAAGAGCTGATAGTTTGGAGTCTACACCAGAGGCAGAAGGAAATCTTTCTCCTACAAGAGCAGAGGCATATTGCACACAGGGACAGAAGGAGCAGAATGCCCCTAGACAGAGACAGCAGCAAAGACTGCAACCTTTACAAGGGAACAGAACGCAAGCTATGTCCTGCAAAGACTCCAGGCCTCCAGCCTGTGTGTGAGCAGAAAGTCAGTAGACTCCCAGTACAGTTGCTCCTCCACATAGCTGATAAAATGCCAAACCCTGGCCACCAGGATTAAGCTCCAATGTGTTTAATGCCATAAGAAAGGAGAAAATAGATTCCCTGTCCTGATCAGAATACGAGACAAGAGCTGTAAAGTTAACAGAGAACAAGTTGACTTATGAGCAAAGCCAGTAGAGTGTAACAATGAATAAAACAAAAGAAAAAACGTTGTCATCAGCCAGTTCAGAAATGTCACTCAGAATGCATCTGATGTGCCCATGGCTATCTGGAGCATAAGTTAAAATTCACTGGATTTTGTGCAAAATATATTGCCACCAAAGCAATCTCTACTGCAATTGGAATGACAGATCTGCCTCTGTGCTAAACCCTCAGACTAATGAGAAATGTGCAAATAGAAAAAATAAATGGACTCATGACTGGTCATTACGTCTATAGAACACGGAATGAACAGTCATCAACTTTGGATTCAACAAGCCATAGGCAAAGTGCAGTGCATCTGGCCAAAAGTTCTTAGGAAATGCTACCACCACCAACCAAACCTCAGTGCAGCCACAGTAGAGATCTGTAAATACTACTGCTGAAATATTGATCAGTAGGGCAGTGCTGCACACTGTTGTATACATCACTGTTGGACATCCATGGACAGCTGATGATGAAAGCAGTCGTAGGGGAGGAGCTGCATGAAACGTTGTTAAAAACAAATCATGATTTTAGCTGCACGCGTTTGTAAGCATTTCTTTTTCATCCTTCTCAAAACAGTTTCATGGCAGAGTCAAGAGCACACGTTCACATACAAATTTCCACAGCCAGACTGCAGAATAATCAAAGAAATTTTCTGTTTTGGGAGATATGACATCGTGCAGAGAAAAGACTGACACGAAAAGGAGAAAATACAATGACTTTCATGCCGGAGTAGCAAAAACAAGAGAAGGAATACCACCATGGAAGAGGTTTTATAGAGCAGTGCCTGCTAGCAAAAACTCTAGATTCAATATCAGAGCATAAGGGGAATTACAGGCAGTTGAGTGGCTGATATCAGGATACCTACATGTAACAAGTGTTGTGCCCTACAGAACCTTACTGAAATGTTAGCTTCGACAAACATCAAAAGGCACCTCAACAGTATTCCTACTTTCTGGACAGACAAAAAAGGAGGAAAGAAAACACAGACACAAAAAAAAGGAAATGAAATGTCAACCAAAATGTGTTTCCTACCAATAACATGGATCTTGAAGGTCAGTTTCTGGCCAGCAGCCTCACAGCTGTACTCCCCTGCATCTTTCTTCTCCACCTGGCTCACCACCAGCCGACGCAATTTGCCCTCAGACTCCACCCTGAACTTCTTGCTCGAGGTGAGCAGTTTCCCCTCCTTGTACCACTTCACCTCAGTCTTGTCCTGGGCCACCTCGCAGCTCAGCGTGGCATTTTCTGTTGGTGCAGCCTTCACCTCCTTCTGCACCTTCTCCTTGTTGATAAAAGCATCCTCTGCTTCTGCAGATTGGAAGAAGCAATTTACAGTGAACAAGTATGTTCACACATTCTGTAGTTTTCATCTTAAATACAAACTCCTGCTTACAAGAACTTTTCAAGTAGTTCTGTCATTTTAGAATGGCCCCATTCATAGTGAGGAGACTCACTCAGATGGGACATGGCCCTGTGTACAACCTGAGGACAATATAGCAGCTGCTTCTGAGTAAAATATTCCAGTGCCTGAGAAGCTCAGGTTCTTTCCATCTCTATGGATGGACGATACCTGTCATTTTGTTCCATGATGTCATGCACAAGTAGGTATCTAACCTCATCTGCTGCTGGTACTCAGACGTAAGCTTCATCCACTCTAGATGCTTTCTCGAGAATGATTCCAGCCCTGTTTTACTACAAATAAGGCAACTGGCCCTACTTTAATCCCTCTAAATCACAACAGTTTATAAATTTGTTTACTTCACTACATTTTCATAAAAGAACAAAGACTGTTAAGTGGGATTCAGCTCACAGACTAAGACATCTAGGTATAAGCATCTGTGTGACAGTGTACACATAAACTGGTTGCCTGACCTCTCATTGCTCAGTGAAGATCTATCTACCCAGTCCCTGTAGCCTGGAGAGTGATTTATTTTGCTTTGGACTTATTGAAACTCATGGGCCATTCTGTGCTGACAAACAACTCTCTCACCTGTGACATGGATCTTGAAGGTCAGTTTCTGGCCAGCAGCCTCACAGCTGTACTCCCCTGCATCTTTCTTCTCCACCTGGCTCACCACCAGCCGACGCAATTTGCCCTCAGACTCCACCCTGAACTTCTTGCTCGAGGTGAGCAGTTTCCCCTCCTTGTACCACTTCACCTCAGTCTTGTCCTGGGCCACCTCGCAGCTCAGCGTGGCATTTTCTGTCGGTGCAGCCTTCACCTCTTTCTGCACCTTCTCCTTGTTTGTAAACACGTCTTCTTTCTCTGCAGGGAGATCACAACAGTCACACAGAGATTTCTGCTGTTGTCTGCTGCAGAGCTTACTCCATTTCCCCCCCCCCCCTTTCACTATAGTTGCCCTTCACAGGGAGTATCACGATGCCTCATTAAGACAGGAAAGCACTTTCCTCTCTATTTTGCCTTGGGAAATGAAAGGTGTATGGGACAAAGCTAAACATTTCATAGTCTGAACACAGATTTGAACAGGAGATTTTGAGCACCTGCATGCACTGCCTGAACCCCCCTCCCTCATCTCTTTTTCTCTTCTGATGTCTCTCTATAGTTCCACTAGATCAGAAGGGAACAGCTCTCTGGAACAGGTTGCCCAGGGAGGCTGTGGATGCCCCATCCCTGCAGGCATTCAAGGCCAGGATGGATGTGGCTCTGGGCAGCCTGGGCTGCTGGTTGGTGACCTGCACACAGCAGGGGGTTGGAAGTGGATGAGCACTGTGCTCCTTTGCAACCCAGGGCATTCTGTGATTCTATGAGTCTGTGATTATTTGCATTTTCCACCTATTTGTGTCATTCAAATTTCATAACCAGATCTCTTCAAACGCCTCCCCTTTTCTCTCTCCTTGCACACACGGTGTGCCCTTGCTCTGTAACCCTGCACACACCAGCTGACTGTGAGAGGTGCAGAAGTTACCCTCCTTGCCTATCATTTGTTGGATTTATTCACTGCTGGATGTAAAAGCACATGCATAGCAGTGTTGCTACGACACTTGACAACAAAGCAAGTCCTACAGCCAAAATGCTTTGCACCAGAGAGGCTGTAAGTTGATCCTTCAAATTCAAGACACGCAAAATGAAGCATTCCTTTATCCCTGGGATTCCAAGCATTTTCTCACCTCTGACTTTGACTTGGAATGTTGCTTTGTCATCCTTTGTTTCACAGCTGTAGCTCCCTTGGTCTTTCAGGGTCACGTTTTTGACGATGAGCTTGCGGTGTGTCCCTTGGGAAATGATGGTTGTCCTCTGGTCCTGCTTTACCTCTGTTTGATCCTTCTTCCATACGACAGCTCCGCTTGCAGCTGACACCTCACACACCAGCTCCAGGTCTTCAGAAGGACTGACTGATATTTCTGGAGTTGTTCTGGGCTTGTTGACAAAATTAACGGCTTCATCTGAAGAGAAAAAGAGGAAGTGGTTTACACCCTGACTCAGGGTTATCCAGCACAGAGTTAAGATACAATTAGAACTGATTGTAATTTCTCTGCTCATCACACTTGGGTGATCAAGTTTCATCTCTGGAGGCACTCGCATACAAACATGTGCATGATTCTGCTGTAATTTAACTACGACAGTGTTAAAGCTGCTCTTACACAGCCAGTCCTCCAGCTGAGATACTGCAGTTACCTGTGCTGGGATACTCATTGCTCAAGTTCCAGGTCATCCAGACAGCTAGTACAGAATGGCCTCCAGTTTGGCAGCTGGCTATTGATTAATGCTTTATACACAGACACATATGAATAAGGTAATCTTACATACACGTGCACACTCATACACACAGTTGAACTTGTTAATCCAGGGGGGTACACTCCAGCTGGGCTATTCTATGACTCTGTATTAACACGTTAAGCCTCCAAATGTGACTGTTTCCATAAGTAAAATTGCTGCAGAATTGCTGTGAGAGAAATAACAGTCAGTGTGTTTTGCCAAACAAGTGGAACTGGAAAATCTTTGCAATTCTGTTTTCATCCTTCTCAAGTAGTGCTTAGCCTCAGTGCTGGTGGACATCCTATTATAATGCACCCAGGTATCCCAGTGTGTCATGAGATTGCTGGTTCTGCACCGAGGCATTAATGACAGACCTGTGTAAGTAAAGAGTGCAGCTGTGCAGCTTCTTTTTTTTTTTTTTAATCATTTCTGTATTCTGCATGTTTTTCTGAAGCTAAATGAAGGCAGCTAAGTAATGTGTTTGCAATACGTGAACAAACCTATTCAACACCCTGTCTCTAAGCTAACAAGCAGCATTTGATGAGCACATCAGCATTTCATGCCCTTCGTTCCATCCAGACAGAACCTGCCTGAGGAGCAAACTGATGGCTGTCAGCTACAGGCAGTCCCAGCTTAGTATTGCATTTCTTTTAGCAACAACTGTTGCTTTCAGTCACTGAAAGCACCAAGGCCAATTGCTGTGCCAGGCACATTATGGCAGTGAACAAATATTTTGTTAATAATTGCAATAGTTGGGAGCCATCTATTCTTTTAAAATTAGATGACCAAAGAAGAACAGTCCCTCTAGAGTCAGGCTGTTGAGAACTAATAGCATAAATCAATACCATACAGATAGTCTTAGGGGTAGGAAAGTAATCTGTCTTGTGACCATTTGGGGCTCCTAATTAACCCTGCTTGATGGCTTTTCTGTCTGAGCCACGTGATGCTTTGTGATAGGAGTTACAGCCATGCTTCCCTTATCCCTACACACATGGCCACCGAAGCAGGAGGCATCCAATCTCAGGGAATCATGCAGCCTTCTTCTGCATTTGATGCTCAAAGACAGCCCCAGAACTTTTAAAATCTTCTCTCTCATCCAATAATGTTCATCGAAGAGTGCAAGTTGTCCTTTGGGGATATCTTTTGCTCTGCATCAGCCAGTTCAAATGGAGTCTTCTTGGCTTGTTTTAGATCAGTTTTTCAACAGGTAAATCCAGGGTCTTTGAATTATACTCAAAGTGAAATTGCAAAACGTAGGATTCTCAACCAAATAGAACTGGAGGTGGGGTGCAGAATGAATACCTGAACCAACACCACCTGCAAGCAATCCTTCAATACCTTAGGAAACCCCAGTGATCCCAAATCCAGTGCTGTGCTCGTTTTATCAGGTCTGCTGAGTTTTTTGGTTAGTTAGATGGTGAGCATCACGATGGTGATGACTGGGCAGCTGGGCTAGAGGATCTTTATCAATCTCAATGACTCTGTGACCAGAATAACATGGCTCTGCTGTTAAAGGTCACAAGCATGGCACTGCAGCATGTGCCTACTCAACGAGAGGCTTTCAGTAGAGTTTCAGTTTGTGACTGAGGACTGGGTTATAGAAAGCAGACTCAAGGTACAAGCCAGAAAATAGAACTTCCCCCCAGGCTCTGCGAATCTGTCAGCTGAATTTCACAGATATTGAATTTCACTGAAAATTTCTTGTGTTATTTTACCCTCCAGCTCCACCCTGAACAGGAACATGTCAGTGACAAGCATTACTCCTGCAGGCTTGACCTGACAGTGCTTTACATGCACTTTATGCTGATGGGCACATGCCATGAGCTAATGGCTGTGCTTACAGCACCTCAGGGAGACACCTCAGAGATCACAACGTCCTTTGGGTACAGCAGGAGACCCTGAACTCTCCAAATATGGAGTTTACTTTGTCAAAAGAGGAGACAGGATTCCCATGCTAAGAATTTAGGACTTCTGTCATAGGTTCAGAGATAATGTGATCAGAGATAAAAGTGCTGAGGCAATTTATGAGCTAGAAGAATGAAGGTCAGATGTGAGGGGTCAAGTTGTGACTCCAGCCCCAGCTGGAGTGAGGGCTGACCTGAATTCATCACACCATGGTTCAGTTATTTGCTCATACTGTGGATTTGCATAGGGACCACAGTAAGGTCAGAACACTTAAATAGTACTGTGCAATCTTTGTCCTAAATGCTGGAAAGCCACAGGGTTAGACAAGTAAAAGTAGACAAGTAAAATGAACCAAGTCTTAAGTGCTTAACACGGATTCTGATCCCACGTTTGCCTCACAAACTTACCTGAGACTTTCAAATCAAAAATCAGAGTGTCATCTCCGATTTTGCAGATGTATGTTCCCTCATCTTCTTTTGTCACAGCCGAAGCCACCAGCTTATGCAGTTTCCCTTTATCTTCCATTGTGAATTTCTTACTGGCTGTGATTTCTTTGCCGTTTTTGTACCACTTAACCATGACGTTGGCTTCTGAGGTCTCAGAAACAAATTCAGCTTGTTTTCCAGCAACAGCCCTGATAACTCCTCCAGTTTTCTCTTTGTTTATGAAGTTTGCCAGTGCTGAAACAAAATATGGATACGCAGGGATGGTAAATAATTGCAGGGACATTGGTGAACATGAGGTATTCATTTATCATAAGACCAAATGTACACGTTCATTCTTGGTTCTAATTGCTAGATTCCAGTTCAGAAGCCAACAAACTGGCAGCTTTTATAAACCATGTACCAAATTATCTCATCTCCAACAGGCAAAGGACAAACAGCACACAGGGGACTGAGCCAAAAGAAGTCCTAGGCTTCAAGAAAATATTTGAAATAGGAAAACCAAGGAAAGAATTGGAATATGCAAACTGGAAGAAAAGCAATGGACGATGTTCAATTACTGCTTTGTAACCTCCTGGCAAACAAATCAAGATGGAGATATCACTTAGGATTGAAAAAGAAAAACAGAATTCCTTTCTGGAAATTAACTGGAGCATGGAAGTTAGATGATGAAACTGGCCCCTATTAACACACGGCGGAATAATTGACTGCAAATATTCAAAACCTCACCACTATCTTTGCCAGAAGTTTAAGCCTAAGGCCACAGTCCTGTTTTACCTTAGGTAATGAAGTTTGTTTTCCAACTCCTTGTTGACATATCATTTTTAAACAGTGCCCACAACTGAGTTGGTCTGTTGAGACTGTGAAGTCAAAGCTGCTAAGATCAAAGTCTGAATTATGCATGCATTTGTTCTGCAGTTCCAAGAACATCCATGTGTAATACAAATTCAACAACATTTTACAGAACACCCGTGTTTTAGGAGCTCAAAAGCTTGCTGATGCACACTGAGGTGCCCAAGATCCTGTAAATACATTTAACTCCATCCTATAATACAGTCAAATTTAATTCATTTTTCAGAAACTGTCTCTTATAATTATAGTCCCCTCACCACTGCTGGATGTGAGCCCAGCCACACAAACTGGTTTTCACTGCAGATGCTGCAGCAAGGAGGAACAGCCTCTGGACTGGACCAGCTGAGCATGACCCTACCCGAATCTGCTCCAAAGCTGTTGTTACCAGCAATGCTTCCTGGTGAAACACATGGGGGTCCTCCTTTGATTCCAATCCCAACCCACCCCACAATGCCCACTGACCACATCCCTCAGGGCCACATCTCCACAGTTCTTGAACACCTCCAGGGATGATGACTCCACCACCTTCCTTCATGGGATAACAACACCTCTTGTACCCAACCTCCCTGCAAAGGATGGATGTTGCTGAGATCTCTGCTTCTCCACCAGCGTGGCACGAAAGGTTTGGGAGGAAGAGCAGGAGAACAGTTTCATTCACATGCCTTCCCCTTCCTTGGAAAAACCAGGGTGAAACAGCAGCCACAGCAGGCTGAAGGGGACATCTCAGATGTCCTGCCTGGATGCAGGAGGTCACATATCAGAGAATGTCTGGCATGTGAAGTCTCGTGGCAGTGCAGTGCATGACAAACTGCAAGAACGCTTTCCTGTGGGCTCCTTTGGGCACGAGGCCCAGGGGTGACACACCTCTGGCTGCAGCTCGACAGAGCCTCCCAGCAGCCACGTGATGCCCATGTGATAGACACAGCTGATCCTCACATCAGATGATTTACCAGCTAGCTCTGATTTACAGGAACAGAAGACACAGGCGGTGATGCAGCATGGTGAAATACTGGGAGAGCATGGCATGGATATAAGATTTGTGAGCCTGGGGATGGACAAAGGCAGGTTGGACAGGGCAGATGGAGCTGTGGTGTCCCTGTTCATTGCAGGGGAGTTGGACTAGCTGACCCTTAAGGGTCCCTCCCCTATATATGAGATGTATGAAAGCTGATTCTGCAGTAACCAAGCTACCAGCAGCAGTTGCTTGTCTTGCAGCTTGCCAGCAGAGATTTTAAAATAACAGCACTGATTACTCATTTGATAGTCACATTACAGTGCAAAGCACATGGAAATGTCCATCAGCTAATTCAATTAATTCTAGGGGCAGAGCTGCCAGTGTGAAATATTATGCTAACACGACAGACAGAGAGAAGAAAAGCAAAATTAAGACTAGCTGACAAGTGTTGGCAGAAAGTTCTGCTCTCCATAAATTTAGTCCCATTTTTCAGTTCTGTTTGGAGCTGTCTCCATGCCTCTTTGGAATCTGTTCTTTGAGAATAACCAATTAAGTAAGCTTTCCAATGCCAAAGTGCATACATTACTCTAGGGCTTTGTTGTTTCTGCATGGATCAACAAGGGTGACAAGCCAGGAGAATGTGATGAAGAGCCTCATACATACTCAGTGTAAAAAACAACAACAACAAAAAAAGGCAAGCTTTGCTGGAAAGAACGTGCATTTGTATTCATGTAATCTGCAGAGAGTTCTGCAGAAATAGAAAATCTTCCAATGGAGAAAACAAAGGATCTCATTTATTGCAATCAAGGCCCAGCATGTGGATCTCAGAGATGAGACCTGCAGCCTGCAGCAGAACAGGGAGCTGAGTGGAAAAGTTAAGTTTCTCACTACATCTGTGTAAGAAAAAAACCACCATGGAATGACAGCTAGGTAAACTGGAGCACTGGAACAGGCTGCCCAGGGAGGTGGTGGAGTCTCCTTCTCTGGAGATGTTCAAGACCTGCCTGGATGCCTACTTGTGTGACCTGGTGTAGGGAACCTGCTTTGGCAGGGGGTTGGACTTCATGATCTCTGGAGGTCCCTTCCAACCCCTACAATTCTGTGATTCTGTAAACACCCCAGTAACTCCTCATAGCTATGGTCCACAGTTTGGATCACTGCTACAAAAAAACTATTTACATCATCTCCTCTGGCCACCCTGAGAGAGGAGCAGGAGGGCTAGGATGCTCTTTTTCCTATCTTTCCCTTGATTCCTTCTGTATCTTAGGGACAAATCACAGGACAAAATACAGAAATCAGGTGGCTCTACAAAGTGGATTTGCCAGTTCAAGTCAAAATAACCACTGAAAACACTCCAGATGCTGTCTGAAAGCAGCTGCACTGTTGGGGAGTCAAGTGAATGCAGTCTGTTGGCTTTGAGCAGGAAGAAGACAGCCCAGACCATCACATACCTTTCACTGAAAGCTGATAGAGCATTTTATCCCCCTCACAGATGCACTGATAAGTTCCAGCATCCTCCATTGCGATGTTGTGAATTTTCAGGACGCGTCTCTTCCCCACAGTCTGCAGTTCATGTTTTTCATTGGCTTTGAGCTCCTTCCCATCCTTCATCCACTTCACAGTAGCGTCTGTGTCTGAAAGCTCAGCCTGAAGTTTGGCTTCCTCACGCAACCGAGCAGAGATCTTTTCTACATCTTTGCTCTTATTGGTAAATCTCACTGCAGCACCTGTCAGGAGCAAAGGCCTCGTTATTTCGATTTATATCAGGCCAACATGATCAATGCTTGCTGCAAGATCTTTGAAGAAGCAACATGTTCTGTTCCTGCACTCTTATTGTGTCAATACTAAGCAATTTAAGATGTTTAATTTAATTTGGTCTTCTTGCCATATTCCCTAAGAAAAAATACATCTCGTTCTACTGATTAATAATGCTCTAAACATGCTTCTGCAGAGGTCTTCACCCAAAGACAAACAGGTCCTCCCATAATGAACGTTTATTCGTTATCTTTTGTCATGCAAAGCTGATTGATAGAGATATCATTGTCATGATTGCTGCTCTACTTCTAAATGAACCCAGTGCAATCAGAAGGGCTGGCTGAACCTGGAGCTGAAAGTACTGCTCCAAGGTGATGCAGTGGTAGAGCTGGTGACTGAATGCACTGACCAGTGGCTGTGGACTGCAGACATTCACCAGATGGCACGAAGCACTCTAGTTCAGCAACCCAGCTGGGTAGATTGGCTTACTCTAAACTCAGTGCTATCATGTTTAGGCCATTACCAGGACCCACATTAGTCCATGTGATGCGGTTTCAGATATTTGGTACAGAAAGTGAATGCCTGCAGCCCCAGTCCTAATCATCAGATCACAGCAACTATGCCTTGACTGAAAGATGCTTGATCATTCAATCACAGTAAATACCTCTCACTCTCATCTTGGTGCTGACATCAACATTTTTGGCAACAAATTTCACTTCTGCTCCATCATCGCTCTTGGTGACGTTCTTTATGATTAGACTGTGAGTAGTTTGGGTTCTCTTGATGATACAGGTCTCACTTTCCTGTAAGACTTTGCCATTGACGTACCAAGTTCCAGAACATGTTGTTGTAAGGTCAATAGTAAACACAGCATCCCCTCCAGATACAGCCTCACCAGTTGTTAGGGGAGATTTCACAGCCAGGACTGGTTCTGAGGAAGAAGAACAACTTGTATGTCTGAGGTCAAAAGGCCATGCAACAGAACAGGTCTTCCTAAGAACAAAGTTCTTAGACTAAATGAGACATGAGAATAAAATCCTGCACATGTTTTGCATGCACTGAATACAGCGCATGATTGATGAATGGGATTTGGTTTCTACAGCTGCAGTTAACTGACCTGTGGCACAAGAGTAACTCCTGTTTTCTGCAGAGATAGAACAACAGGCATACATTAACTAAGATGTTTCAAGGCATAACAGACCTGCTAAGCATCTCAAGCCACTCAGGATGCCTAGCAAGCGTGTTACATTGTTTTAGTGAGACGTATTGCTCTTATATTTCAGAAAGATCCTCAGAAGTCTACCCCACCCACTAATTGCTTCTAGATATTCCAGGGAAGCACAGGCATATTCAGGCAGCAAAGGAAAAGAATGACACAATAACAGAAATGACCAGAGTCTAAGCAGAGACTGTTCAGTGCAATGAATCAAAGGAAGAAACAACCCCATGGCACACAGTGATTCTGTGGCACGTTGGCACCCAACAAATAAAGGGTAATGCTGCATTTCTTCTAGTTGCTCTGAGTTGAAGGAGAAACCAAGTGGAACCTGGTTTTCATGGCATCATGATCATCACATGAACACTTTTTAGATGCAAGGCTGGTATCTCATTTATGGATGGAAGATTAAATCATGAGTGCATTTCTACTTCTCCCTTTGCATGAGTACCAGAAGAAGCACTTATATGCTTAAGACCTGTTACAGAAAGCTCTGCCTCTTGCACATGTGAGGTAACATAAGGATATTCACAGCTCTGTCACAGAAACATAACTTGCATCACTTTAGCAGTAGGTGGAGGCTGAAACGAGACAGGAAAACTAGGAGAGAATGAAAGACTTTGGTGCGTTAACGCACTGCTTTCCTTAAAGCCAACGGAAATGTCTTCAGGGACCCAACACAGCTGCTCAGCACACACTGATCCATTTCTGTGGGGGTTTTTGTGCTTACCAAGGTGCATGCTCCCTGGGAATTCCAGATACGGGCTCTGTCCATGCGCATTGACTGCAGACACTCGGAACTGATAATCAGCCTCTTCGGACAGATTGCTCACCGTGAACTCTGGGACAGGGACGTGAGACTCGTGGCACCTCACCCAGGTAAAGCCCGTCAGTTTCTTGCGTTCCACAACGTAGCCATCGATTGGAATGGGGCGGTGCATCTTCGGAGGGGACCATGCCAGCGTCACTGAGGTTTCTGTTTTATTTTTCACCACGGGGTCAACTGGGGGCTGAGTGGGAGGCTTTCTGGGAACTGAACAGAAATACGTACAGAAATTTTATCATAAAGTCATTTGGGTTGGAAAAGACCTTCCAGATCATCAAACTCAACTTTCAGCACGACCTACTGAGTCCCACCATTAACTGTGTCCCCATGTCTCTTAAATACCTCCAGGGATGGGAGGCTCCAAAGGTGAAAAACAGTGAGAAACCCACTGTATCTGACTGAGAAAAACTAGAGCTCACAATGGTCTTAAACATTATCCTGAGTTAATAAATCTCTGTAAAACCTTTGCATTGCAAAGCAAAAGAAAGGATAGAAGATCCTTTCAGAGTTTACTATGAACAATTCATAGGCTGAAGCTTTCAGTGCTAGATACAGACCCATCTCACTTCCCGTACAGTTCCTGGATAAAGCAAGCTGATACTGTTTGTTTTTTGCACTCAGAAAGTGGATAAAATCATCATTAGAGATTGTGGTGTGAATCCAGGCTTTAAAAATATATATTTATAAGGGATTTTGCTCTTCATCCACCTGTCCACTACGTAAGGAAAAGCACAGGGATATTTTGCTATCTCTACGCACAGACGTGGCATCCTGAGAGGCAGTGTAAATCCACTCCTCCACCAGGAGCCTACAGTCTACATTTCTCCTCAAGAACCTGTTCCAGAAGCATGGAAATGTTTTAGTCTGGCTTCTTAACAGTTTTAAGCACAGACCAGCTAAACGTGGCACGGCTACAACATTTTATAGGTAAATGATAGATATGAATAAGCAGTGCAGTGGTTTTGGAGTCCGTTCCTCCATGGACTCAATTGCTTGGTCCATGAGCTTGGCTGTTCCCCACAGCCACTTTCTTCTGGGAATCTCCCCCCTGTTCTGCCTTTGAATTCTGTGCCACTCCCACACAGAAGGCATTTTGTAAACATCCCAGGAGTGATGGCTGTCATCAGGGATCTCTGTCAGGAAAGACATGTTTTAACAATTTATGCAGAGCCAAGTTTGGGGGCTGAGGAATACAGTTGAAAAGGAAATGACACAAAGACACGTCCTCACCATGGGATCCTGCAGCCAAAGAGATGTGGCCATTCTGGCACCTGAGGTCATGTATGACAAGTTTATTCCTGCAGGTATTTGCATATTGAATACATTCACCCTCTGCTTGCTTTTGAACATTTTAGAGGTTAAAATCCCATCAGACTTATTCGCTATGTGCAGCCACTGATACAGGCAGGAGGTTGGGAATTGCCTGATGCACTCTAGTTACAGACTACTGACACAGTAAAGGATTGATTTCGTTTAATTTTGGCCATCAGAAAGTTTGGTGTCTGGTTTAAGTCAGCCATCCAGACTCCAATTTTAATCCTATGGAGAACAGCACATTTGGGAGAACCCATCCCATCTTAAAAGACATGCTTGAAATCATAGAATCACAGATTCTATGGGCTGGAAGGACCCTTAAAGACCATCCAGCTCCAACCCTCCTGCCATGGGCTGGCTGCCCCCTAGCCAGCTCAGGCTGCCCAGCACCCATCCAACCTGGCCTTGAACACCAAGGATGGGGTATCCACAGCTTCTCTGGGCAGCCTGAAATGGAAGTAATGAGCCACAAGTTGAAGATATTTAAGTATTCATGACTGTAGAGAGAGCCTGTGTGCTGAATCTAGATTAAAAACTAAAGACTGGAGGAGCTGAGCTGTTCTCTGCCTCAGTTTATCCTTCTGCAAAACGGGCATAATAAAAATGCAGAAGCCTGATCAAATAATATATAAATATTGCCTGCCTAGTAAATGGTATTAAATTGCCAACAAAAGACTCATCCAGCTAATTGAAAATGGTGTGGACACGATGTACAGGATTCTTCCAGCAGCCAATCAAAAATGCAAAGTGTAAAAATAGGAAATCTCAATGCGATACACTTTTCCTTCATTACATAAATAGACACAGCTGTTTTGGGGTGCACTGTTACCAGCTGCTGGTCAGAGTTAGATGCCAAAGGTCCCACTAACATAGCATGAAGCCAGAAGCCAGACGCTGGAATCAGATCTGCTGACCTTACCACCAGAAATTGAGATGTCATATTTTGCTCAGAGGTTCCCGCTTGTAGGACAGCTTCTGAGCTTTTTCTGCTCCAGGAACCAGCTCTAGCTTCATAATTTGAACAGCAGTCAGAAATTAAACTGTGCTTTGTCACCTCCATCAAATAGAATGAGTGGTTGGATGGTACAGCTTTCCAAATAACTTAGGAACCATCACAACAGTACAGATGCCCACCTTTTTTTTCCCCCCTCATTAATACATATAGTTTAATAGCATCAGAATACCCCAAGTGCTTTAGATAACACAACAGTTGCAAACCTTTCTTTAAGGATTCCTTTTTTACCACTGAGCAATTGCAATTCGGTGGTGCTGGTGGGAGAAAGGCAGCACTAATCTTCCCAGATGGTGAGTAGAGTTGATGTTCAACATGCAGAATGGTGCCTCAGCAGAGCCAGAAACCACTCATTTGGGAAGCACAGCACCAAAAGAAATGTGAATAGCTTCATAAAATCAGGCAGCTTCACCCAAATTCAGGTCCATGATCTGCTACACTGCTCCTGCTGCTGCTTAGCGTGAGACCCTTGCTCAGATCAGATTTGCCAGCTGAAGGAATCCTTCACCCTGCCTATATTTCAGGCTCCTAGGTAAAGCTAAACAATCCAAAGGCCTCTACACTTCTAGCATAGCTACCACCAATGCACAGTGTCCTCCCAGTGCTGTTGTGTCAAAAGGAGAATGAGAGAGGATAGGGTTTTGTGGTCTCCACAAAATGAAGGAAGTCATACTTTCAGGAAGAAATATTTTCCCTTTTTCTTGCAGTCTTTTTATTTTCTTTTCCTTTAATGCAAGCAGCTTTGTAGCTTACAAATTGTTTTCTAATCACCTCCTGGTATGGACAAATCACACATCTTTTACTCCATGTTTTACACAGTTATCATTTTATATCTGTTCCAGTATGGAATCACAGAATCCTAGAATGGCCTGGGTTGCAAAGGAGCACAGTGCTCATCCAGTTCCAACCCCCTGCTGTGTGCAGGTCACCAACCAGCAGCCCAGGCTGCCCAGAGCCACATCCGGCCTGGCCTTGAATGCCTGCAGGGACTGAGCATCCACAGCCTCCTTGGGCAACCTGTGCCAGTGCCTCACCACCCTCTTGTGAATGAGAATGCCCTGGGATGTTGTGCCATGCTCTTTCCCCAGAACTTGTCTTCTCTGGCTCTTTTGATCTCTCCATAACATCAGGTTGTTGGCGTTTCTGACAGGCCAACTTCCCACTTTCTTTGGCCACCACACAACTCATCATAGCAGTATCTATAAAGAACGCCTTTAATACAGGAGTGTTTGCACACTGAGGGATCAGAAAATCATAGGTGGGTTTCGGTTGGAAGGGATCTTAAAGACCCAATCCCCTTCCACGTTGTTACCCACAAGATCAGGCTGCTCAGGGATCCATCCAACCTGGCCTTGAACAGCTCCAGGAATGGGGCACCCACTCTTCCCTGGGCAGCAGTGCCAGCGCCTCACCACCCTCTGTGACAACACCAAGGCTGAGCACAAGGGAAACTTACTGGTCACAGTGAATTGGGTAGAAGTCCTGCTTTCATCAGCCAGGAAGACGATCTCACCGGCGTCTTCCATCGTGCACTCTCGGATGATCATGGTGTGCTGTTTGCCAGAGCGCGTGATGGAGATTCGATCGCTGGGTTTCACCTCTTCTGCGTTTTTCAGCCAGTGGATGTTCTGGCACTCACTGTCCAGCTCCACACAGAAAATGGCTGTGTCGTTAACTGAAACTGCAGTCTTTCGTGGAAGTTTTTTAATGATGTTCCCTTTAAACAGGAAAGTAATTATGGTTCACAAACAGCAGATAGAAAGGTGTCCGGTAACAGTGGACCACTCGGACAACAGCCAGGTTAGTCAATAGTTGTCACCCAATAAAACATGGTAGACACTACACATGCATCCCTCAGTGAAATCCCGGGCTCTGTGTTACACACAACAGATAATCCCAAGGATTCGTTTTGTCCTTCAAGAATAGAAAAGCCATTTTATTTGACTACAGTCTCTCGTGATCCTAGTCTAACATGCGGTGTCTCCTGTTGGGCAAGCACAGTGTATCTGGCTTTGTCAAGAATAGGTTTGACAGTGATAGGGCTTTTATTTCTGCATATGCTGTGAATTCTTACAAATGTTTTGCTGAAATAGGTCAGTCTTAAAACCAGACAGGTCTTCAGCTATCTTTGGTATTTTGCTTCCACCGAATGATCAGGAAATGACACAGCTGCCAAGTGCACCAATGACCTAACTTAACAGAAGATGGAAAGATGGAAAGCCATCACGTGTCTTTAACGTGAACATGAAAATTCACGTGGAATCAATTCACTGACATGTAGCTTTTCCATGCTACCATGATTATGAATTAATAGAATAATGTCAGAGTTACAAAACGTGACTGTCCACAGGAGAGTTTGTTCAGAAAAACCAGAAAATCACCCCTATCTGTGACTGTCTCAAGCCCCAGAACAGTTTCTGCAAGGCAGAAGTGTCCTCTAACAGGCAAAGCATCTAGAGATATTTCATGGGAAGCAGTGCTGAACTGTCTCATGAAGCAGAGCAGGCACACTTCATCAGGAGCATTCAGTAGTCTGGTTTTCTGCTCATCCTCTCTGAAGCTTGGCCGTGTGTCTGCCTTGTGCTGCCCTATGCAGTGCCATTGAGCTGCCCACTTTGACAAGCTCTCACATTATCCCCACCCCACCCTGCTCTCTCGAATCTTCTCCCTTTGGCCAAGCACAGGGCTCCTTCAGGAAGGCTCTGCCTCCTTTCCCTCCTGAGAGCTCCACCTGGCTCAGTCAATCTCTTTTGAATGGAACACGTCATAGAACCATAGAACAAACAAGTAAAAACGAATACCAGCTAGTAGGGCCAAACACACTCAAAGCATTTGACTGGTTCAGCCCCAGCAGAAATCAAAACAAAAGGATGTCTGTTTGAACTCTCAAATGTCCACAAACTAAATTACCCCTTCTGCCTTCACTCATGTCAACTCTTATGTCTGTGCTAACTAGGCAGAAAGGAATTTGCACAGTGACTCACAGCACCAATTTATGAAACGGAGAATTCTGTGTTCAGATGGAGTAAAGTCAGGTTTCAAAGGAGACAGGACAAGTGTGATCCAGTAGGTCTCCAGTCTGCATTACAGGAGACATGTCAATGACACCAGAGCAAGCAGCATCAACATAAGAACTGCAGGTCCTGGAGCCGTGCAGCTGAGTACTTTTTCAGATAGCAAATGAGTTCTGAACTGAAGTTGCCTTCTGCCAACTGTCTCTGATGTGCAGATCGTTGTGAGACTCCCATGAGGTACTCAACTCTATACTTACGTTAAATTCAATGCTGAACCACTGGACTCAGAGGTCTTGGACACAGACCTATATCTACATTTGATCAGCCTTTCAAACTTCAAAAAGCAGCTCCAGATGTCAGGGCTCTAAAATATGGTTCAGGTTTGCAGTCTGACATCATATGGATGACCACAGGCTGCACCATGCATCAGACCATAAAACAGCTGCCAAGCCAACTTCCCAATCTGATCTGCACCACTCTCAGACAAGATTTACCATTATGTTTACCAGACACCTGACAAGACCTGTGTGAGATGGTGCCAGGAGACACATCCATTGCTTGGGATCACGTCAAGGAAAGTCTACATTGCTGAGCTATAGCTCAAAGGCTTTGCCTTCCAGAAAAACACTTAAAGCATAGGCCACTGCTATGTGATGTGACTTGTGCAGCAACGCAGTCTCTTCTCTTTCTGTGACCCTGTGGCCTAGATAAACCCTGGCAAGAGACTCAGGGACCCACAGACAAGTTGCTCTCTTCTCACGTGGTAGGGGTTCTGCTGTTCTTCTCTGTGTGTATGAGATAAATGCTGTTTGTAAGCTCAAGTCTGGAGTCCCACATACGCATCTCTCACTCAACAGATGAGACTTGGCCCATCTAAAATAATAATGCTCTTTCTTACCTTGGACAGACAATTCTGCAATGGTCCTGCTCCCTTCTTTCATCTCACAGATATAGACAGCATCATCATCTGCAGTGACATCCTGGACTGTGAGCCGGCGATACGTGCCCTCTTCTTCTATGTTGTATTTCTTGCTCTGCCGGAGTTTGGTTTCCTCCTTGAACCAAGATGTCTCTGTACTGGGAACAGGCACTTCACACTGGAAGGTGGCAGATTCCTTCTCCCAGACTTCAAGATCCTTCAGTTTTTCCTTGAAGGGTATTGGTGGTTCTTCAGGGGATTAAAAAGAAAGGAGAAACAAGAATCTGTGGCAGCTTAGTATAAGAGGCATTAAAAAAACACCTCAGTAAGAAAGACTCAAACTCTATGAGAAGCAGTAGGGCCATGAGGGGCTGCAGGACACCATGAGGGGCTATGGGGCACCATGAGCCCTCCCTTCAGCCTCCTCTGCACTGGGCCCAAGCTTGCCAACTGCCTCTGTTTTCCTTCACCAACTGCATCGCACCACTCTGGCTTAGGGAGAAAGAAGAACGCAGATCAAACAGGAAAACAGCTGCGTGGCAGTGAGGGGAGATATTTTGCAAACAGAACGTAGATACCATTTAATTCCTGTGACAACTGAACTGTGAAATCACCCTGATACCCCAACAACAGAGAAAGGGGCATTGAGCTGAGCAGGACAGCCGGTGATCATCAGCCACATCAAACCTTGGCCCTAAAATACCCTAGACCTGATGACCAGGACCCTCCACGTTGTAATGCTGGGATCTGTGTTGGGCATGCTATGGCTTGCAAGTAGAAGGGGCACATAAATCACTTCTGAGAAAGGAGGCTGATATGTGAACATGAACACACACATAGAGCATGAAAACCTACTTTGCAGCCTGCAGCATTTTCTGTTGGACAGAGCATGGTTTAAAAGTTGTCCCTGCATCTTTTGGCAGCTGAGCCACTGTCTGTCCCTCCTGCCCCATCACTAGGAAAGGAGTAGGAGACACTGATGCTAAATACTGTTTAGGTTGTTATTCTGGAGCTGAAACTTCATTGGAAACCTGTACAATACCTAAGCAAGGAGGACATGCCTTTTGGCTTAATGTGCCTCATTTCAAGGCAAGTCAAAGTCTTTCCTCAAAGTCTTCAGCTATGGCAGCACAGCCCTTTCCCCATATTAATTACCTCTTTCTCTCTACCCAAAAGGCAGCTTGGACTCCTGTGTCTCACATCTGAAAGCACCCATGTGGTCAGGGGGAATTAAGTGGATGCAATGCTCTTGTCAGGGGACCAAGCAAGAGGACGACGTCAAGAATGCATTTATCAGAACAACGCCAGCATTGAAGAAGTGGTTGCAATGCAGCCATGTGAGATAAGAGGCACCTTGGAGCTGACTGTGAGAGCAGAGTGATGTGCCCAAGGGCCAGAAGGAAATATGAGGCACACCTGAGAAGTACACAGGCTTGTTTCCATACTTAAGCCATGTCATTAACACCTCTCTCTTTTCAGCTGCTGAGCAGTCACAGACATCATCTGAAAACAAATTTGCTTCCACTGTTTTGACATATGCACACATCTTATTTTGCTCTGAATGAGGCTTCAGGGAGACAGCAGCTGACAAATTAAATTAAAGACTGCTGTTTTCCCAGCCCGTTGCTTTTTCCTGCTTTGGAGATGTGTGAGAGAGGCTCTGAAATCCACCACCTTTTTAATTCCTGAACATATCTTCATCTTGCTTATGTAGTCTAACATGCCTGGTCAGCCACCAGGCAAAAGAGGTTAATTTGGGCAATATTTACATGAAAAGGACTTTTAGTGTATTTTCTACTTAACTACATTAACTAGGAAAATAACTAAACGCATTCATGCACTGGTCAGGATAATGAGTGGAGCACAGACCTCTACATTATCTTCTCTCACATCATATGGGGCTACAGTCCATCAGATTGGGCAAATTCTCCAATGTTGGAACCCTCCCTACAGCACCCAACAGAGTTCAGAATCATTCTGTGCTGTAACTACCAGAGGCATTTCAGGAAGGGGTGCTGCAGATACTGGCATTACATTCCATCTGTCAGACTCCATAAATACCAGCTGCCCAGTTCTAAATGGCTGTTTGTCATCTATTACTCTTCCACAAGGTAACTCTCATTGTAAGGTCTTCCTAAGTATGATTCCAATATGGAAGATACAGCCATCTGACAAGCAGCTGGTTTCCTCCTTTTGCCCAAGGAGGCTGTGGATGCCCCATCCCTGCAGGCATTCAAGGCCAGGCTGGATGTGGCTCTGGGCAGCCTGATCTGGTGGTTGGTGACCCTGCACATAGCAGGGGGTTGGAACTGGATGAGCACTGTGCTCCTTTGCAACCCAGGTCATTCTATGATTCTGTGATTATCCAAAATGTTCAGAATACCTAAAAAACATCCTTAGAAGATAAGCAGAAAGTGTGCTCATCTGAGGTCACGAGCAACATAATTCTCACCTCAACCACATCTGTTTGATATAAGTGCCACCAAAAGAATGAAACAAAGTCTTTGCAATAACTTCAAACCAAGCTTCCTCTAGAAGCATTTCCTTCCATGCAAGCTCCGTGCTCTGAATTTGGGCACCAGTTCTACTTTGTCCTTACATCATCTCAGCTCCCAGCACAACTCATTTCCTTCACACAGAGTGCCCTGAGAGGTCACTGGAATTCATTTCTACTGTCAGTATGAATTTCTTTTAAATGATGATTTCTCCACAGTTTTTTACTGCACTTTTTTTCTGTCTGTTTTTAGCCAAAGCAGCTATGCTCACTAAAGCGTACGAGGGCAATAAAAGCATTTCTATAGAAGGGAAAATATGAGATCTACGAAATTCAGTCTACTGGGAAAAATGTGAAATGGAAAGAAGCAAAGCAGAGCCCTGAGGGAGCATGGAGCAAGAGCAGCTCATGGAGTTAGTTAGAACTGCAAGAGCTTAAAGCAGCTATGAATTTGGCTGCTTGTCTTGAAAACACGTCTCCAGCATCATAGGCTCTTGCTTGGTCCCTACCAACCAGCATGGCAATGAGGTGATGTTATGTTTTAAATACAGGTCCTGCTAACATATTTTGCTAAGAATAGGTGCAGCCTGCAAAGAAGCTAAAGTCCCCTTAACCTTCCCAATGTACACTGGCCTTCTCAACCTGGGCTTTCACCTGCCTGCACTTCCTCTGCTTCCCAAATTGCCTTTGTGCCTCCATATTTCTCACGTTGCCGTTCTCTTTCAGATCTCAGATCACTCCAGCAGTCATCCAACATCATTTTGTATCAGA
The DNA here is from genome assembly GCF_019238085.1 of Lagopus leucura. NCBI lineage: Eukaryota > Metazoa > Chordata > Aves > Galliformes > Phasianidae > Lagopus > Lagopus leucura. Next base: position 48,754,272 of record NW_024962334.1, on the reverse strand, counting down.
GGCAGAAAGAAGTGGCTTTGGCACCAATCTGTTTTTCCAGCCTTGACCTTGCTGGTTAAGCAACCTTTAACCTTTCTGTCCAGTATCTGATTACTGAACTACTTACTGAGCATTCAGAGACTCAGCCCCAAATTCCTTTACTCAAATATTGCTTGGTCCAGGCCCAAGGATAGAGACCTGTACACTATTCTTATTGACTTTACATGTGGCTCAGGGACATCTTCAAAGCCTTCAGGAAATTCAAGTAATCCATTCATGTATCTCCCATCATCTCTGCTCTTTGGTTTGTTAAAGAGGGGAACTTTCCTTGGGAAAAGTTTATTGACTGCTTTTACAGCTCACATTTCAGTGCGTGGCTTGTGATTTTATCCCTGCTCTAGATATGAGAAACCAACATCACTGGATAAGAGTAATCAACTCTTGGTTTTCCTTAATTGTGAAAGAGACTCTCTTCATTGTAACCTCTTCCTTGGGACTTCTATTTAATTCAGTACATCCCATCTAGGAACAGTTAAAAAAAAACAAACTTTTTTTCTTTCAGTTCAATACTTAAGGCATGGGCCTGGCTTACACATGTGTTGGGTTTAGGATCTAGACTGAAAACATGTAAAAGGCAAGCTAGAGGCTGTGTCCTTTGGCCTGCTATGCTGCCATTAGATACTTTGGAGACAGGATGCTGGCCTAGGTAGTTTTTCTTCATGCTATATTTTAAACACCCACAAATATTGTCACTCAAATTCTCGTGTTGAAATTATGTGTTGTACATGAACCAGAGTGCCCAAATTGCAGTTAGACCCGTGAAGCTTTCCTACCCAGGTGTCATAGAGTCATCTGGGTTGAAAAAGACCTCAGTGCTCATCCAGTTCCAATCCCCTGCTGTGTGCAGGGTCTCCAACCAGCAGCCCAGGCTGCCCAGAGCCACATCCAGCCTGGCCTTGAATGCCTGCAGGGATGGGGCATCCACAACTATCTGTGGATCTGTATCTATCTGTGCCTATGGGTAAGCACGGAGGAAGCAACATCACAAGCTCCCTAAATACTCTGTTATCTGCACACAGTCCAATGCAGTCACATCATTCAGCCTCTTCTGCACAACTGAGCAAAGAGAGGATTGTGGGGCAAGATGATCTATCCCTCAAAACATGACCTCAGATGAGCTAATGGCATCATCAGTTGCACATAAAGGATGAAATTAAAAGCTCCCTTCATTGCTACATCATCCTGAGCTGTCTTTGAATGGATGAGGACTTCTTGTGACACAAAGGAGAGCCATTATTCAGGGCCTAATTATAACCAACACAAGTAGATTTTCCATGGTTGCCTTGGCCTGGTCAGAAAGCCCTACATGGTATAGTATCACAAAGAAACAGACCACAAACATTTCCACTTGAGCCCTCTGACTCACATCTCTTGACAATGGACATTGATGAATAGCACTTTGCCATGGTGCTTGCTCCCAGGCCTGCTGCTTCGCATACTTTGTCTGCTTTGGAACAGGCTGCACCCCTTGGGAATTATCAAACAAACATGGGGCAGTGCTTTTCAGAGCCAGACAGACACTAGATGAGGAACGGAGCTGGAGCCATGCTCAACAAGTGCAGCCACCCCAGAGCCTGGCTTGGTCTTCTCCTTTGAATCCCATCTCATACAGTGATCACAGCTTTAGGAAGAGCCAAATGCTCCTTTCTACACCACTCAGCACCTCCACAGGATGGCAGTGAGTGGGACTGGTGCCAGCGAGCTGCATGGATTGAGTGTCACTGATGGACACAGGGCATGAGTCACTGCTGGGAAAGACAGTGAGAATGAAGAAATGTCCAGAAGAGGAAAGCCACAAAACTAAATGGCCAGTATGTCTTACAGACCAGTATGGAATGCAGGCACTTCCTTGAATTTCTGACACATTTTGCTTTCATTTCAAAGAGTCAATTTTGCCATGCAAAAGGGGTTTTTTTTTTGTTGTTGTTTTTTTTAGTTTGTTTTTTTTTACATCTGAGAATCAATTTATAGGTGCTGCCTGGGTTTCATACTGCTTGCTGAAGCCTTGCGAAATAGAAGTTTGAAAATACACAATTTCCTTTGTGAAAACGTGCATCACATTTGTTTATGTTCTGAAGAGCTTGATCTGATCTGCAGCAGTGCTGAGGGATGCTTTGAAGGCAAATTCATCACCCCCCAAACGCTGCAAGCAGAGGCATCCTGGTGTTGGTGGAGTTCTGGGAGAACTACTTCTACTTCTGTTTGATGGCATGTGGTGAGATTAGGAGTGTGGTGTGATTGAGCCTGGTGGTGAATTTAAACCCAGATATGATTAAAACCTGGAGGGGAAGATGGGGCTTTGGCACTCACTGGAATCAGAGGATGGTGGTTGATCTCTCACATTAAAGCTCCCATCTCTCCAGGTGTTATAATAAAGATCTAGTCCATCCCAGCTGGCCCACAGCGTGCCAGTTCATTAAGGTTGGATAAGACTACTAAGATCATCTTGTCTAACCATTAACCCATCACCACCATGCCCACTAATCCTTGCCACTCAAGGCAACACCTGTTCTTGAACACCTCCAGGAACAGTGACTCCACCACCTCCCTGCACAGCCTGTTCCAATGCCCAACCACTCATTAGGAGAAGCAGTTTTTCTTAATACCCACCCTGAAACATCAGCCATTCCTGACTGAAGCCTGTTTACGGTGCATCCTAAAGGCCTTCAGTGATGAGACTCCCCCTCCCCAGGTCACCTGTTGCAGTGCTATAACCCCATTTCAATCTGCAGGGGTTTTTATGTCCAACCCATGCTCTCTTCCTGCAGTTTGGTGGCAGAAGCTTTGCCCACTTTCACACCAAGCTAGAAGCATCACCTTCCCACTTGCAGGAGCAGGTGGAAGCGCTCACCTTTGACAGTGACCAACACAGAGCTGTAGGTCTGCCCTGCCAGGTTGGAGGCCGTGCAGGTGTACAGCCCATTGTCCACTTGCTTGCAGTAGAGGATCTTCAGCACAAAGTTCTCCTGATCATCCTCATAGATGACGTGCCTCCGCCCTTCCACAATGACCTCGTTGTCCTTCTTCCACACGATCTCCGGCTTAGGCTCCCCAGTCACGTAGCAGCTCAGCTTGGCGTGCTTCCCTTCCGTCACACTGCAGGTGCGGGTCAGCGTCCCAAACATGGCATTGCGAGCGCCTTTGGTGGTGAGCCCGGCTGCCCGCTCGTAATCCCGGGAGAGGCTGTAACCGATGCCAGACAGCCCTTCTGTTTTGGAGTAAGACTGGGCCGATGTGGCATCGAGAGCCCCGTAGGAAACGTCCATCTTCCTGATCTCCTCCCGCCTCTTTTGCAGGTGAGACAACAAAGAGGAGGTTTTGCCACAGCTGGTATCGAAATGGCTGCCCGGGTTGGAAGAGCCCTGCGATTCCACAACCAGCGCTGCGGAAGCACTGGCAGAGCCGATGGGATTCTCAGCCCGACATGTGTATGTGCCACTGTCCCCCAGCCGGGCACACTGAATGGTGAGAGCGTTGGACTCCCCAGCTGACTCTATCTGGAAGCGGCCAGCGTCAGCCCGGTTCCTCAGGTGTCTGCCATCTTTCTCCCAGTTCACAGAGAGGGGAGGGCTGCCTTGGACTCTGCATTTGAACATGGCATCCTCTCCCAAAGTTACTTTGATGGAGGAAGGTTTCTGGATGAAATATGGGGCCGACTCCGTGACCGTGGTCTCCTCTCCGACTTTGATGCTAACAGCTGCGAAAGCTTCCCCGATGGTGTTCTTGGCACGGCAGATGTATTGGCCGCTGTCCTCCAGGCTCAGATCATAGATTGTCAGCTGATAGAGGTCCCCATCTTCTGTGGTTTTAAACCTTCCCCCAGACCGGATGGGAAGTTTGTCCTTTTCCCAGCTCACAACTGGGATGGGGTTTCCAATGATTTGGCAGCTCAGTGTGGCATCCTTCCCCACGGACACTATAAATGCCTTCGGCCGGGTCAGGAAGCGGGGGACTCCACTGAATGAGCTGTAATCCATCTTGGTTACCTAAAGGATGAGAAAGAAAAATGTCACAAGCAAGCAGATTTGATGGTACAAGCAAACAACTGCTGCACTTTCATGTTATCAGGACATTTGTCATCCAGAACAATCTGATTGGAGTACATTTCCACTGTCCTTTTTATTAGGGGTTGCATACTTCTTACGTTCAAACTGAGTGATGTGAATCTGCTGAGAAAGCAGCCCATTTTCCCACTGAAGTCACTGGGTAAAGTGCAAGTCTTCAGACAGTTCATACAGAAACAGCATGATGGCACTAAGAAAAAGATCAGTGCTAGTGCTATATAACATATAGGCTGGTTTTGTGGTCATAAAGACATGAAATTCTGAGTGATGGGTCTAACAATCAAAATACCTTCTTTGTGCCCATCTGTGCCCAACTGTTAACCCATCCCCACCATGTCCACTAAAACATGCCCATCAGCGTCGTATCCCCACAGTTCTTGAGCACTTCCAGGGGCAGCAGTGTTCAAAACTGAAGCTAACAGCAATTCTGGCGCCCCTGCATGCTGAGAAAGCCAGAAGCAATCCGTGGCACTCACTGTTCACAGAGCCCATCCATTCCTGTGCAGCTGGAGAACATCACAGCAGAGCACAGCATTTTGAGTCACCTGAACTTTGCATGGCACACAAACTTACTCTGTTCCCTCACGACTCCTGGATATTCTTTGCCTTCTGCTGGAGTGAAACTACTTCTAATCCCTCAGGAGCAGCCCTGCTCTCTGCACAAGCACTTCTTGGATGAGCAAAGCACAGCTAAAGGCACCAGAAACCTAAGCGCAGCAGCTAACTGTGCCTGGAAAAAGGATTAGACACCAGAATAGAGCTCTGTAAGGAGAGCAAACCCCAGCTCTGAGCCTCTCTGAGAGCCCTGCTCCTGAGCACAGTTTCTCCCCTAATCACTCCCTGTCTCCATGTGCGCAATGCCAGACACTTCTGCATTAGCAACTTGCACCTCCTGAGCCATAGGAATGATTCAGAGGGTCTGCAGAGCTCTCACCTCTGTGCTCTTTCACCTTCAAAGTGCCACATACAGTGAAAGCCACCAGGCACTGTGCTGGGAGGAGCTCAAAGGAAATAATAACCAGTCACCACAACAGAAATATCCTGCTTAATCCTATGGCAGCCTGGCTTCCCTGCTGGCTACACATCCACCCCCTCTCTCACCCAATGGCAGATGACCTTACCACTTTCCCCTCCAACCTCCAGCAGAAAGCAGTGAGAACAAGCCAAAAACCTGCTTGGTTGCTTCAGCCACAATTCAGGCAGAGGATTCACCAGGTTTTCCCCCCTCCTGGCAGAGTGGGTGGGAGGTGGCTGGGCTGCTCACCTGCACCACGACCTTGGGGAAGCTGCTCATTTCCCCATGCCTTGGTTTTGCTCCCATTTCTTCTTCATGTCAAAACAGTGATGGGCTCACACTCAGCATGTATGACAAAGTACTTACCTAGAATCACACTGAGGTTGGAAAAAACCATTCAGATCATCTAGTCCAACCATCTGTATACAACAAATCAGGCATGACATTAATAGCAAATTATTTTTCATTCCATTTACTCTGGTGGAGGCTGGAAGGCACAAACTGACATTAAAATTGAAGAATGGGAAAGTGGGGGCACAAAAATCCAGGATGGTATTCATATGAATCACTGCTACTATTGAAGATGGTATCACAGACTGCTCCAGAAATCTGTGAACCTGTTTGCACTTCCTATTCCCTCCAACTGCATCCAACCTCTGTCCTCGCTTGAGCTTTAAAGTATATTTCTCATAAACATTTGCAAGGCTGCAAGCAGAGAAGCTGCATGAATGGAAGATGCAGACACAGGCATTGGGCTGGAGCCAAAGTACACTGAAGTCAGTGGAAATTTCCACTGAGGTCAACTGACTGATGATCAGGGCCTTGTGCTCATTTGAGGCAGTAGAATTCTAATTGAGGGTGCTGAGATGCTGGGATTGAAGTTCATCTCTGGAGAATCAAGCAGTAGCATTTACTTCAGTAACAAAGAATAAATTAAAACACAGGCTTGGAACCCATGCACCAACCTTCCCTGCCCATTAGGCTGAATTTCAGGCTGCATCGTAGCATCGAATTGTTTGGCTCTGTCTTTGGAAGGCATTGCCCTGTTTCATCCTTCAGACACCAACTCCATTCCAGCTTCAAACCCATGATATCACAAAGAGCAAAGAAAAACCCCCAAAATGGTGTTTCCAACCTTGATGATTCTATGATTCCTTATTCCTTCGGTAGGCTGGACTAATAAAAACACATTTGTACATTCAAATAGGAGAAAAACCATTTCCCATTGTTAGACTGAGAAATGGATGAGGAGCAGGACGGAGCACAGAGCCTTGTGGGCATATTGCTGTAAGGCCAAGAGTTGATTTTTCTAGAGTGTAACATTATAAGAAGTTTATTAAGCAAATACACTAATGGAGACTCCTTACAGGCACACACAAACTCCAGTGCCAATATTGACCCTCTGCAAACGTGAGGACTGATCTCTTCGTAATCATAGGGCAACAAAACATGAGTAAACCTCATCAGTGCAAATGCTCCTTCCAATTAATCTTAGACATCTACCAGTGCCACGTTTCACTTCATAATCCTACTGTGATGCACCATTTGCAACAGAGATCACATTCACATGTATTTCTGAGCATACTGGGAGCAAAGTACTGGGAGCAAATTTGGCCTGTGCCTTTATCCATTCAATTTTTCCACTTTTTCATGTGTCAGATAATGCAAATGAAATCAAATCACTGCCCAGGAAACAACAGACAGCCATGCACACAGTCAGGGTTCCACAACCGTGGAGATGTGGCACTGAGGGATGGGTTGGGGTTGGAAATATCAGAGGTCTTTGCCAACCTGAATGATTCTGCGACTCTAACATCTGCCTAAAGCCAAACAAATGCTGAAGTCTTAATGCAGACCAAAAGCACAGAGGTTCTCCAGAAACCACATTAAGACCTGTGCCATGCCTGCTGTAGAGTTCATGTTTCCTGGACTTACTTCTACAGCCTTGCTATCCATCCTCTCCTGAGATAAGGGGCAACATAATTAGGGAAGCTCCTGTTTCTGAGCCCCAAACCTTTCAAAGAATATCATTAAAACATAAAGCTTCAGATAAAAATCAAGGCAGTGATGGTATTTATGCAGTTTACATGATATATCTGCCTGTGTTTTTCCATCTAAAAATCAGAGCAAACTGCTCTGTGGGTGGGATGGAAAGCTGATGGGTCATAAAACGGACAGTGCAGATTTCCTTTGATGTTTTAAGTGCTACTGGGCAGTAATCTCACTGCCTTATTGCTTCTAACAAGCTCTCAGGGAACAGAGGTTAGAAAGCAAACAGCATGAGTGCAGTGTCAGTTGCAAGCTCAGTGGTGTCAGAGCAATGCACACCTATGAACCATTACAGTGGTGCTTCACAGATGAAAGGCACAGCAGCACAGCCAGTGCTCCGTGCCCATTATGTCTCCAAACGAGGTGCACACAGAGATTTGCACAGATAGACTGATCTGAGATGACGGCATTCCTCTGGCGCCTGCTTGATCAGAGCAGGAATGGGATCTGTCACTGAGGAGCTGAATGCAGAGCTGAGCTTGGCCTACTCTGAATTCCACTGCAGTGAGGGACAGCAGATCTGGCACATCCAAAGGTCACAGGATGAGCAGTGGAAGAGCTTGCTGTGGTGGCTGGAGGATAGGTGTGCTGTAGGAGATGTAGACACAGAGAAGTCTGTGCAATAAACTAAGCCTACTGCAGTAAGCTTCTGTCTCAACTCAGGGTAGGGCTTACTTGTGCTCCGTGTTGCCTCTGTTGGCTAAAACCTACTGGAGAGGTTAAGGGAAGCTTCCTAAGTGGCTATTTGCTAACATGTGGTGCTCAACATGAGCAACCTGAGCAAAATTTGGCTATGCTCATGACAATTTTACCATTTTGACCTGCAGAAGTCAATTAGGGCTAATTACGCAGCAAGTATCTAGGAAGGGACCTGCATCAACTCACACTCCTGGAATAAATCCTTTCTCAACACACTGAATATTTCTAACAACTGGTAGCAAATAAAAGAGTCAAACCTTCAGAAAATTCCAACAAGCATCATCCACATGGTTTGTGCAACCACTGGGCAATGTAGCCAGATCACCTTCCAGTCATATAAGCAATGTGTGGTGGTTACACAGTTGGTGTAACACATGGGAGACTGAAGTGAAATAGATGAGTTAATCAACATAAATCCAATAATCCCCACTCCAGATTATGTGGCATCTTTTGTTTTTCTAAGCCTGAAGCCACCCAGGCTGCTCTGACCAAACATAAGTAACGTCTACAACACAGGGGAGGCCTTAGGTGTAGGGTGATGCTCATTGCTGCTTCACAGGGGTGAAAAGGACAGAAATAGAGGAGAAATATAATTCTGGGGACAGAAAAGGGATGATGTAAATGCTAGTAAATTCATCATGAATTTCTTCCAATTGGGTTTTGCCTGTACCGTATCCTGGATGCAAGTGGCTGTGGCAGAACACCTCCATCTGCTTAGGCAGCAAAGACTGGGAGCTTGGGCAAGTGAACCTGGGAGGTTTGGGAGCACAGTGGACTCACACTGATTTATATCACTTAATTAATCCTTTCCATAGACTTCTCTCTCCCTTGCAACAGAATCACAGCATCACCTAGATTAGAAAATACCTTCAAGATCACAAGGTGCCACCACTGAACTATGTCCTCTGGTGTCACCCCTGTACATTCCTTAAATACCCCCAGGGATGGGGACTCCAGCACTTTCTTGAGCAGCCCATTCCAACATCTTCCCTTGAAGAAATCCTTCCCAATATCCAATCTAAATCTCTTCTGGCACAACTTGCAACCACATCCTTGCAATATATCACTTCTAACGTGGATATCCTTAAATAAAACAGTCCTGAAACAAACACCCCCAACTCTCACATACTTTCCCATCAGCATGAGCAGAGCAATAAACTCACTTCTATTAAGCTGGAAGACTTAAAGTGTATTTCCTATGGGAGGGAGCTGCGAGATGACAACAGCCATAGGGACAAAGAATTCCCTCAATGAGCCGCGATCCTCCGTCTCCAGCGCCTGTATTCTAATGAGGACGTCACCGTCCTAACAGCCACTCCACCCCATTGAGCTGTGGGGACAGAAATAGCTTCAGCTGTCGGGCTCCATCTCTGCCCATCACAGCCACTTGGAGAAATGTGAGGAGGGTGGGGGCAGTGGTTTGAATCGGTGTCAGCACCGGCGAGGAGCTCAGAGGGAAAGAGCTCTCACTAAGGATTGCGCCCTGCAAATAAACCCTAAAAGCTCTTCTTGCTGTCACTTCCCTCATTTTTCCAGGCTCTTCATTCATGCTGCTATCACAAGTCTGGGGACAAATTACATCAAACATAACCAATAGAAGTTTAATGCTGACTCTCCCCTATTTTCTCCTCTAACTTGATCTGTGTTTCTTTTTTGACGCAGACAGAAGTAAGCAAGCAATGCAATCCATGTTTGCCCCCCAGCTGAAGGATGGATTTACCATCTTCACCCTCAGCTCCATCTTCGAACGCACTTCACGAACCACACTCCAGTGCAGTAACACTGACACAGAAACAACCTCACCCCTTCCACAGCCACAAACACCGTTCTCTTTTTTTATCCCAAATACCCAAATCTCACACCTCCCCGCAGCTGAAGGTTTCGGTCTTACCTGGAGCCTGAGGAGATAAAAATCCGTGGGCAGGGTGACAGAAAGCCGCTTCCTATGAAGATGACAGAAGGTGGAAGGGGGAAAAGGGGAACAGAGGACGTGGGGACACCATGTTGGCTTTGGTTCCCCCCTTTCCCCTTCAGCAAAATAAAACAGAAACCCCAGCGGCGATAGGGACGCACGGCACAAGGTCCCCCTGAGTTCCCCGCAGTGCCTTCACCGCTCAGGGTTAGGCTGTGCCACCCCCTGCCCACCCCTCCTGGCTGTCACATTGCTGACGTGCTTTGCTTTTCCCCCACAGCACAGCTCCAAAATAGCCCTGGGTGTCATTTACCCGAGAGATTAGGTTTCCTGCGGGAGAGAAGCAAAAGGGCATGGTTTGGGGAGTGGATGGGGTGGGTGGCACAGAGGTGGTGTGGGGGGACAGAGTGGGTCAGAGCTGCTCAGATCCATCCCACAGCCAAGGGATAAATACACAGGGACTGAGGGCAGGCAGATACCAACTTCAGACACCGCTCCTCACTAAAGGAATCACAAAATCAGTCCAGTTGGAAAAGACCTCTAAGATCCCCAGTCCAACCCCACCCCATCCCCACTGTGCCCATGGACCACGTCCCTCAGTGCCACATTTACACACTACTGAACACCTTCCTCAAAGGTACCAGCTCAATCATAGGTGTATTTAGAACCACAGTGGCCAATAAGCAGCAATAACAAAGCAATATCTTCCTTTTTGCAGCATGAATCTTCTCTGAACACTGCAGAAATGGCTTTTGAGTTGCACATCTCAGAGATATAAAAATCGTACTTCCTACATAGCAGTAGAACTGCTAATTTTAAACTATTTTCTCAAAGTAGATTTTGCAATCAAAGTTTGCTATTTAGAGTTTTAACCTCAGTCCCACTGTTGATCTGAGAGCTAGAACAGACTCAGCTGGCTGCCTCTGCACCACTTCACCTCCGCATGGCCATCAGGAGGGAACTACAAGATACGTTTATTTATGGCAGCAAACAAAGCAGATAACATTCTGAGTGTGTGAGAGCAGGGCTCAGCTGGAGGCATGGCAATATCAAGGTTGGAAAAGACCAGTCAGATCATGCAGCCCAACCACCACCCCATACCTGCCATGAAAAACGTTTACTCAGTCACTTTCCAGAGGAAAATCCCAAAGGGGATTATTAGAAATGTTGAAAGTAGGGGCTGAAAAGAGGAAGAGGGACCAAAGGCAGGGGACCGTGGCAGCTGTACAATGCACAACATTGCACAACATCAGTGTACAGTTATTGAAGCTGTTTCTGCCTTGGTCTGCACATAGCAGAAACCTTAATTTCGAAGCCTCTAGTTAAGTCTCACATTAGGTTTGTATTGGATAAAAACTAAAACCCAGTATGGTCTGGATGCCAGTGAGGTTACACTGGAAGAAAAGCTGAAGGAGAAGGTGATGAAGAAAAGTAGTATGATCAGAAGGATTCCATGAACGTAACACAATGGGATGAGCAAGGATGTTGGCCAACAAAAGACACTGAAGCCATCCAGTGCTACAAGTAGGGCTGGTTTCTCTGCACTGAAGTTAGGCACAGGACACAGCTGACTGGTGACTCTTATGAGGGAGAGGAAAGGACACAGTTCTCAAATCTTCCCATGGCCACAGTCCATCACTCACCAACGTGACATGGAGAAATGGCATGTTTCTGCTCAGGTTCCCCATTCCTTTCGAGTCAAAATATAATCACGTAACCCTCAAAAATGACCCTAAAACTGCAGGACTGAGGGGGAAAAAACCATACCTAGATCTCACATGGTGCTTCCCAAAGATCTTCCCGACGATAGAAAAAGCCCAGGAAGAAGCAGATGCATCCTGGCTTATGGCAGCACTGGGAGAGCTTCATAACTCTGAACCAGAAAACGCTACAAAGAAATGAAGTTCACAATGCAGATCAGAGTATCGTTATAAAGACCATTAAGTCAGAAATTGTGGGGGGAAAAAAAAAAAAAGAGAGAAATAAGCTACCTGTACCAAGTTTCAGGAGATAAGGAGAGGAAAACTGGAAAACCACAAGGCTTTTTTGTCAACAGAAGGGAAATGAACAGCAGGCCAGCTGGACTGGGAATCCTTGAATGTCTTTGAGTCCAGGATTCCAGTTTTCCACCCAGTCTGCTCTCTCCCCACCCAGTCTGTATTTGAAGATAAGGATGCATGGGTGAAAAATAACAAAATCGTGATAAAATCCACAGCTTCCCCCATCCCCCACTACCTCATTGCAGAAGGCCCCAGGTTGGTTCTGGCACCACCAACCGTTGATCTATCCACACCTACTGTTCCTAATCACCTGCTGGTCCTTCGTGGAGCACGATACGGCCACAGGGAAGACTTCCTCTGTAATTTTTTCAGTTGCACGTGTTTGCTTTGCTCAACAATCATTCTATCTAGATCAGTTGCTGCAGATAGAGGTGTTGTCAACAGGGTGATGGATCTCATTGACTCTATGAAAGCACTTTGACTTTCAGTATGGAGCCCCTGACTTTGAGCTGTCTGTGGAACTTGAAGCACGGCTGCAGATTTCACTGTGCCTGCAGGTTAATTACAAGGCAGTTGCAGGCAGCCTTGTAAGCTTCTACTTAACTCTATTCCATGTCCCTTCTTGCTTCCAGTCTCAGTCATTTACTCACTAGACACAACTTGGGCAAACAATTTCAAACGTGACTGGGAGTGAAAACACGTAGCCTGAATAACAAAGTCACACTTCCTCCCATACTTTGTAAAGTTTTCCAATAGCAAATGAAGTGAAATGTGATATCCAGTTGAAAGAGCCAGGAGAATTTATGAAAACACGACGTAACTTGCACACTGGTCGGGATATTTGAGCAATACAGGTTTTCAAACCATCTTTGAAACATTCATAGGGGTATTTAGCTACTTCAGGCCACTAGTTCTTGTTTCTATATTCCTCCTAAAAGAGTTCATCACAGTGACACCTGAGCTGCCTGTGCAGGAACATCAGGACAACCACCCAGAGTCGTAAATAGCAGCCATACAAGTTGCTTTCTTCTGGAGATCCCAACCACCATCAGGCACAGAAGGTGAAACAAATGGAAAGAAAGTCTGTGGCAACTCAGCTTTGGTATGAAGCATCAGTGATCACCTGTTTACTCGCAGTTTTTGGGAGAGCATTTGTGAACTGTCAGACACATCAGAAGAGTTCAAGAGCATGAATAGCACTGTGCTGTCCTTCTCTACTCATCCTTATTGTAAGACAAAGAAATTATTGGGATCACATTTAGCTCACATCATCTAAGCTAGTGTCCTACTCCACACTGCTCTCCAGGCGTTACTTTGAGACAGAGGCAAAGGCTCACAATAAGCTTTATTACAAACAACTTGCAACTTTAGTTGCTCCCCAGCAGCTTAGGCTGCCCAGGACCCCACATCCACGGCCTTGGGCACCTCCAGGAAAGCTCAAGAAACATCAGACAACATTGGAAGGGCTTCCAGCACCCAACACTCTGGTTCACCTGTTGCATTTCAAAGGTGTTTGTTTTAAGGAGAGCTTTTAAACGTACTTTGGTCAAACAAATATGTGACCACCTTGCGTGGGAGAATCTTTCCTACACTCTGAAAAGGAAGCACCGACACTGGGTTTAACTCCAAAAAATTGTCACATTTATCCAATGGGAAGAAGATCCCTGTTGGAATTACTCCCACCTTGATGTATATTCAGGAGCATTTGCCTCATGGTTCCACCCATCTCCCTGCAGCTTGTTTGTGCAGTCCTGAGTGCTGGCAGAGACTGCAAGACAAGAGAACATCTCTCAGGAACTTTTATAGACTGACTCAAGTATCTTGACAATGAAGAAAAGGCAATCTGTCTGTGGAAAGGCAATGAGGAACAAACAAAAGTGACACACGCTTAGTACTAAATGCTTCCAAAAATAGCTTATAAAAGGCTCATATAGCCATCTTTTTCAGTGTTTTTGCATCTTTAACATAAACCTCTTTCTAGGCAGTAGATCTAAACCATTTGTCCTGTAATTAACCTTGCGGGCCCTGAACAGGACAAACACTCCATGCCCTTCTATTCTGGCAGGGATCCTTGACACAGATGCAGACTGTCATTCTCGCTCATCTTCAGCAGCTCTTGTTCTGACCCACGGATTGGATCAGTGATCAGGTTGGATAGTAGGAACAATTTCTTCTCAGAAAGAGCAGTGATGCAGTGGCACAGGCTGCCCAGGGAGGTGGTGTTGTCACCAGCCCTGGAGGTGTTCAAGGACCACAGGGATCTGGCATTAAGGGACATGGTCAGTGGGCATGGTGGGGGTGGGCTGGACTTGGAAATTTAGTGGTCTTTTCCAACCTGAACGATTCTACAATTTGTTACCTTTAATTGGACTAAATCCACTAAGCTTGAAGAGTAAGGACCAAAACCAGGCACAGTTCCACTACTGCTGTGCTGGGGAAGAGCAGGATTACTGCAGGCTCTCCATCCCTTTGTACATCCCATTCTGCCTACTTCAAAGCAGCCAGGCATTGCTGATCCCAGATCTGCTTGTCCTCCCCGTAATCCCCTAATCCTTCACAGAACTGCATCTGCACAACCATTTCCTATGCTGTCATTGTCCACTGGATTATTTTTAACCCTTTCCCTCTGAGAACTTCATATATTTTTTCAGACTTCTCAGATTTGTGATTGTGGAACTCTAAATCTGATGTACCAAGGCTGTGACAGACTGCACAAAAGTCAAATTTTCGGTAACAAATCGGTGCCTACAGCAGAGCTCGTTTGATTTCATTTGACAAAACCCTTCTGTCCTCACAAGTGCTATGAAACCAAACTTCTCCTTCCCCCAGGCACCTGCTTAAGGCTCCAGGTGAAAGCATGACTAACCTTGAGCTTTTCTATAAATACAGCTATAGAGCACAACTGCAAATTGCTCCTGCAGTGCAGCTGATAAACTTTTGAAGGGACATTCATCATTACCTACTTTCCATTGCATGACCTCACATTCCTCTTAAGCTTTACTGACGCATACCAGAAGCCAGAGGGTAGGGAGAGAGCTGGAGGAGATGTTGCCAGACTTCTCAAAAGCACAGAAAAACCTACAAAGTCAAGGAAATCCCAAACAGGACAGAAGAAAAGGGAATATCTTCTCTACAAGAGTGGTGCAGCATTGGAACAAGCACTCAGAGAGGCTGTGTAGCGTTCACTCAAATTTCTCCACGAGTGGACAAGACCCTGAGCTATGAAACTGGCTGTGCTATGAGCAGGGGTGGAAGCAGATACTGCAGAAGTCCGTTCCAGCGACGGTATTTTGTGATCCTATGGGCTCATCAGTTTATATGAGATGTCACTGAGTTGGACCTGACCCCTTCCAACTTAGGACAGTCTATGATTCTCTTCATGAAAGTTGTCTAATATTTCCTGAACGTTGCATGGCTCGGCTTTGATATCAAGGGAACGAAGGTATTTATATAAGATCCACCTGTGACCAGGCTTCCATCCTTTCTCCGCAGACTATTTTCTTCATGAAGAAAAAGCTGCTATTCACAGGTACTGGACTGATTTCTTCTTTTACAGTGAGAGCAATGCAGTTGTCATTGCTAAATAATATTCTCTGTAGAAAATAGACACTTCTAAAAATAAAACTGTTCCTCAAAAATGTTTCCATTGCTGTTAAGCAATCACTGGGTCTCCCATGGGGTTTTCTTTGTATTTCTTCTTTCTGATCCCTGCCTTTTTCTGTTACAGCTTCACTTGTAAATACTCCAGCATTCCTGAAAACACACATTCCCGAAGAGCAGAGGTTTTTTGGGTGGTTGAGTTTATTTCTTTGCCTTTTCTTCCCACCCTAGTGATATTGCTTCCAGAGAAGTGACATTTCCATGAAGGCCAGATTCAGAAGCACGTTCATAGCAGGTTCCTCTGACCAAACATCACCAAGTGCCAGTAGCTTGCCAACCATTTCCTGGCTCCTCAGCATGAGCAGCACCTTTCAACACAAGGTTGAAGATTTTTACATTGAATAAAATAGAATTTAATCATAATCAAGTACTCATCTGTTTGTGAACAACTTCTCTGCTGAGAGTGGGGAAGCTCTTGAAAGATATGCCGACATCCTGGAGCACACACAGTCATCTGGAGAGATCAGACAGGAGCTGGGCAGAAAGTATTGCATGTAAGTATTTAGAAAATACTAAACCATCAGAAGAAATGAGCCCTTTCCCAGTGACTCAGCAAGTCCCAGTGCCTCCCAAACACCTCCTTACCTTCACGTTGCCTCTCCAGCTCACCCATCTGTTGTCCTGCTGAGCTGTGCATTTCCTTACTCTACACACTTGAAATTTATGCATCCATCCACATCCCAGTTCATCAGCTGGAAATCAGAAGTCTTCTCAGCAACATTAACAAGCACTAAGGAAACAATTTTCATTTTTATATAGAACTGTATCAGAACCAGGATAATCCTTACGGATTCCTTCCAAACTGGAATATTCAGTGATGACTCCAATCTCAACAGTATAACCAAACTACACGTCTTCATCAATTAGCATTATTTAAAAGATTAATTTGAGGCTGTGGTGGAGGAAATAGGCTGGGCTAGGAGGAAAATGTTTGACTGTTTTCACAAGTATCTTCCTTTGCAGGCAAGTTGCCAGCATAGTTATACTAAAACAGTTGCAATTATTCCATTGCAGGTGTTTTGGAACAAGTATCAAAGCAACCAGGCTGTATTTGGGTAAACACAAAGAGAGCCATCAGTGGAGGCACGTTTCCCTAAGCTCATGCTCAAGAACAGCGCTCCAAAAATCCTGTTCTCTCCACATCTGACATTGCTGCCCTCAGTTCTGAGCAGTAACATAGCATGCCCCTTGGAAATCTCATGCCAGGCTCCTCAAGACAAACCAACTCATCCTCCTATGAGCTGTGCAATGCTTGAACTGCTACCAGTAACAAATTCACTGTGTAAGATAGGACAACAACAAATTTCACAAGGGGCAGCTTATAACCCATCTGTAATTAGTCGAGGAACCGTGGACCTGTCAGCCAAAGCAGCTGGCCAGACTTGCAGCACAACGTCTTTGTGTCACTGAGATAAATCACCCTCAACCCTTATAAACTGCTTAGCTATTGTGTGCAGGAGGGTGTCTGACTCTGCTAAGTGCTGGTAGTTTATCAATGACACTCTTTGGCTTTTGATGCTTAAGCCCACCCGGTGTGCACGCAGACGCCCTGTCAACGTGCAAACCCAGATTTTGGAGTTTCCATCTACCTGAGATCAGCCAAAACCATCTTGCTGAGGTGGGGGAAGTACAGCTCTGCACATCAGTGATCTGCAAAGCGCTGCCTTCTTTCAGCATCTTTTAGGGCATCCAGCATAAAGAGTTCTGTTGCCACTTCAGCTCATCAACGAGCAGCCTTGCACAACTCTGCATCCAGCTCAAAGGATCTTCCAAGCCCAATAAAAACAAACCCAAACCTGCTCCTTCTTCACCCACAGGACGTGTCAAAATAATAAAGTCAATGTCATAAAAAGGGAAGATTTTAATTGTTTTCTTAACTTAAAGCAGAACACACAACATCTTTTCAAGGCAGAATGACAAAACAAGTTAAACTCTCTTGAAGAACAGCAGCTGACAAATAGTGCAGACTGATTGAAACAACAAGCCATAACTATTTATTAAGGAGGCACACGACACAGCTGGTTATTTAAAAGGAATCACATTCATAATACCCCAATAAATTACACTGGCCATTATTAAGTACAGCTTTCTCTCCTTTCTGAGACTCTCACACACGTAACACAAACCTTCTCATCAACTTTGGCTGTTGTCTCACCAGCAATTATGGTTGAATTGTACTTTCACACATTGCTGTTGGGTCTATTGAGTGGATCAGCTCTGAGTCCTCCTGCAGTGACACCAGCAGTGTCAAACTTGCTATAAAATACATGAGTTTGAACAACAAACGTGTAAAAGATGCTTCAGACACCAAATAGTATATTAAAATACAGACACTGTTCATCTTTGCATATATCATATAAAACAAAAGGAAACTTTTCCCCCTTATATAATGGGAGGCAGCCTAATTTGGTGAAAGAAAACTATGCTCAGTAAGTTATTACTGTGCATAAATGAGTTTTAAACTGGTTGTATTTCATACAACTAAAAAATGTGAAGTAATTTCCAGCTGGCAGGGACTGCAAGTTGATTGTTCATCCTTTCTAACCCTCTTCTGAGAGACCAAATGTGAACAATTGCCAAATGAGCATTAGAAAGGAAAACAAGCAGAGAGGATTTATAGCTCCACTTGCCCACATTTTTTCAAGTTGCTCCCAGCCCCAGGTATTTCTGGTCTCTAAAAGCACAGACAGCACACATTTTTTGCACCTCTGATTACAGTATTGCTAATGAAGTAAAATAAGGACCTCCCAGTTTATGTAACTGAAATTGATTGGCAAAGTGATATAGATATATATTTTTTTTTTAAGTTAGAAAGTGACCTACAACAAAAAGTGAGGGATGCCTGATTTCATATTGCATTCCCAAAACAGAGAGTGCTGGTGGCAATGAACTGCTCCAGAAATCAATCCAGGCCTTCAGATGGCTACAGCTCATTTCTGTCCAAGCAAGTGGGAGAGAAACAAGGTGCAAAATCCTTCATGAAACCCACACATTCAATTCAGCCAAAGCTCCTGCTGTGGGTCCATTCCTCAGCTTTAAGAGGAAAACAATCCTGTTAATTCCATGTTTGTCAGCATAGAGAGAAACAAAATCAAGGTCAGGAACACACTTTGCTGTAGTTTCTTGATAGCCAGTGCTCCAAGCTGCTGGCTTAGTGGAAGCAGGGCCACAACACCCATCTCTTCAGTAGCATAGTGCACTTATTTAAAAATAACATTAATTAAATACTTGCATCCCAAAGTCCACAGCTCTCATACATTCACCAATGTGCAACAGTCATTCTTGTCCAACATCACGTACAGCTTTTAAGACTTAATAATCCTGAAGAAGTTTTCTCCACCTTAATGACACTACAAAGATAACATAGAATAGTGGGGCCATAAAGTAGAACTAAATACATCAGCAGAGCAGTATTGATGCTAGGAGCAAAATCCTCAAAGCACCACTGCTTAGGGTTGCTCCAAAGTGCAGCACTGACATCACCACTCCTGAACAGAGTGAAACAAAGTCAGCTCTCAGAACAGGTAAGAAAATAAGCTTTAAAGAAATTCATACAGGCTTAAGGTTTGTTGGTTGCATAACCTCTATAGCAGTTCAAACATGGCAACAACAAAATCCAACACCCTACGTGAAGCTCAGAGCAATAGCCTCTGTGCTGTAAGGCAAATCAGCTCCAAAAGATGCACGCCCAGGTAGGGAGGTTTATGGCAGCAGTGAATACCAACAGCAAAGAAAAACATTCAGCCTGGGAAGAAAAAGCAACAAGAGCAGCTCAGGAACAATTCAGTCTGCCAAACATTTCTGAGAACAGCCCAGGCAGGCAAAGAGCACGAGCCCAGACTGCCTCCCTGCCTGTTGCTCCAGGCAAATTGGAGACAAAGTAATGCAAACTTCTTAGTGTGAGTTGATATAAATCCCACCAGATTCATTTAATTTCCAGAGGTATCTGTGGAATCTGAAGAAAAGCAGGGATGCCAAACCTTCTACCAGAAATGACATCCTGGCTCTGATGCAGGGCCTTCCTCTGAGAAACAGCAGAGCCAAATCACAAGAACCCAATGGCTACTGCAGTGCCCAGAAGTAGCTGAGCCTTATGTTTTACCTTGTGTTGGACTCCCACTTTGGGATTTTAAAGCATGACAGATCCACACTGCACAAAAAAACACCTAACTTAGCAATAACTGGGACTTGAGAGGGGACTTTGAAGCATCTTGTTTCCTTGGGTGGGAGCAGATCTGTAGCACTGCTACAACTCATTCAAAAAGTGTAAACTGCAAAAAATCAGCCCAGGGAAAGAAATAAATTAAGCATCTCAGTAGAGCTACTTATGGAAACAAAGCAAAGTAATTTTACCCTATTGCTTCACAAATGGGAAGAAAACAGTATGAATAAGAAACAAACACAGACTGTGAAATGAAGTTACCTCTCTGGGTTAAGTGTGAGCTAACAGCCCAAAGCTTTGCTCTCGTTGAAGTCAGCAACTGTGAGGATGATCAGCAACTGAAGCCAGGAGCATTATCCTTATCCACACCAATAATTCAGTGCAGCAAATACACATCCCATGCACTGTGACTCTGCAGCAGTGGTGCACAGCACTACCAGCCCACCCCAGCTGTTGTCAGATGCAGCCACACTGTAACTCCTTGTAAACAGGTAATTAAACAGCAGTGCAAAACAGAGGTGAGCCTCCTGCTACTTACTGTGCTCAGAAACAAACTGCTGAAGGCACGTTAACAACATTAGGAATCAGTTGAGAACACGTCCCTGGAGAGTAATGATTAATGCACAGCACCACAGTAAGATGGACCCTGCTCTATACACACCCTGCTACAGGGTGCTCCTGCAGGACCACAGTTGTTCTTCCCAGCTCTGCCTTCCTGTCAATACAGTAATCACAATCAAAAATTAGCCATGGGCTGAAATACTGCAGACTCCACTTTTCCAGCTGTGTAACAGGGGATCGGTTTCTCAAAAGCCAGTTTCACCATCTTAATTTGTGCAAAACGCTGCACCTGCACAAAGAAAACCCTCACACTCAAAGCAACTCTCCAGGGCCCCATGTTTCTTTGCCTTTGAACATTCTGCAAGTGCAATAACTGGAAACAATTCTGGATTTACCCACAAAAGGTCAAACTGCACTATGGAACACAGATGCATCTCTATTTATACCTCTCAGTAGCTTCCCTTATGCTTAATTCACTTTGCAAGTGAGAACTGCTCTCCAAAGCCATTCATTACTGCAGCAATAGCTGAGAGCCACAGCTGGGTAGCAGTCACATGGAAGTGGTGCTGTTGCATTCAGGCAGTTGTTGAAGCACTGAAATACTCACGTGCTGCAAGAAGAAAACTGGAATCACTCATTCTGCTCCAGTTCTCACCCTGAACATTCACACCAACACACAGCACTTCTGATTGTCTAAGCCACAGAATGGACACCAGCTAACAGCAATGCAATGTGTGAAATCTTCCACACAGAACACAAACCATTGAACAGCTTTGGTAACCTAGGATGTAGCTAGCTTTGTGTAAATATCTTGCAAACATCCCTCCCCCCCTCCAAAATCCCTATGTATACGTGTTTATTTATATAACAATAGACATATTTCCTGAGTAAATTGTTAAATGTGATTACCTGCAAGGCTTGGCAAAAGATCCAACTTTATATTACTAAAATAGAATTTGAAATAAACATTCAATAAACACATGAAAATAAATATGGAATGTTTCCAAAGATCTGTGGTACCACGAACACACGTTCATAACACAGAGCATTTTTCAGTGAAGTCACACTAGGCTGTGCAATTACTGGCTTCTCACCCAGTGAGAAATCAATAAATCTCTTCTCTAATCCTGAGCCACTATTTTTTTTCAGTCTCCTGTCAACATGCTTCTCACTGCAAGTCTCCAAATCCTTGTATTTGAGATGTAAAACGTGCTGATACTTGGTTTAAGACGTAGGAAAGCTCTATCTACCTTGGTTTAGCTAGAATCTGGCAGCACAAATGCTGAAGCATCTGACAGAACCACCATTAAAAGCTGATTATTCTCAAACATAGCAATAACCCAAATTCCTCAACTGAAAAACACCACAGGAGCATGGATTGCTCCATGACAGGATGCGACCCACTTACTGATCACTTTGGCACTGAAAAGAACTACGTAATGGTGCAGAACAAATCAACACCTGAATGAAATACCTTTCAAATGACTTTTCCCCCCTCTTTTCTGTATGCTGGACCATACCATTAACACAGAAAGGAGAATTAAGTTTCACCACACTGGTTTCTCAGGTCATGGCTTGAATCACAGCTGGTGTGGAGCTTTGGATAAGCAGACAAGGAAACGCTCAGCTACTGTTTAGTTCCTCTTAACATTCTAACATAGCAGACATTGTAATACCAGCAATGTTACCACTGCATTAACACCAGTAAGGGATGCAGAATCACAGTAACAGACCTGTAGCCCTGATCAATTGTTGCAACCTTCCTGCTTTCTCATAACCAATGGAAAACACTGTCAGTATAACAGGCCGCTTCACCCTTCTCCCCCCCATCCTCGGCCTCCTGCCCCCCTCTATTATTATTATTATTACTATTAGCTGTCATTCCAGAATCCTCATGGGTTCCTCAGGCTTCTCTGCTTCTTGTGTTGTTGTTCTCCATGCTGGTGGATCCTCGTGTGCTTGTGCTCAGAGTACAAAGCTCTTGTGACGTCCCTTCAGCTTCATGCTTTACCAGGCTGCTTGGGGAGGGTTTTGGCAAAGCCATCTGTAATGCACACCATAACGCAGTGCGAGCCCTGCGTGTGGAAGCAGCCAGCTCTCTAATGGCAGCTGCCAGAGCCAGAACATCTGCAACAGAAAAATGCCTTCTGGGTAAAGCTAGTACGTGAGCCTGATTCATAACAATACACAGAAAAGCTGCCTGAATTCATTTAACACCATCAGTACACAACATTTGATCGAGAAACAGCTGATCTTGTGCTGTCACTGTAACTGTTGAAGCCCTATTCAGCTATTCTTCTCTTGCAACCCATAGGTACAACACGTCACATTGACAGCAACCATAACTGTGCCCAGAGTTTACTGGACTAACTCCCCATCATCCCTGCAAGAGAATAATTAAGCCTATTTAATTGATGTCTATCATAGAAGAAATGCAATGATACAGTGATATCACACAAGCATGATCAGTAAGCCTGCCCACCACGGTGCAGCCAAATGAGCTCCATGCAATCCCTGGTGCCTGCTGTCTACCTGCTGGTGGCACTGACTGACAGCTGAGCTCTGCTGTGCCATCAGCTTATAGATTTGCTCATAGGACTACTACATTTAAGGATACAACATCATTAAGAAGGTGTTTTGCTTTGACAAGCGGGTGTCAACCATTTTGACACTTCACAGTTCAGTTTTCCTTCCTGCAAGGAGGGCTATCTCAAACACTGCTGGATGCCAAAGAGCTGCACTGCCATCTCTGCTGTAGTGACAGGAAGTCAGACACTGCAGAGCAGTGCTGAGAAAGGATCCAACGGAGGACGGCAGTGAGGCTGAGGAACATCCCCCTCAAAAAGCATTTCTGAGAGAAGTTTACTTCCAAAAATATCATCTTCCCCTCCAAAACCCAAATACCAAAAGATATCAGCTGTGCAGTCATCATATTGAATAGCAGCTTCCACTCATCAACTCTTGGAAAGGAATGCAGTTGCTCTGGTTGTGCTCTGAGGTCCATCAAAAGAGGGGTGGCCAGCAGGGACAGAGAGGTGATTGTCCCCCCTCTACTCTGCTCTTGTGAGGCCCCATCTGGAGTACTGCGTCCAAGAGTGGAACCCACAGTACAAAAAAGACAGGGAGCTGTTGGAGAGGGTCCTGAGGAGGGCCACTAGGATGATCAGGGGACTGGAGCATCTCCCCTATGATGACAGGCTGAGGGAGCTGGGCTTGTTCAGCCTGGAGAAGAGAAGGCTGCGGGGTGACCTCACTGCAGCCTTTGAGTATCTAAAGGGAGCCTGCAGAGGGGAGGGGAATCAACTCTTTGAAAGGGTTGATATGTGTAGGACGAGGGGAAATGGTTTTAAGTTGAGAGAGGGGAGATTTAGGTTGGACATCAGGGGGAAATTCTTTACCCAGAGAGTGGTGAGGTGCTGGAACAGGCTGCCCAGAGAGGCTGTGGATGCTCTGTCCTTGGAGGTGTTCAAGGCCAGGTTGGATGGGGCCCTGGGCAGCCTGGTTTAGCATTAAACGTGGAGGTTGGTGGCCCTGCATGTGGAAGGGGGGTTGGAGATTCGTGATCCTTGAGGTCCCTTCCAACCCTGGGCATTCTGTGATTCTGTGTTGGTACTGAAACATTGGTAATAGACAAAAATCTGTGGCAGACTGTGCTGCTGTGAACTAAGCACATCTCTTCCAATTAACACTTTGCTTTCAGGAAGCCAGCTTTGCCCACCTCATGGAAAACTGAAGATGTAAAACATGCTGCTTTCCACAGCTTTGTATCACATGGCTTATTTTCTAACAAGTGCTTTCCTACAGCTATTTATGATAGAAAACAAGCTACAGTTTGTTAACTTCCTAGCAATTAACGTGCTTTCAAAGTCACCATTAAAAAGCAGATTTATGACAAATTTGTGAAGCAAGTTGTCTAATTAAGAAGCAGTTTTGCTTGGTGACAGTGAAACTGCAGAACAGCATACAAGCCTCTGGAGGAGTACACACTCCAGCTGGAAATTAATCTGGCCTTACTTCAACAGCAATTTGGAATTAGAAAGTGTAATTTCTGGCAGTTTTGTGATTTAGATAACGTAGACACTATGAAGAAGCACAGCACTCATTACTTTATAAGCTGAAGACTGGTCAAATAGCAAGGACATAAAGTTAAACTTGTTGAAAAACAAGCAGGTTTTGATTTATAGGACTACTTATTTTTATATAATATCACCAAACAGTTTTTACAGTTATATTTTAAAAAGGAAGAGAAGGCTTCAAAGTGTTTGAAATAGCAAAAGCAAAGGAAAAAAAATCTCGTCAGCTTAATTTTACACAAGTGGAGGTAAGTCTTGCAACTTCTTTGCAGAAGATGCAATAAATTATTGCCACCATGCATTTCAAACTACATGTTTTCCACAACTAAATCTTCAAAAAAGCTCTTGGAGCTGCTGGAATGGGGAGCTCTTACCTTTCTCACTGTTGTAACGCAGCACTCCTTGTCTCTGGGGATTAACAGCATTAACAACCTCATCCTTACGCCGTGCCTGCGTTACGTGGATGGCTTCCATGTGGTGTTTCAAGGCAGCAGACACGTTACCGTGCACAGGGGCACCACAAAGCATTTCCATTTTCCCTATTAAGGTGAGCACCTACCAGGCACATTGAAAACACCAAAAATCACCACGTGTCGGCAACTCTATTAGACCAAAACAACAGAAAGCAAAGAGGAAGCAAAGCATTTCACCTGGTGCTGTGACTCCCTTCTGGAAAACTCACCCTGGCCTGTTCTCGGAGCTGGTCCACAATCAGACGATCCACTCGTGATGGGTGGGCAGGGAGCTGAGACACAGGAGTGGTACTGGAGCTAGAAACATGCCTTCCTGGGAAGTTCCTTGCAAGGTCAGCCTCAGCCTGCAGGGGAAATGGAAATAACATCACAGTTGAAAATTACAGTGAAAATCCACATTGCCATTTGCTTAAGAATTTTCAAATAGAATGGAAGAGTTTCCTACCTTTACTTCTGCCTGTGTTTACAGTAAAATGCTCCCAAGTATCTCTCTAGGTATGCAACCAGCTGCTGTAGGATAGGAATACTTCCTTGATTCAGCTCTATTTTAGAGGAAATGCTTTTAGACAGCACTCAAATCTGCACAACCTCACTTTCACTAACCTGGGACACAGTCTGAGGCACAGAATTTCTGGCAGCGCATCCCAGGCATTTAAATCCATGTCTCTCACTGCATCTCTCAAATGCTACGTGTTTGGATTATCAATTAAATGAAACAGGTGAACACGCCACCACAGCTCAACTGAAGGACATCAGGAATCAGCCACATTTAACATAGCCTGGTATCAGCTCAAAAAGTCATCAGCACAACTGCTGAGCTTCCCAGTGACAAAGGAACCGGCCAAAACATGGTGTAACACAAGCAGTGACAAAGCACCACTGTGACTGTTTTTGGCATAGAAACTTCTTAAACCTGGAATAAAAGGTGGTAGAGCAAGCAGTGGATTCTGTCTTGGTCCTTCTTCAGTGTACAGTGGATTGAGATTAGATATCATGCTGCTGTTCAAGCTAAGGCTAAGTCCACACTTACATTTCAACAAGTGCTGCCTTTCTGCTTTACTGACGTCCTTATTAACACCCCAGCCCTCACCAAGTACAAAATCACAGTTGTTCCTAAGTAACAGATCTCTAGAAGAGTGAGATTTTTAGAGAAGGAAAGAAGCTCGCTGCCATTGAAGTTCAACACAGCCCTCTGGGAACTGAAGCAGCCAGCTGATCAGACAAGATGGAATTAAATGCAAGTTTCACTGGAGGAAAATTCTGTTGATCCTCCTCAGAAACGTATGCAGGCTGAGAAACTTAAAATCTGCTCCTGTGTACCAGTGTAAAGGTGAGCTACACATACACTAATGACATAAACAGCGCTGATACAGAGGCCTCAGCCCTGTCCTTGGGCAGATCAGACAGTTAGAACAGCTCCTCACAAAGTCTTAATCCCTGCCAACCAGTGTTCTCCCAAACAATACCCACAAACAGCAACAAATGCAGATCTGGCACGTTCCTATCAAGCAACCAGGATGCAGTCATCCTCTTTGGGGAGAAAGTGTTTTGGCTGCAGGAATGTGAACCATGCTATGGAGGCTGACTTGCAGGACTGAGAACAGCTTATACTGACTAATGAAGCCACCTGCACGTTCAGTGCTTAACCACAAAAATCAAGCACGTAGCCAAAGGAAACCTCTAGCAGAAAAGTCAGTTATGGGCAAACACAAATGTGCTTGATGAGATGAAGGCAAATTCAGTCATCCCAAATGACTCAGCTGAAGTCCCAGTCCTGCACCAACAAGCTGTATTTGTCACAACACCAAACAGGAGTGTTCCCAAGCGCTTCCTATGAGGAAAGGTTGAAGGAACTGGGCTTGTTTGTTCAGCATGAAGAGAAGGCTGCAGGGAGACCCCATTGTGGGCTTCCAGTACTTGAAGGGAGCATATAAACAGGAGGGGGAACGGCTGTTTGTGAGGGTGGATGGTGATAGGACAAGGGGGAATGGTTTTAAAGTGAGACAGGGGAGGTTTAGGTTGGATCTGAGGAGGAAGTTTTTCAGCCAGAGGGTGGTGGGGCACTGGCACAGGTTGCCCAAGGAGGCTGTGGATGCCCCATCCCTACAGGCATTCAGGACCAGGCTGGATGTGGCTCTGGGCAGCCTGGGCTGCTGGTTGGTGACCCTGCACACAGCAGGGGTTGGAACTGGATGAGCACTGTGCTCTTTTGCAACCCAGGCCATTCTATGATTCTAGGTTAGCAAATATTGCAGGTTCATAGAGAAAAATGTTGTTAGCAGCCCTGAGTGGAAAGAGACTTAGAAATCAAAGCTGGAAGACACACATGGTTTAAAAGCAGTCATGCCAAATAATACAAACATTATATTCAAAGCAGGTTTTTTTGGGATGGTGTTTTAAGCATTTAAAATAACCTAAGAGTCTCCACCTCAAAAGAAGAGGAATGCCAGGGTATCCATTCCCTGTGAGATGCTTAATGTAATCATTAGCTTTGACAAAAAGTTATTGTCAACGATGCTTTACCTTTTTCCTCTCTTTCTCCAAAGCCCTCCACTGCTCATAGCACTCCTCCAGCTGGATGTGAAGCTCGTTAGAAGGTCCGCTGCGGCTCCTGGGAGGTCTGCACTTGTTAAATGGCATTGGAAAGGCAAAGTATGGGGCTGTTATTTCCCCACAAAAGAGGTCACTGATGAAGGGATTCAAGTGGTTAAAATCATCATAATGGAGAAGATCAACAAGTTCTGAGAATGGAAAAGGCGAAGGAGGGAAACTGAAGTTCTTTGCTAATGAAAACAGATGGTGGTTAAACGGAAAAAAGCTGGGAGTTTGCTTAAAATCAAACATGAATGGGAAGGAAGGAAGAAAAGGACTGGTAAAATCTGACATGATACTGCCATTCTGTTCATGGCTCTTTTGGAGCATGTTGTACTGCTGGCAGTTTGGGGTTGCATATCCAAAATGAGGAATGCAGTTCCTTCTGCTGCTTCTATCATCTTTATTCCTGCTTTCCTGGGTTTGCTTTTCTTGAAACCTGTGGCACATTTCAGGGTTTTCACTCCAAACATTCTGTTGTGTTAACCAGCTGGATGAAAAACTAACAGGGAATTTGCATTGCTGCCCCTCTTTACTAGTCAAAGAATCATGCTGTGAGTGTCCAGAAGGGCTCACTTGCTTCTGAGTGTCTGAGATGAAATTAGAAACTCCCAAACTGTTAAAAATACTGTCTGATGTTTGTAACCCTCCATCTTTTCCCAATGGGAGGACTGGTGAGGTCTGTGAGTAATAAGAGGGATATGCCATAGGATGATGTGGGGAGGAGCCCCCAGACGTGGTTGAAGCTCCAGGTGATGACTGTGTGCTCATTACCATTTGCTTTCCAAACACAGCATCTGATGCAGCTGTTGGTCTGGAAGATTTCCCATCCCGCCATGTATGTCCATGGTACAACAAGTAATTCCCATTTTTTACTGACAAATCAAACTCAGAAATTTTATGAGTGTACTCTTCAGGACTAACGTGGTTCTTCCATTCATTATTATTATTAAAAACATCCCCTAAAGTAAAGCTTTGATGACCATTTTGCACATGGGTTTCCCATGGTTTTCTGTTCGTCGCTCCAGAAAAGCTTTCCTTCGTTGGTTGACTGAAAAAATACAGCGATGGATGAACAGATGACTGGGATTTCTGAGCAGCTGTAAAGCTTTCACATCTTTTAGAAAAGAAGTGGCTGTTCTGGGGCACTTCATCCCAAGAGTCACCAACAGACTGATTAGAAAGATCAGGAGAATGTTTAATTTGTTCATACACACCATTTCTCATCACGTTGCCTCTTGCTCTTTCAGTTCTCCAGCACCCTGTCTGAATGATAGGGTTATCTTCCACTCTGTTTTGAGAAGAGGTGCTAAAACTGGAACCATTTTTTTCAAAGTCTCCATTTAAGCTCATCTGCTCATCTCTGCTCCAATGCTGATTACAATCCGCGCTTTGAAACGCGCACCTCTCTTGGAGAATGGAATTCTTGTTTTCCAAAGAGGAATTTGCAGGATGGCCGTTTTTCAGAGCGTTGTCAGGCTGAGTGCAGGGGTCAGATGGAGAAAGCCAAGATTGGATGAGATAAAGGTCTTCTAAACCTCTGTGCAGCAGCTCCACGTCATGCGACTGGAGCAGCTGCTCCCGGTAGCAGCTCTGTGCACACATCAAATCCTCATTGCCTACAGAGTGCTCAGATGAAAGCCCTGAGGATTCACAGTTGTTTCCTAAATCAGAAGCCCACAGTGGTGGCAACAATCTTGAAAGTGAATTCCTGTAACAGAATTAAGAAACCTCCAGCAACAGTGCGTTTTCACACATTGCAACAGCTCACGTCTCAGGGTTATCTTCTGCCCTGGACACATTTCCCCTTACATTCTTGGCTCAGGATACCCAGCTCTCCTACAGAATTTGAGGGGAGGAAATCTCTACTGCAGTTAAATAAATGCTAAATGGAATCTGGCTGCCATTGCTGTTCTCTATGGTACACGCATTCAGAACTGTAGATTTCAACTATTTTGCACGTGATGATTTATAGACAGCTCTCTATTGATTATTTTTAAACATTTTTAGAACCTCCCCCCCAGTGCTGTGACCCAATGGAAGACTGAAATTGCTGCATTTCTAACAGGCTACTTCTAGTTAAAAATAAGTTTTCACATTTCTTTATGAGAAAGCCCTTTATCTCTCAATTCTGTGCAATTTTAAACATGCACACAGGTGACAAAAGGATGTAGAAGTGACACACAACATAAGAATTTTAGAATAAACTGACCAATCTGTAGCTGGTTCTGCCTTGTTTGGCTCCTCTAGGATGCTCGACACCAGGCCAAACATATCAGGGCCATTGCCAGAATAAGAAAGATTTGTCTGTGCCCTGAAAAACAAAAACAACGAAAGCATAGCTAAGTAAATCATTTTTTCCTTCTAAATAAAAC
Source organism: Lagopus leucura (assembly GCF_019238085.1). Classification (NCBI taxonomy): domain Eukaryota; kingdom Metazoa; phylum Chordata; class Aves; order Galliformes; family Phasianidae; genus Lagopus; species Lagopus leucura. Next base: position 48,724,598 of record NW_024962334.1, on the reverse strand, counting down.
ATACTAAAGGTAAAGCATTCATTTAACCTTTCACTCATATCAGCAGTGTCTCTTAATCGTGTGAATTCAATGTATTCTCAACATACATACATACAAATTTATTCCTGCATTTGTGACTTCTCCAGCCTAAAACCACTTGAACATTTCCTTCAGCATTTCTAACTTCTTGCTTCCCAGAAGGTTTTTCTTGCTGCTGTGTGAGGAGACAGAAGCACCAAAAGATTTTCCTCTTTCCAATCAATGCAGCTATTTAACAAAGTGCAACATTTCTTCATATTCTGACCACCTCCTTTGTAGTGTAAATATGATCTTCTCAAAATCTTGTGGTTTTGAATTTGTTCTACTTTGATATTGAAGAGCTGTTACTTTAATCTTAACACCTTTTAAATTTAACCTTTTTCTCTTTATTAAGAATCACTTGAGCCTCTTTGTAACCTGCTTTTAGAAAAGGATTGGTCACAGCTTTAGTTATTACTGATAATACCAAAGGTGCTCAACTATCACTTCCCTTAGATAACCCCAACTTCTAGCTGTTACATCAGGTGCAAAAATGAGACCTTCACAGAGCTGCCTGCAGTGACATTTAACTTCATATCAGAAACTAATTAAAACTTAACACGCTAATTAAGATGCTATATGTTGCTTCAACAAATTTCACCCTGCCTGTTCTTGTTCAGCTCAATCATTTCTGCCTCCCTGAAGCTCTCTCAGCCCTCCCCTGGTGTCAGTTTATCCAAACAATTACACTGCTTGTTTTGCTACAGAATTATTCGTGCTAATATTGCAGATTAACAAAGCCCAGGGCTGTGGGATAAACAATTAAAACTGTCACTTTGCTAATCTCTTCCACAATGAAGATTAGCCACTGATGTCTTGCTAGATATTAAGACCTCTCCACACTTTAACTTCTTTGTAACACATGTGTCTTCCATAACTGTTATCTTACAGCACCTCATGAACCTTTGAAGTTCCTCCTTTCCCATCAAACTTCCTCTTTCTTACTGGTAATCAATAATAATAAAAAAAAAAAAAAAAAAAAGTGAGGAACTACTGACTGCCTTGGATATAGAATGATAGAACATCTGAAATTGGAAAGGACCCACAAGGATCATGGAGTCCAAATCCTGGTTCCACAGAGGACTGCCCAAAAATCAAAGCCCATGTCTGAGAGCAGTAGAGACCTTCAGAGAGATCTTGACACATCAGAGCTCAAGCAGTCACCAACTGCAGGAAGTTTAACAAGACCCAGAGCTGGATTCTGTGCCTGGGATGAGGCAGTCGGGGCACCACAATGCAAGAAGGATACGAAGCTGTCAGAGGGCACCCAAAGGAGGGCTGTGATGATGGCAAAGGGTCTGAAGGGTAAGGGGTGTGAGGAACTGCTGAGGGACTTGGGTTTGTTCAGCCCAGAGAAGAGGAAACTGAGGGGAGATCTCATGGCCCTGCAACTGCTCATGAGGAGCAGAGTGGCAGCGCTGAGTTCTGCTCTCCAGTTGCAGGGACAAAGGAACTGCATGGAGCTGCATCAGGGTGGGTCAGGCAGGGGTGAAGGCAATGAGCTGCCCCAGAGGGTGGTGGGTGCAGCCCCAAGCTGCCAGAGTTCAGGGAGATTTGGGCAGTGCCCTCAGACATAGGATTTGATTTTAGGGCAGGCTGGTATAAAGCCAGGGGTTGGACTCTATGATCCTTGTGGTGCCTACCAAGTTGAGATGTTTGCTGGTACTGAATAGGAGGCATCTGACGCTAGAAATGCCAGCAGCAGCAGCTTGGGTAGCAAGAATGGAAAGCTACTGTGCCAACCTGCACCAGCCCACCAACCCCACAAACAAGGCAGTATTATATTGCCATCATGTGGTATCAGCAAAAAATGTAGTGGGAAGCTTAAATTATTTTTTATGCATTTCTAAAGCTGCAATAATTTCAACATTATAATTTTAACTGCTGGACACAATACAGCCCTAAAGAATATATTTGAAGGAGAACATAATTTTGGGGGGTTACTGTAGTTTCTGTACTGTGAAGCCATAATTCCCTGCTCCTCACAATGCTCATGTAATTCATGACCATCTTTACCCCTTTATAAGGCTCAAAGTGATGCATTTATATTTCTGGAGAATACTAAATAATTAAGATTTCAGAGGTTACTACAGAGGACTTCATAAAAGTCCCACAGAGGGCTGAGAAGGTAAAATAGTTAGGATTGAGAATCCAAGAGAAGTGAAGATGGGAAAGTGTTAAATTTCATGGGAACTCAACAATCTTCCCCTTCTTAGAAAGCACTTCAAGTGTACCTGTTTTAATTAAGGGGGAAACAAAGCCTTTATCACACAAAAGAATGTAAGAATATTGATCTCCTATGCCAAGAAAACAAGAGATACTTACTTTTAGCTGACACTTAAAAGTCTCTTAGTTGTTCTTAATACATCACTCACATTAACGCATGGGGCAAGTCAAAAACAACTTTGCATTCAGCCAGCATCCAACAATGATTTGTATTTGTTTACTTTTTGTATAAACTCACACTCGAGTGCATTACTTCAAGGGCACACTGAGCAGGCTGGCAGATGTTCAAAGAGCAGCACTGCATGTACTGATGCTGCCAGCAGCAGAGGGGTGCTGCTTCCCCCTGACCTGCAGCTAACTGCTGCTCACATCCCTCGACACACTGCTCCACCAGCAGGGCCATCGGGAGGTGAAGCACGGAGAGAAGGGAGGGAAGGAAGGCAGGCTTTGTCTTTACCAGCTTTTCGTTAACATGTAACAGTTTCCCATTTAATTCCTTAAAAATTATTCTTACAAGAAGTTTAAGTTTATAGACACACACACAACCAGCGTGTGTAAACATACCGGTTTTTGGTGCAGTCCTGGAAGGGAGTTTTGGTGCCAACAAGTTCCCCAGGTGCTGAGCAGTCACTGTGCAGACAGGAAGATTCTAAGGGATGTGATGGGCTGGTAATTGCTCCTAATAACGGGGAAATTAATTGAGTGTCCATTCTTTGTTTCTTGCGTTTACCTTTGTTGAAAAGGTGAAAATAGACGTTAGATGTGTAGGTCAGTGAGCAGTAAAGTTAACTAAGTAAAACCTCCCTTTTATAGCTTAAGCTAAGTAATTTTTCAGGAAAATGTAATGTGGGAATCACCAGAATGCAGTCTAAAACTCACTTCCTTCCTTAAAACTTGTTTCCCTACCTTAAAACAGTCCCAATTTGACACTCGTAAAGTAAATAATAAATATTATACTACACAGTAACAGGAATTCTCTGCAGATTTCACACTGCAGATGTTCACACACCAAGCTCACAAGATGAGTCTTTTAGCCTATGACTGGAAATGCACACATGCAGCCCTTCTGAGCAAACAGAGCAGAGCAGTAACCCTGCCAGATCTCTGACAACACAGGATATTCCTGCAAAGAACCCCACATAAGCAGGGGGAGACGCGTGTGAACTTTATAGAGAAAAATGTGGTTAACAGAAGTTCCCCGTTCCCCTTCACCCCCCAGAATGGAGAGCAGTGCCTGGAAAAAAAAGGAAGAAACTTTCAGACTAAATGACTGAAAGCTCCAGTGTATTTATACACTAAGATCACTTCTGTGGCCATGAGACCACCTGCAGGTTGTCTAAGCATCCCCAGCTTCATCTGGATGTGTCAGTCAAGGATTTGCAACAAAAACAAGGGTTAAAAAGGACCAAAAAAAAAGGACATGGTGTGCATGTCACTGCTCTAACAGCCCTCCCAGTAAGCAGCTTTGTTTGTCTGTCCAGGTCTATCTGTTCTGAGACACAGAAGAGTGCAGCACTAGAAAGTTAATGGAAAAGAATTGGAGCTGCTGCCAGCACCTGTCCTGTGTGTACAACTGGGCAGCAGGAAGAATTCAGGATGCACTGTAACAAAACAGCTCCACTAAAATCTAATGTTCAGAAGCCATACTGGACTCTGGTTACCTGGCTGCTGAGGATAGAAAGCAAGACCTCTTCTAAGACTGAGGATAAAATAAACTTCATAATCCTCCATTGTAAACACGGCTGGAGAAGGCACAGTGTGCCTGACTTTTTTTTCTAGCTTAATAAAGAAAGAAGAGAAGTCTTTCATTGGCATGGTCAAACTAGTGCTGGGTCAAAAAAATCACTTGCTAAATCCCCTTTGGAAACCACACACAGATCTCAATCATGTACTTCAAATCCTGGAGAGTGTTAAAAGCAGAAAATGAAAGGAACAAGCAATGCTGCAGTGACAAGCGTGCCTTGTTAGCAAACATTCAAACTGTTGTACTAAGCTCTCACTTTTCTGCTTCTAAGATAAAAACTGCATTTTCACTTGGAGCCACATTCACACGGCCAGAATTGCCAACTCTGAGACAGCATTTGCTGTTGGAGAAGCATCTCCAAAGTTCTTAACGAGTGAACAGGAAAAAAAAAAAGCTTAAGGGAAATTTACACTGCCTGAACATAGCTGTGTGTGTTAAGTCTCTCTGGAGTCTCTGACAGGCTTCTTTGAAAGTCATTTATGTCTCTGTAACCTAAGAGAACAAAACCTCACTGCTGATCATTGCACTCTCTCATGCCTCATTTGTTTAAAAGAGAAAATAACAAGTTAATTTCTCTCTCTCCTCCTGTTTCACCCTACAGCCTGGACACATTCTGTAACGTCACACAGAAACATGCTATCAATGTCTGTGTCAGTAAGCAGAGATAAGAACCCTTTCCTGTCCCACAGCACAACACTGCCCAGGTGACAGAGCAGCTCCTATGTTTGCAGATGAGAAGTGTGGTATCCAAACTGTGCTCTACAAAGGGCTGATGAGCAACACATAGGTGGCATTTCAGAAAGCAGGAGCTCACCAAGACTAAAATTCCAGTAATAATTTAGTGGCATCAGCAAGTACATTGGGCTCTGGTCTTGTTTAGTCCCTAGGGAATCAACACACAAATAAATCACGTTCTTTGGCTAAAATACAAAATACTTCTGCATAGATTAAAAATAGGATCTGTAACGAATGGATTTGTCTTTATTTTCAGGGCCACAAATCACTGCTGCTATGAACTGTGCAGCACGATGTGACTGAAGCACAGCAGAAGAGGTACTTCTTGTACCCTCAGTGCTGCCTCACCTGTTAGCACTTCCAAAACACTGGAGGTTCTCTTTCTATCTTGTTTAGGAACTTTGTTCAACAACTGGGAAACTCTGCTCTGTGCTTTACATACCAGCTAGTAGCAAGCTGCAGTAAAAAAGGAGCAAAGCAGTGTGCTGTCTCCTACAGTTTGCTTTGTTTTCAGTCCTCTGCTGAATTTCAGAGTGAGACTTTCCTTAGCAGGCTCTGCAAAGGAAGGGCTGCCTGCAGAGCCACAGATGTGCTTCATTCAGAATTTCAATCTCAAACAACATAAATCAGTAAACAAGATGCTTGTCTCTAACAAAACCAAATAGCAACTCTTAATGGTCTCCTCTTGGATTCCTACTTCATTCTTTCCACCCTGCAAGTCATGAGAAACCAGTGCTCCCACTAAATAAGACCGTATCTAAAACCCAGATAGGCCATCTCAGCAGACTTTTTTTTCTTTCAAAGCATAACGAGACACAGCTTCAGTTCACTTCTGCAGAACAGAAACATGCACACACTAAGCTCGCTCTCTCCAAGCCCAACTGAGCAAACTTTTTTTCCCCCATGCTTTTTATCATCCATCGCTGTTATGAAGTCACACAATGTCTTCAAATGCACACAGAGGGCTTTTAACTTCTGGGAAGCTCAGAGGAGTAAATGAACTTGAACATTCACCAAAAACATTCGGCCTAAATCAGGAAAAAGTCCTTTTACAGCCACTTATCTGAAAACTGGAGGAACATGCTGTTACAGAGAACTGGTTGCAGATGCTTTTTATAAACAGCAGTCAAACTTCTTTGTAATGCCAGTAAGTGACAGCACTGCACAGTATAGTTACTTTCACACTGAATGTATTTTCTGATTTATTAGCTAGACATTTCCTGCTTTTAGGGGCTCCGCAGCCCAACTGCCATTAAGAACTCATTGGTTTCCGGGGCATTTCTTGCTTGTTTCTCTGTTTTCAGCACAACCACCTGAAATCATTCATTTCACATAGCCAAAGAGTTTTTCTCCACAGTAATTTCTAGCAGTTGCTCTTCCCACTCAGTGGGAAGTCTCACAGACAACAAGAGCCTCCCAAAGTCAGCCTGAATGAGCAAGTGCTGACTGCCCCATCATCTGGCTTCATCTCCTGTACTGACACAAAGCAATGAGCACAAAGCAGTGAGATCTGCTCCAGCTGCAATGTAGCATTCTCTGTTGTTTTTTTTGTTTGTTTGTTTTTTTGGTGGTGGATTCTTTTGTTTGTTTCGTATGCAGATATTCAATATTAGTTATGCTGGAAATGATTCCCACAGTTATAAAAAGTAATATAATATAAAAGAGTTTGTTTCCTTAAGCAAACTCACTTTTTGGACCCACCTGTGACTTGTAATGACCACGTGTGGCAGTTGGTTTGACCATGTCCTCCTTACCAGCAGGCAAGATCTCTTCTGTAACGTATGCAGCATTGCCACCCAAGCAGAAATTCAGGTTCTTAAGGGCAGACTTAACCTATTTTAAAACAATCAGAAAGAGAAAAAGAAACAATGACCAGGCCTGTCAATGTCCTGTTTGTTAGGCAGGAAACTCATTTACAGACATTAGAGAATAATCTCCCATGCTGTTGTTAGTGAAAAGCAGCTCATTCAGTTCCTGCAATTCGCATGTGTGCCATTTCTCCAACTTGAGCCACTTGCATTGCAGGGTACAGTAAAACAGTGCCCACAGCAGCCAGTCTGCACAATACAAAACTGTTGGGTTTCTTCCTAGCTGACACAAAACTTTAATTGGTGGAAGAAATGAACGGGGAAGGGGCTGCTCTAAAGGCCGAGACAAATCAAGCTAGGATGTGCGACTGTCATGTCATGGGCAGTTCTTAAAACTTCACGCAGCATTTACTCTTCTAAAGGAATCAGGTTATGTCAGATGATGCCCGCATCCAAACGTGGCTGAATGGGAGAGCTATGGATTTACCCAACCTGTTGTCCATCCACAAACCTGCTACAACATTTCATGCAGCACACACAGAAGTTTTCACTCTTCTCTTTCCCAAGGCCCTGTTGGAAACAGGCACTAAGAGCACGATGAATTAGTTCACCCACTCCTGACTGTCAGTTTCCTTGGGATTCTTACAGCATTTCCATCACCATGCAGCAGAGAAATGCGCACAGACTGACAGCAAAGTCTGGCAGAACAGCTCTGCAGGAGGTGTGCAGGTACCTGTGCCTCTTGAAAGAGCAGAGCTGGCTGCTCTCACATCAGCTGGTACAACATAGCAGCCCTACAGCAAGGGAAGGGCTGCAGTAACACAACTCCTGGCTCTGCAGAAAGCCCTGCAGTCCCCCTAAGGAGGAAGATCGTGCACCCGGTACTTAAGCTGAGCTAAGCCAGAAGGCTCAGCACTGAAGCGATTCAGGTACATACAACTGCTTCCAGGCACCAACTTTTCACACAGCTTCCTTTCAGAAGAGATGCCTGGTAATATCTTCGCACCACCTGCGATGGTTTGTTCAGTCAGTGTGTCTAAACTGTTAATCTTGACTGACCTTTTAACCGGGATTCTCACAGGGCCGGTTGATAGCTGAAATCTCAAGCAGTCCATTTGCATCTCAAAACAGTCGCTACTTCGAGCATTCAAGGCAGTGCAGGAGTCACATTAAAGTTCACAACCTGAGGGTGCTACGTTAGAGCTTTGTTAGAAGCAATGCTTTAAAGGAGCACTGCCAGTCTGGGTTTTGTTCAACTGGCAGATTTTTTCATGGAGCACTTGAACACGCCCCGAGTTTTTATACAGCTTTAAGTTGTGGGAGGTTATTTTTATTGTGGGGTTTTTTTTCCCTTCTGACATTGAGCCAAGAGCAAGAAGATGAGCGACCACAACCCAATACCTGATGGCAACAAGCTGTTCTGTTAGCAGGGAAAACTGACCACCCGCTTCTTGTTCTCACCCCACCCCATTTCACAGATGTCCAGAGCTCACCAGAAGAGTGACACGCATCTTGACAACGTAACCCACAATATCCAACAGAAATGCAATCCCACAACCCTTAACACCAGTGTAACTTCTGCTAATCCTCCCATTTTTCAAATTAATACTTTTTTTTTTTTTAATTAACACTAGAAACTCCAAATGAACCTTGCCAACAGTGAACACTATGTGTATACACAGCCCACCCTACTGACACAGATCCCAGAGATGAGGTTACATGGCTGCACCCCCTGCAGAGCCCGAAGGCCCTCGCTTCTCTTTTTTGGCACATCTGCTTTGGACTTGTTATATTTAGGCCTACCTGCTCTACAAAGCCACAAGCCAAGGTCTGTTGTAGAACAGATCCCCATTTTGCTCCTCAGTTCCAGCTTCATGAAGGCATTATCCTTGGAACAGCACACCAGTACCTTTGCGAGGTTCTTCTTCCAAAGGACAGCATGCAGAACAGTCCCACAACATTAAAGATCTGCAAACCAGGACCGTGACCCAACGCCACAAGCCCTTCAAACTGTGCAGTCCCACCACTCCTAAGTACATCTGCACACAACAACACAGGCCTCCCAGCCTTACTCGGAGGTGTCTGAGGACGGGTTGGTTTACAGAAGACTTAACACACTCATCCCCAATTAGAGAACTGCTCTTTACAAAGCACTGATATCAAGCTGCCAATCGTAAAAACAGAAAACCCAACTGAGCTGTGAGATGCCATCATCTCACAGTCCTAATCTGGGACAGCTGAGGAAAGGTGTTATGAAGGCAGCTTGTTACTCATCACCAAGCAGCCCATGACTCCACCACCGCAGCAAACAAACACACTTAAGCAGAGACACACAAGGGACCTTCATGTAAACAACTGACTTTTTACCCCAACTTCTAATCACTACAACGAATCCAAACGTGGCCAAAATATTACAAATAAGAGCACAAGATGTAGATGGCATCCCTTCAAATATACTCTTGGTACTAATATACTCCCAGTAAGTCTTTTCATTTAGGAATACAGAACTTCAATTAAAATTAGGAAATACTTGTCCAGATGTGTTGGATTATCAACTATAAGTTAACCTCCCAAATGAGGTGTTTTTAGAGTTATTTTTAAACAAACATATAATTAAGTCACCGACAATTTCAGCATTTTACCATAAAAGCCTTTGAAGTTATAAACCAACAACTGGGGCCAAATAAAAACATCTTTAACAGAACAAGGATTAGCATATGTCACACATCATTAGAGATTCCTGTATCTCGATTTCATTGGACTACTAAGATGAGATAGAAAGCTGCTTTTCCACTTGGTCACTTCCCCAGTTTGTGAAACCCAAGCAATGAATAGATGTCTTCAAGTTTGCAGGCTTGAGCACATCAGGTCACAGCGCTGTTCAACAGCTTCAAACCGTCTCCCAGCAGAAATTAATGGGGGAACTATTACCTGTTACTCAGTTTCTCCAAGTTTTTCAGCGTCTTCGAGTACAACAGCAAGAGCCCTCAAGTTTCCCAACCACTTTGTGAGGCTCACAGCACGACCCTCACTAGAAAGCTCTGCAGGTCCACGTTAAGAGGCGTTTGTGCGTGGAGGTTTCTCAGCTACTCATCACACACAACCTCCTGCAAGGCTGAGCGCTGCCGGACCGACAAACGACTGAGCTTCAAAGTGCAGCATCATAGCAACCCGAGCAAACGCTACACTGCAAAAATCGCTTCTCTGGATTGTTTTGCAGCTTCCTTACGGACACCTACCACCTCTCCCGACCAACGAACACGCACAGGAGCCTCACCCCGCGGTGAGAAGCGCCTCCCGCCGAGTCAAAGCTGCTCAGCCCTCCTCCCCTCCCTCCCCCCGAGGCGGGCGGCTGTGGGGCAGCGGGAAGCAGCGCAGGCACCGCCCGGCAGCCCCGCGCTGCTCACCTCCCCGGGGCGGCACGCACGGCGCTGCCAGGCTAAGGGGCTGCGTCCCTCCTCCACCCGTCCAAACGGCGGGATGAACGCAGCAGAACAGCAGCGGTTTTCGGGCTGCGGGCTTGGAAGCGGTCCATAGAGACGAAGTGTCAGCGCTGGCGCTGAGAGATTTCTGCACGGAGCTATTCCAGGGCAGAGAGGTCCCAGAGCTGCACGGCACGGATTGCTCGCCCTTGAGTGTCACCTCAGGTACACGCCCTGCCAAATAGCTCTGCAACAGCTAAAATCCGCCCCTAGCAAGCAAAGATTTCACACTGCCAAAGGTCCTGCTGCAGAAGTGAAAGAAACACCGAGCTTACATGTTTGATCTTCTTGCTTTACAACCAGTCTGTGCCATGTAACGTCTGATGTCACTGCAGGACCAGTATGTGGAAGTACTATGGGAATTGTAGTTTCCTCAGCTGGGCAATAGCTGCACAGTGCAGGACCCAGGGCCCTCGAAGCAGCCTCCTTCTTACAGAGGCTTGCAGGAACTGCTGGCAAATGCAGATTAACTCCTTTAGTTGGGAACTGCTTCTCAAATGGGAAAAAGCATTCTGGTCGTTTCAGCAAGCGTGCACCTTCTTCTCACAGAAAAAGGAGCTTCTAAGCAACCACTTTCTGGTGATCACATGCTTTCAAACTCTTCCAGTTGTAACCAGGAAGCACCACCCAGCAAGGAGATATTAATTGCTGCAAGGTGTAACAACGCTCCAGTTGAACAATAAAGGAGTTCTTACAACAAGCTCATTGCCTCTCATACCCCTGGGGGTTTGGTTTCTCTACAAGGAAAATAACTCACCCAAACGAATGCTTTTGTCACTGCTCACGATGCATCTGCCACTTGGATTCCTATTGGGCTCACTCAGCCAAGTCATTGTGAAGACTCAGTGAGCAAATGCAGCCCTCGGCTTCCTGCAAGAAGAGTTAAAAGTTAAGGCTACTCCAGTCAAAGGCTTTCCTGCAAGATCAAGTGCTGCACCTGACTCACCTCCTCCCACTTTCAGTCAAATACCTCTACTGCATATGGATTATCACCTTTTACACATTTTTCCTTAGCAAATAAGTTTTTTTTTCCCTACAACTCCATGCCTTAATTCAGAACCTTAATAACGAACACTGGTGTTTCCCTCACACCATGTGCTATGACAGAATAAAGAATCACAGAATGGCCTGGGTTGCAAAGGAGCACAGTGCTCATCCAGCTCCAACCCCCTGCTGTGTGCAGGTCACCAACCAGCAGCCCAGGCTGCCCAGAGCCACATCCAGCCTGGCCTTGAATGCCTGCAGGGATGGGGCATCCACAGCCTCCTTGGGCAACCTGTGCCAGTGCCTCACCACCCTCTGGGGGAAAAACTTCCTCCTAACATCTAAACTAGGAAAATAATAGTTTAAATTAAGTCTGAACAGTTTTAATAGTTTAAATTAAGAAATCCACACAGACAACAGAAAAGGCTATCAGAGCCTCTTTCATCTTTAAATAATAATAATAAAGCTATTCTGGTAAGTTGATTGCCATAATACAAAAACAGATCAGTTGCTGGGATGTGTCATCCATCATCATCCAAGTATTACTGCAAAGTCTTGAGACTGAAATAAAAGGAAAGCATGGCGCCAGCAAGCTGCAAGCAAACCTTTCCAAAAACCTCAGTTTATCCTTCAGCCGAGTTAAACCTAAAAACATACATTTCTCATCCTGAGCAATAACACTGAGGTGCTTCCCATGCTCCAAGATGCATCTCGCAGAATATGAGAAAGCTCCCATGACAGCTACAAGTGCTACAGTAGGAATCAGAAAACTCTTCTGAGTTCCTGGATGGCTTCATGCAGGCAGACTGAAAACTAGAGATCTTAGAAGGATGATTTTTAGAGATTATATGCATCTTCTCTGTCCCCAGGGTGTTCTCACTAAGTTACAGTGACTTCACCTCACTTTCACAGAATGATTTGGGTTGGAAGGACCTCAAGGATCATGAAGCTCAGACACCCCAGCACAGGCAGGGCCACCAACCTCCACATTTCATACCAGCCCAGGTTGCCCAGGGCCCCATCCAACCTGCGCTCCAGGGATGGACGGGGCATCCACAGCCTCTCTGGGCAGCTGTTCCAGCACCTCACCACTCTCATAGCAAAGAATTTCCCCCCAAGATCCAACCTCAATCTCCCCTCCCTCAACTTCAAGCCATTTCCCTTGTCCTGCTGTTATCTCCCCTTTCCAAGAGTTGATTCCCCTCCTGTCTGCAGGCTCCCTTTAGGTACTGAAGGCTGCAATGAGGTAACTCCACAGTCTTTCCTTCTCCAGGCTGAACAAGCCCAGCTCCCTCAGCCTGTCTTTGTAGGGGAGGTGCTGCAGCCCCCTGCATCATCGTCATCAAGATCCATCACTGCAGCGCTTCCCAGCGACAACACTGCTAAAATACACTGAAGAGCTTCCCACAGCACTTGACCTGCCCCAAATACTAAGTTATTCCACACAGTCTTCCTGACATCATAGCCTATAGAAAACAAGGCCATCCTTTCCAAAACCCTCAGCCCTTGCTGACATTATCACTGCTCTCCCTTTGGTTACCCTCCACAGAGCTGTGCTGGCACAGAGTGAAGGCAACCGTCCTCCTCCACATCTGCTGCAGGTAAATTTAAGGCCCTCAGCACACACAGACACAGCGGGAAGCTTCACACTCACTGCCAGGCTTCCAGAAGAGCACATTTGCACCGACGTTGCCAGTAACACAGAGTGAATACAAGTGTTCCAGGCAGCTTGATCCCCAGCCACGCTCTGAGGAGGGACTGAGGAAACAGTGCAAACATTTCCAGTGTTATGGCAACACAAACAGCGCTGACACTCATCTTATGGATACAGATAAACCCCAACAGCTTCAAACAGAGCCTGACAGCAAACCCTGCTCTTGTTCGACCTGGACAAGGGGGAGGAAAGAGAGGAAATCCAGACACAAATAATAACAACAATGAAAAAATATGAATTATTTCTGCTCGCTTGAGAACAGCACGTTACAGAAGAGCCCTTTCAGAAGGGCTCACCACCTTTATAAAACACAAATGGCTGAGAAAATTCCGAAGCCAAAACGCAGCAGATCTCATTGCTTCCACGCAGCAAAAGCCATGCTTCCAACAGCAGCACCTCCAGCTCCAAGCAATAACACCCAAACTGCCCTCGTTGCTTGGGTGGGAGCAGACAGAGCTGGGCTTAGCAGCTGTGAAACAGCCAGGAGCAGCGTGGTGCTCCTGCAAATATAGCCTTTATTCACACCCAACCTTGCTTTCAGGGATCCCCATACACTCTCCCTGTCCGCCTCCTCAGCACACAGCACAGCAGCAGCCTCACCTCAGCCCCATGAGCCGTAGGGCTGAGGGGCGCGCGCTGCCCGCCACCATTTTATCCTCCCCGCCGCGCGGGGCTCAGCGCCTCCCCCTTCCCCCCTTTTTCCCGCCCAGAGCGCGCGCCTTTTCCCGCCTCCTCAGCGCGTCTCCCTCAGACCTTGAGGAGAATCTGCTGACCGAACGCACGTACAGTTAAAGCGTCTCCAAGTGCTTCACTGTTACTATGGAGCAGCGCTTCCTACTAAAACCACGTCTCCCCATCCCCTACCTCCTTGTTCTCACAGGGTGAACCGTTGTCACTGTGGCGATTGAGAGGAGGAAAAAAAAAAAGCATCCCGTTGATTTCAGCAGAACCAGGTGATTCCCATGGCTTTGGAGGTTAGGAGCGACCCGAGTGCTTACAAAGCTCATGGGCTGAGGTTGGACCAGATGATCTTAGTGGTCTTTTCCAACCTTAATGATTCTAAGGTTTTTTTGGCCAGAACAGCCCTTCTGCTGCTGGCTCTCATGGAGCAACTCCCCACCCACAGAGCCCAAGAATCTTACAGACAAAGCTGCCGCAGTTCTTAAGTCACAACAAGGAATCCCTACACACGTTCACTAATGCAAATTGTTGTGGTTTTTTTTTCTTTGGCTGAGATTTTTCAGCTGTGTTTGGTCTGAGACAAACAAACAACCCCGGTGTGGGTTTACTTCATGCCCGAGGTAATGCGTGCAGCTGAACTGGGCACACGGGGGCAGCAGGTGAGAAAAATCAAAGAAAAGCGGTGAAGTTGTACCATAAAAGTGTCCCGTTCTCAGCCTGGGCTGCACTGTGTGACGTTTCTTGCAGACTTCATTTGGTTAGACGTTTCAGAGCAAGCAGTTTGAGAAGAATACGGGCAGTCTGCAGTGAGGCAGCTCCTTCCTATAAAGGCATCAGATCATGCAGGCAGTGGCACTTCAGTGATTTATTTCTCAGTGTTTCTTTCTTCCTGCTGAAATCTATTGCTAGAAGTCCCATTTCAGCCTGTTAGCTCATGCAACCGACAGGAAGGGCTACTTTTTGACTGGCCTCTGCCTGACAGCTTCTCCATTCAGCAGCAGATTCCTTTATGCTTCATTCAGCTGTGCCACAACTGAATGAGACCGATCACTGCTTGTCCATAAGGAGCATGCATGCCATGAGTGCCGCCTGGCACAGCGCAGCTTGTCCTCTGACCTTTCAGCCCAAAGCCCATAGTGATGGAGCACCTCGTTAAAAAATGAGGCTGGCAGGGACGGGGCTGCCTCTCAGACTTCTCTCCATGACCCTCATCAGCTCCAGAAGTGGCCTACAAACCCTCAACATCAACCCCAACCCAAGGGTGTTTTTTTTGGGTGTACATATGTATTACCTGCACTCAGAAACAAGCTAACAAAACCCCAACAAAACAGTTGTTAGCAACAGAAAAGCTTTGCAAACGTTTCAGAAATGTGTGCACACCTGAGATGAGGTGAAGGGCTTCCCCAAGCAGAATAAATGCTGTGCTTATTCAGGCTGCACACACATTGTGGCAACAGCACAACAGCACCATTTGGGGCAGGCTTTGTGCAGGGGATGGATGAGAGAAAACGCTGCTTCTGACAAAGCAGCATCACCACAGGCTCACATTCAGAGGATCCTGAAAGCATGAAGAACTGCACTTTATTTTTCCAGCACAGAGAGTTTGTTAGAAATCCCAAACCCATCAGAACAGGTCAGTGCAATGTAGACCATCTCTCTGGTCAGCAGCCAACCCTAAAACCTCATCTGTTGTTTGTTCTCACAAGGTAAACAAGAGCTAGTCTCTCAGAACAATCATTTAAATTACAATCCAATAAACTTTTAATGAGATACTTCACAGATTCCATTCACAGCAAGCATAAGGGGTTTTAAACAACAAAAGCATTTTTCATAGATAATTCCTCCTCACAGTACCAAAATGCACTTTGGATGTTTTTTATTACAAATACGCACACAAGAGCTTTTTCAGTCACCTGCTCAATCTCTCATCGCCCCCTTCTCACCATCCATGCCATTACCAGACTGGACACATGGGACTTATTGTAATATAAAAATAAATTGGCCTCCTATAAATTACCACAGGTTGAGAGGGTTAGTAAGCACAGAATCTGCCTGGCTCTGGGGGAGAAGAGAGGGATGCAGTGATTGCAGAAGGAACAAGAAGATTGCAGAAGGAACAAGCTGGAAGGCAGAAGGGCAGCACGAGAGAGAAAATAAAAAGCAGCAAAGCAACAATGAAGTCTTGGGTTGTTCTGAAAACTCAGAGGGACGGAAGGGTGAGAAAACCTCAGCTAGGGACGGTTTGTTTTGTGTGAGGAATACAGATCGGTCTCAGGAGAACAGGAATGGTCAGAGAAGTGAATATGGTGAAAATCCTGCCATGAACACCAGGCTAAGCAAGGTGGCACTGACCCCTCCAGAGACCACAGCCGTGCTGAAGTCTTCAAGACAGTTCACATTAGGGTCCATTCACAGTCCTCCTGCTTTGTGCATTTCAACACAACACCTTCACCTGGGCATTACTTTCATTTGCAACTGTGTAACTAAAACAGCACCAGGAATCTTTCCTCCTGTGTAACTGCGCAGTCAGACACAAATCACTAAGATGCCAAGACAACAACTGTTGTTGGTTACCTGGTCAGTTACACTGTAGGATAAACATAGTAACAGATTATTCAGCCAAGGACCAGTACACCAATACAATAGTGGCTGCTGGCAGCGCCCTAAAGCCCTTCATTTCTGTAAAATATCACTTTCCTTTCTGAAACAGTTGTCTGAGTGAATGAAGCATGCATGGCCAAGGTGAGCAAGGGCAGAGGAGCTCAGATGCAGGTTGCTGCTGGCTGTGCTCCCTCTGCTGGCTCTGAGGCAGGGCACAGGAAGGGGACATTTGTGTCTTCCCACATTTCTCATCGTGGGTGACATTGAAAGCAGATCCGAAAGCAGAAGTAGAAGGTATTCTATTCCTCTTCCCGAACATAATTAGCAGGTAGAGTGCTGGGAAACAACACCCACCCAATCAGCAAGTTTAATCAGAAGCTCAATGCATCAAATATTTTGCAATGAACACTTCAGCCTGAGTTCAGATAGCAACAATATAACCTACTGAAGGTAAACTCAGCATGCTCTCCAATACTACAGCTGGGATACCATGAACAGAAGATTTCAGTGCACACAGCAGTGAAACTCAGCCGGAGTCAAACCCAGCAGCACCTGACATCCCCTAAACAAAAGCGGGGCTGCCTCCTGCATACCCTGCCTTGTAAAGGTGTCTCCACAACATGTAACAGCAACCTGCTGCTGGTTGGCACTCCTGCAGTTTAAGCCCATCTTGCAGAATTCAGCTAATACACCTTCATCAACACCACAGACAACAGCTGAGTCACCTTTCCAACCAAAATACATTCTCAATAAGGCAAATGTGCAAGTGGTGGTTCCTCATTTATTTGCCGGCAGTTTTCGGCCACCACTCAGGTATACTTGCAGTGAGCTTCACTTTATCACCTGCTACATTTAGGCAGAGTGGTTCATTTATATTAGCCAGCCTCAGCAAAGCTATGCCAAGTTCATCTCCTCCAGCCCGGAACTTGCCAGCTGCCTTTCCTGTTTCAGTCAAGATTTCAGCACCCTCAGGAACGCTCTCCTCAGGAAGAGGAACTGAAAACCGCACGGGCACCAAACGCTTGCGAATGACACCCATGTGGTGGGTCCTGGCTGTTAGCTCCTGCCCGATGTAACAGCCTTTGGTAAAGCTGACGCCGTTCATGTAGGCCAGGTTGGATTCCAGTGGAAGGGCTACTCCGGGAGGGAGATCTTTCACACCTTCAGGAATTCCTAGGGAAAGAAAGGAAATACAGTAAGATCTCTGGCATTTGAGATTTCTGGAGTATTCTTCCTCTGTGTTATAAAGCCAGAGGTGAGAAGAAGCAATGCGAAGCCATGAGCTTGCCAGTACTCTGGTCTGGGTGTTAATACATCACAAGCTATAAACACACGGGGGTAGCAAAGATTATTTTAAAATGTAATTGGAAAAACTGCACTGAAACCTAATTTTGTGAAACTTATAGCACTTTACAGACATACTGGTGGAAATGCAAAGCACCCAGAGCCATACAGACTCCCACACAAAGACATCAACATTTAATGTCAATGGAAAAACAAACTGTTTTCGCCTGCATCCCACGGGTAGGCTTCAATGTCAGTCAGACTTATTTCCATGCAAGCAAGATGGCCAGCTGTCCTTGCTAAAGCTAGGAGCGCTCCTTTTGTGGCCAGTGCTGGACCCAGGTTTGTGCAGTGTCACACAGAGGAGTGCTGGGACTCCTGGCAGGCAGCACACCACTGCACTGCAGCCCACTCTGACCCATTAACAGCTTGTTTTTCTGCACCAGATGGACTCGGGTCATGACCACCGTTTATTAGCAGAGGACCATCCTCTTTCAGTCTGCTAATGAATTTAATCCCCTGTCTGCATGGACACATTAAGATCAACAGCAGCTCTGCAGAGGCCTTCAGGATTGAGTTCCCTTTCAAATCAAACACACAGGCCTTGGCCTCTGAGTTAACTCTGCAAATCCAGCAGTACATTTTTAGGAATGCACACTGCGGTGTTTCATTTTCTTTCCTTAGTAACAAGGAAAACACAAACGGTGCATCGTTCCAAAATAATCAGAATGACTCAAACCACTGAAGTTTCTCTCTTAGCAAATGAATAGTTCTTGATTCTGTCACAAGGCAGAGCACTGGATTACTCACATCCTCAAAGCAGCAAAACTTTCTGCAGGTATTACGAAGTTAAACACACCAACGCACACCCCTGTGGCTTTCTAACCCACTGCCTCACATCAGAGTGTGCAGTTTGATCACAAGATCCTGATAATAAATTTACTTATCCCAAATCCAACAGCAGAGTACCAAACGGGACGTGGCTTTACCTTGCTTATACCTGTGCCTGTGGTAATCCTGAATGTTTTCAACACGACTTCCAGGGATAACCTCTGGTAAATCTGCTCCCGCCTTCACAATCAGTCTCCAGCCCATGACTTCTGCCCTGGGGTCAGGAGTTAAAACCAGAGCCCGCTCTGCACATTGTGCGAGGGAGCTGCTGATGTCCCCAGCCTGCTCCCCAGGGATGACGGCCCACAATGTGAGGTCCAGGCAAGGGCTGATGCTGACTTTCCTCCGGATCTTGTACAGCTTCAGATGTTTCTGTACGGCGTCCAGCACGCTGCTGTCACACTCCAGCAGGATGTGTGGCTCTTCTTCTTGACTCTCGTGAAGCCTTAAAAAAGCAACACCTACAAAGTCAGGAAAGCCAAACCCCCAACAGAGGAAGTACAATAAAAGGAGGGAGACTTCAGCTGGATACAAAGAAAGGTTTTTCATAATAAGAGTGCTGAAGAACCGGCACAGGCTGCCCAGAGAGGCGGTGGTGCCCCATCCCTGCAGGCACCCACGGTCAGGGGACGGGGCTGTGAGCACTGATGGAGCTGTGGGTGCCTGGGACCCCACGGCCTTCAGAGATCCAACTCAAATCCCTTCCAACTCAAACGATCCTGCGCTTCAAACAGGCTCTATTATCTCAACCCTGGTCTGAATCCGGCAAATGCCAGGGGCAGCGCTCGGCACCCTGTATCACAACACTCACAGCCTCTTTCAGGTTGGGTAAGCACACTGAGATCCCAAGGCCCGCCCGGTGGCAGTAAGGTGGAATTACGGCCTGCCCCTCCGCCCCCGGCCCGGCAATGCTCTCGCCCAGCTCCTCCCCCCGCTCTCACCTGTACACGAGAAGGTCGTACAGGCAGCGGCCCTGCACGTTGAGCGCATGCGCGTACAGCGCGCGCGGCGGCCCCGCGGGGCCCTCCCCCACCGCCACCAACCGCGTGACGTCGTTGGTGAGCAGCCCCTGCAGGAAAACGGCCGCCTCGGCGCCCCGCACGCTCAGCAGCGCCCGGCCCAGCGGGAAACAACGCCAGGCGCCGTCCCCGCTCCCACCGCGCCCCAACAGCCGCCGCAGCCCGGGCAGGCCGGCCGCCGCCCTCACCAACATGGCGGCTGGTTGTCAGGGGCGCCCGTCGGCTCCTGCCGCCTCTGCCGCCATCTTGTGTGTGTCGGCGCCACCTCGCGGCGGGGAGGAGCGCTGGGGAGCGGGGCGCGCCCTCCTCTGCCTGGCCACGCCCCTTCTGGCTGGCCGCGCCCCCATAGCGGAGCCGTGAGGGTCCGTGCGTCAGGCGGGTGGGGGCTGCTGGTGGGAGTGGCAAGAGGAAAAAAAAATAGCGAAAATGGAAAAGAAATAGGAAGCCTTTGTTTTAATCCTGCATGCCCCTGAGTCCATCGCAGCGCTGCAGCTGGGGTCTGAGAGTGGAGCAGAATCCGTCGTTCCTCTGCACTTAAGGCTCTCATTGGAGCGTTGGTGGCAGGGTGACAAAATGCAATGCTCCCGACCAAGCCCTGTCCCAAAGAGGACCTAGAATCATTCAGGTTGGAAAAGACCTCTGAGATCCCCAAGTCCAACCCCACCCCACCCCCTGACCCCCTGCCACATCTCCATGGTTCTGGAACACCTGTGCCAATGCATTATTACTCTTTCAGAGAATAAATAGTTCCTAATATCCAACCTGAACCTCCCCTGACAAACCTCGAGGCCATCCCCTCTTTTACTATCACTGTTACCTGGGTTCAGAGACTGACTTCCACCTTGCTACCAACTGCTTTCAGGTTGTGGCCTCCTCCAAACTGAACAGTCCCGTTCCCTCAGCCACTCCCCACTAGTCTTGTGCTGCAGACCCTTCTCTGGACGTGCTCCAATGTCTTTCTCATAGTGGGGGGCCCAGAACTGAGCGCAGCACTGGAGGTGCAGCTCCACCAGAGCCAAGAACAGAGGGACATCCCCCTAAACCTCCTTGGGAACATCCAAGCAGACATATTCAAACACCTCGGAAACAGCTTAGCTTACTTTCTCCTGCCTTTCTTTGGGGTGCACAAGCTGTCATCCACAAACTCTCATGAGCTACAGTTGTTCAACCCTTGCCCTGTGCCTTAAATGCTCCTCTGCCCTGGGCAGCCTCTTCCAGGGGAAGAACCTTTCTCTCATCCCCGCCAGACCTTCCCCTGACAACTCCATGTGGGATGCAGAGGTCAGTGCCACAGCAGCACCACGCTAAGTTCAGTCACCAAAGCATGCTTCACTTTGACATCAACCCAGCACCCAACAGCAAGGATGAATTCCCCCTATTTCCCAGAACTTGCTCGTTTAAGGACACCTTGTTAATTAGCAATTTTTTTTTATTTGGTTTCTGTAGCACTGAGGCACTCCTGGCTGTGCACCTTCCCCATGGACTCCCAGCAGAGTCCCTTATTCTCTGCCTCTAGGTAGGAGCCAATGGAATCCTGGAGATACTGCAACTGCCACAGGAATGGAGAGAAATGCACCCAGAGGCTTGCAGAAGCCTCTTTGGACAGTGGTGGTGAGTGAATGTACCTAATGTGTGTTCATGGCAGGAGCAGGAACTGAGGTGTTTAAGAAAACCGAGCTGTTAAGAACCGTGGAGATGTGGCACTGGGGAACACGGGTAGTGGGAGTGGTGGGGATGGGTTGCTGTTGGACTTGGGGATCTCAGAGGTCTTTTCCAACCTGAATGATCCTGTTTTTTTGTGATTCTCTTGCAGGGCAGGTCTTCTCAAAGGCCTCTCCCATCATTTACTCTGCTGCAGCCGTAACTTCTCCCGGACTCAGCAAAGTTTTTTCACTTTTCGGAGCACAGGCTTTCCTAGGCAGCTTCAGCTCCATGCCTGAAGGAACTGCAGGCAGTGATTCATCAGAGAGACAACACATCCCAAACAACCAGAAGGTCAACTACTTCTTAAGGCAAAAATATTTTGCAGTGATTTATAGCTGTATGTGGGAAAATAGAGGTCTTATATGGCTAAAGCAGGCAAACAATAGATGGGGAAGAATTTCTTCTCATCAACACTCGTCTTCCTTCTCACGGAAACATCACACACTTTGCATTCTGTAACAAAATGTAAGTTTTATTCTGTTTTATTAGTAATGGACGTGGAATAGCCGGTTGAAGAGTCGGGCTAATGTTTCATTCTCTTTTGACCAATGCTTAACCTAACTACAGTCCAGATGGAACATTTACACTGAGAAATACTTAGAGAGATTCAACCTCATACTCAAAAATTTTCTAGTACAAATACAGTTAGTACATAAAAAATGAACAAAAAAAAAATATCCCAGAAACTTCATAACAGCACAGACTGGTTATGGCCTTGAGTTAAGTTCAAGTATTTTCCAGTGGAATGCAATGCAAGCAACAAGGTAATCTGGCTTTTACGTGGGACATTCCTGGCCCTGAATGGTAAGAACAGAAACGCAAGGGCGGGCACTTTATCCAGCAAAGCTTAGTGAGGGAATCAACATTTATGATTAGTTCAGCTACAGAGCTAAACCCGTCTGGAGCGTGAACTAAATGAGTAACCTGCAGAAAAGAAAGCAAAGCATTAGTTGTAATACTGGCATTTCTTCCATGGCCGATGCTGCCCGTCGTCTGCTTGAAATTCCTCAAGCCGCCGGTTTGGTTTGTGGCGGGGCTTTTGCTTGTGGTTACACATATTTTGCCTTCCTATCCTTTTCCTGCCCTAACAGACACAGTAAAGACGGGATTTCCCTTCCTGCTCTGGAAGGGGTCACTGCTGCGGAGACGTCGGTGCCTTGGTGGTGGAGGTGACTCAGTGGAGCACACAACATCCTAAGAGCTCCAGAGGGCAAGCAGTGGAGGAAAGGGGGAAGTGAGCAATTCGGTATATCTAATTATAATAATAAGCCTCCATATTTATAGGGCTATCTGACTCATGCTGGTGGCTGGAGGAACAGGGGCGGCTCCTTCTTGGTATGGAGGAGCGTATGGGAGCTTGGCAGCCCACCACAAGATCCTGGCATTAAGCAGTCCTGCCAGCAGCGTGCCCTTTTGCTTCAATCCCTGTCAAAAAGCTTGGAAAAAGAAGAAAAAAAAAAATGGGAAAGTGAGATCAGCCCTCATTTGCAAAGCATTTTATACAAGGAAGTTTTCAAGCCCTACAGATGAGCAGGGCTGGCTGGGAGGACGGCAGAGTGAGCAGTTACCCTGCCTGATGAGGAGCTGGTATCGAACACCCAAGTGTCTGCCCCAGCTCCAGTGCTCATCAATACTGCAATTATTGACTCCCACTATGGAAAACAGCGTGTGCGTATTAAATGTGCTGGTGACACCAGCCTGGAGGAGGCTGCAAATCTGCTGCAGGACTGCCTGATCATCCCTCTTGGCGTGCTGGATCCATGGCACGGAAATGACAGGCTGGTGAAAGTAGGGTTGCTTGGCTTACAGCAGAGCTAACAGAGATAAGACAGTCTTCAAACACCCCAAATCTTCAGGGGAATAAGCCCTGGGCTGTCTGTACCTTCATGATAGCACTGCCAGCAGCACCCAGTCTCCCTGCGTTGCCCGAGTGGGTGGGTGCCCATATGTAGGCCAAGGATCAGCGTGGGCAGATATGTTTGTCCTACCACTGTGCTGTGAACCTCTGATGAACCGTGCTCAGAACCTCATAGTTCTGAGCCTCTGATGGAAAATTCACATTACAAAACATCCCTGCACGCGATGTGTGTGTGCTGCTGCAGACCAGTGCTGCTGCACGATGCACTGAGCCTCCTGTGGGATGCAGCTGCCTGTATCCAAAGAGAACAACTCCAGCAGCAAGAGCAGGCAGCGCTCCAGGCAGTGCCTCCTGCAGGATCGGGAACAAGCCTGGAGCTGTCTCCAGACTGTTACTCAAAGCCATACCGAATGTTTGCAGTTGGATACCTCAGAGAACATTTCTTTGCACCTTTTAAAACCTACTGTTTGCTACCAGCACTGTTCTCCAGGGGCATTGCACAGCTTTCGTGCTGGCTGGGGAGAGCAGATGCCCTCAAGGCTTCAGAGACTGATCTCAGGGTCATGAGTAAGAGCCCATCAAGAAGTAACATGAAAGGAATAGTGACATGAGGGCTTGTATGCTGGCGTGGCTGTAAGGGAGCAGCTCAGCACAGGAATGATGCTGTATTCTGTAAGGATTTAATTCTTCCTTGTAAAGTGTGATCTGGAAGGCTCTGCCTACTTTGCCTCCATGGTGGTGAATCACCACAGGCATCTCAAGAACGCCTCAGCTCCAGGATGAAATCACCCACCAAAGCACATCCAGCACCAGCAGGAGCCTTGGAGCTCCTGCAACTGCAAGGAGACTGCCTTAAAACCAAGCAAAGGCAACAAAATCTCTCCATAAAACAGAGGCAAACTTCTTGCTGCTGCCCTGGGTCCTGTCCACCAGGTCTTCTGCTGAGCCGCCTAGCAAGTGTATGGAAACCTGCCCGTTTCCCACTGACACTCCTTCTGGATCCAACAAGATTTCCCAGGGAAAGTGGAAGGCTGTAAAATTACCAGAGGGTTGATATCACATTTATATATATATCTCTATGTATCTATATGCACACACACATGTTCATGTGTCCATATATATGCTGACATGTGCACACACACGCATCGTATACGCGCTATGCATAGGTCTGCTGTCTGCCACTATGTATAACAGTTCGATTAAACAGAAAAACAAACCTGCCAACACTGATCTTCCCATCTTTACTCAAATTTAGCACGTGAAGAAGTCGACACCCTTTATGACTTTGTTTTCCTGGTTGCAAAAAGGCACTTTCTGATGATGTGAAGCAGCAGTTTGTTAAAAACACTGTAACTGCAGTGATTCCATCTGTAGCAAGCGCTACGCAGGCACCAGTACGAGCAGCAGTGTCACTGCCAACTCACACTGCGGAGTGTTTGGCCGTGTTTGCTTTTTGTTTCAGCACACAATGAAAGATGAAATCCATCAGTGCTGTGCTATGCATGCACCTCTGCTGCCTTCGCTTCCAGTGCTGCCTGCTGTGCACTGAAAAATTCCGGTGAGACGTTAGCTGGGAGCGTGCCGTGAAAGTTCATCGACGTATCAGTCACTTTCCTTTCTAATCAAGGGATCGGAAATTAATTTTGATTAAGGATATTTAGTAATTAAAGGCCGTCTGACTGCAGCACTGTGTGTGGGAGCTGCTCCCTGCTTCCATCACAGCAGGCTGTCCAGCCTCGGCGGGATGCAGCGGTCGCTGTCGCTCACTGGAGGTTCCCGGCTGGAGGACGTGTTGGAAAGAGGAAGGAAATGTCTTTTGTTAATGCACCGGAAGACAGTACTAAATTGGTCTGAAATTCCTTTTCTCTCTTGACTTCCACAGAAAAAATGCATCTGTGCCCTGTGAAATAAACTCGAGACATACTGAAAAACAGAACCCCAAATAAAACCCCACTTAACGCTGCCCTCTCTGCTGGCAGACAGGCTATATCCACACAGACGTCTTTCCATCCTTACTGCTGGAGCTGCCTTTCTCCAAGGACGCCTTGGGCTTAGCGCTTTGCTTCTCCTGGGCCGTGTTGGCCCTATTTTGCTCTACCACCGTGCCACCCGAGGCAGGGCTGCTGGTCCGGGAGGGCTGCGCGTTGCCCTGGCTGCTGCCATAGCTCTGAAACGCTATGTCCAGCTGCTCCTGGGCCAC
This sequence comes from Lagopus leucura, assembly GCF_019238085.1. Taxonomy (NCBI): domain Eukaryota; kingdom Metazoa; phylum Chordata; class Aves; order Galliformes; family Phasianidae; genus Lagopus; species Lagopus leucura. The sequence continues at coordinate 48,699,610 of NW_024962334.1, read as the reverse complement.
TCGCAGGTGTTTGTGGAGGGTGGACAAGTCCACTGGGATGTTCTCATCCGGGCTGGTGCACTGCTGCTCCTGCGCAACGTTAGCCAGGTTCTGCTCGTGAGCCATCAGGCTGTTGGGGATCTTGGTGGACTTCTCCGATTTCACCACCAGGTTGTACTCGGGGGGGCAGGAGATGTTCTTGGGGTAGGCGTAGTTGTAGGGGGGCTGCCTGAAGCTGTTGATTTTCCGGTTGCGGATGGCATCTCGGATGGTCCCGAAGCCCAGATGGAACATCTCACACATGTTCAGCAGCAAGCACAGACAGCTCACCACGTACATCACCAGCAAAAAGATTGTCTTCTCAGTTGGCCGGGACACAAAGCAGTCCACCGTGTGAGGACAAGGCAGTCTGTTGCAGACAAAATAAGCTTCTACCTCAAAACCGTAGAGCAAATACTGCCCTATCAAAAAACAAACTTCAAACGAAGCTCTGGTAAGCAGCTGGAAGACGTAGATTTTCATCAGTCCTTCCTGCTGGATTCGCCTCCTCCCATCGTGCTTTTGCTGCTCTTTGCTCTTGGGCTTGGCTTTGGCTTTCTCATTTTCTGCTGCGTCGTCGGAGATCATGGGCTCCTCTTCATCCGCCTCCATCGCGTCCTCCATGTTGCGCACCGCCTGCCAGTTCAAAGCAAACTGCTTCTTCTTCTTGAAGCCCTTGAACTTCTTCTCCTCCTCCGCTGACCGGGCGATCCGGTGGATGGCGTAGCCCAGGTACATGACTGAAGGTGTGGATATCATGATGATCTGGAAGACCCAAAACCGAACGTGTGACAGCGGGGCGAAGGCATCGTAACAGACGTTGTCACAGCCGGGCTGCTTGGTGTTGCAAGTGAACTTGCTTTGCTCATCAGAGTAGATGGATTCTCCACCGACCGCCGTCAGGACGATGCGGAAGACGATGAGCACGGTGAGCCAAACCTTCCCCACGAAGGTGGAGTGGTTGTGGATCTCTTCTAGCAGGCGGGTGAGAAAGCTCCAGCTCATGTTGGTCATAAGGGCTACTCAGTTATAACCTGCAGGAAGAAGGGGCAAAAAAAACCCACACAGCTGTAAGTTAACATCCCATCAACACATTTTGTTGCCCTGTTTCAGGATGGGAAGTCCTTGGGTAACTGATAATGAATACAATACAACATGGCAGCCACCTAGGCACACAGAAGGGTGCTCAACTTGTGATAGCTGCTTGCTCACATGCCATGGGCTCAGGCATCTGGGCTGAATGCAGGAGCAGGGGATGCTGAAATGTCTTTCATTAGTGAACCTAGAAAAATGCAAAGAATCAAAAAAAGAATGGGAATATTTATATTTACAGACTGACGTCCCTTTTAAGTCCCTCTTGAAAAACAAATGCTTAAATCAAATGCAGACTGTTTTATAAATAAACCTTCCAAAGCTTTCAGAGAAAACCATGCATTTATTAGAAGACCTGGACAGCTGGAGAGGAAGTGGAACCATTTTGTGCTCAGCTTGCCTTGCAGTGGGGTCTCACCCTGAGCTCCCTGGCATCATTGGAGCGCCTCAGCCCTCCAGGCATCACTAAAGACAGGTGGTAATTGTACGGAGGGGTGAGAGCGATGGGGAAAGCACCCGGACATGAAGGGCATCATGCTGGGGGATGACGACCCCTCACCCTCAAGCAGCAGAGAATGGGCTCATCCTTTCTGCAAACCTGCATCCCTCCTCTGCACCAGGCTCGTAACCTTCATTGAGAGCCCAACCTACAGCAAGCCTACCCAAATCCCTGTGCTGCCCCACAGCCCTTTCATTTACAGAGGTAAAAGTCAAGGAGGACGAATCATGCCACAAGACACGAGTCTGGTCCTGGCTCAGCTTTGCAGCACTTTTACATGGAGACACCAAATCACACCCCAAGGTTTGCACTGGAGGCTTTGATCCCGTGGATTAGGCCTGGAGTGCGAACAAGCACGAGCAACAGCAAAGGAGCAAGAAATGCAAGATGATTTGCTCTGTTCTCCACATTTTGCTTTCCTGGAATGTCATTTTGTTCCTGCTGCTTCTTAGGACGGGCGCCAAGCAGCTCTGGTTTGCTCAGCACCCGCCTTGCTGCAGCCCTGGGAAGCAATGATGCGGCCCAAGGCTCAAGATGCAGCGAAATTCTTCCACTGTCGAGGGCTCCCGAGAGCCAGCAGATGGAATTTTCTAACCCTGCTATTTCTAGATCAAACAAATCCTCTGCGAACCCAAACTTCCGAGTCTTCACACACCAGAGGGGGACTGTGGGAGCACTCTGCAGATGGTGCTGAGGAATGTTCCTGTCCTGCAGCTGGGGAAACTGAGGCAAGGAGTAAGGAAGCAGCACGGCCCAGCTGGGAGAGGAGGTGAGAAGGTCTCCTCTCTCCCCTTAAGTTGAGGGGAGAGAACCTGCTGAAGTTCTCCACGCTACAGGAACCAGAATCCCCATCTCCTGCCTCAGAAATGATGCCTTGGACCCAACAGTCAGTAAAGAAATACTGCTGCAGACACAGTGGTTCAACCACAAAATAATGTGGAAAGTGATCCCCACAGCGCTATTCTTTATTTATTGGAGAACTCTGGTTTAGCATTGCGTTTTTTAATTTTAGACTGAATAGAAGGGTGAAGATTTTTTACAGTAAGGGTGGTGAAGCACTGACACAGGTTGTGCACAGAGGTGGTGGGTGACCCATCGCTGGAGACACCCAAGGTCGGGGGATGCAGCTCTGAGCACCTGGTGGAGCTGTGGGTTTCCCAGTTCAGTGCAGGGGAGCTGGACCAGATGGCCTTTAAGGATCTCTTCCAACTCAAACGATTCTGTGATTCTATGACTATTTATTCAGGGATGGGACATCACCCCTTGTGAATGCCTTTGGCTTTTTTCAGACTCAGTAGCTCCCCTTCAAAGCAGAGCAAACCTTCCTTTGCTCTGTGTGCCTATTCAGTCATGAGCAGAATGGGGCACTGCCTGACTTGCAGGATTCACGCCGGGCCTCGGCCAAGACTCAGCAGGTAGGGGTGGCAAGAGGAGGCACTGGGGTGCTGATTGCCCACTGTGGGACATGGCACATCCATCTCTGGAGCATCTGTGCAGCCAGGGCAGGGCTGGGGCTTGGGTAGTGGACCCAGCCTGGTGGTCTCTGTGCCACCCATCAGCATCCCCAGTCAGCTGCAAGCTCTCAGGGAGCGTAGTGACAGGACAGGAGATAATGGCTTTAAACTAAAGATGGTAAGTTTAGGTTAGACAGCAAGAAAAAATCCTTCACAATGAGGGTGGTGAGGCACTGGCAGTGCTGCCCAGAGGAGCTGTGGATGTCCCTCTGGAGGCACTCAAGGCAAGGTGGGATGGGGTTTTGGTAACCTGGCCTGGTGAGAGGTGTTCTTGCTCACGGCAGGGGCTGGAACTGGACGGGCTTTAAGGTCCTTTCCAACCCAAATTCTGATTCTGTGATTCCATGACAGAGTTCCCACAGGTCAGTTACCTCCCAATAGCAGTTTGCTGGGGCACTGAGGACTTGACAAAGGCAACGATGGATTTTGGAGGAAATATTCAAGTTCTGACCTAACGTTTGTTAGCGAAGCACACACTGATTCCTCCAGGAAGCACATTTCAGACTGGAGCACCTGGCAACATCGGCTTAAACCCTTCACAATCCCCCCGCATCAGGGAGAGAAATCACAAACTAACAGAACAACCAGAAGGCCACTGCTTGGAGAACACAATCTGAGAATACCAACTACGAGCCACAGCCTGTGCTCAGCCTGCTGTGCACATCTGGACGGCAGCAACATGTGCAGGAAACAGCCCCCAGCTGCTCCTGTACTGCTGCGACCCTGCTGTGCCTCTGGGCATGACTGCACCTCAGTGACCGCGCTGTGCTCCCCCGTACCCAGACACACAACAGCAGCTGAAGGGGACAAGGGAAGAATCCTGCTCTGATCAGCCCAGTGGAGCAAGGACCGCGTGGGGCTCCAGCACGGAATGGATAGGGTGAGGGGGGTTTGTGGGGCTCAGTTATGTGCAGAGAGATCCCAGGGGGGACCCAGCGTCCCCGCAGCTTGGAACCCATTCATTCCAGCTGCACACATCAGGCTGACTGGCACCGGGCACACGTTTCACTTCCAGACAGCCACAAATAGAAGCTGGGATCTCTCAATGCGACAGCGGCGATTCGAGTGCCTTCGGCTCAGCCTTAAAATAGTGGAAATCCCACGGAGCCAGCAATTAGCTCTTGATTCCACTTTCTCACCACCAAAATCCCCTCTGTGCAATGGCAGATGCAGCTGTTGGAACTGGGAAAAAAACTTTAAAACTTGGGTCTAAAAGAAGCAGAACGAGAAGAAAAAAAGAAAAATAGGAAAAAAGCATATAGATCTAGCTAGCTTGACATCCTTCCTTTCTGCTCGCTTCCCACCCAGTTGTTTAAACCAAAGGCAAAACAATGGAAAATGTACTCACGGAGACATGGTGCTGCTTGCCCTCCTCCACCAGCATTCCTGCGCCTTGCCCTAGATAAAGTCCCGCCGTGCTCACGCCATGCTCCGCTGGGACGCCGAGCCCTGGGGCAGGATTTAAGGCTCTGCAGACCCCGCCTCTGGGGCAGCCCAGCTCCCACCCCAGCCCCTCTCCTCGCCGGGTGTCCCCAAGCTTTGGGAGAAGGTGCTATATATACCGGGCAGGAAGGAGGCATCGGTTTTTAAATCCAAACAAACCGCCGGCTCTGGTTTTAGGAACGGTGCCTGGAATTTTGCTGCCGAGCTCTTGAGCGGACTGGAAGTAAATTAATAGCATCGGCTAGCGGTGCTGGTAACAGATTTGTAAGACAGAGAGCATGACTAATAGGGAACATGTGGAAAACGCATTTTGGCAAAAGCTCCTTGGGTAGAGAGCAGGGGGAAAAAAAGAAAAAGAGGCAAGGCTCTGTAGTGAGAAGTGATCTGAAGGTCCTGCCTCGCTGCTTCCCCTGTTTATGGATAGGGACAGCTGGAAAAGGGTTTTGGGGTACATTTTAGGGCTTTCTGGTCTCTTTGTGGAAGGAAAAAGAATTAGTAAGTGTGGGAATGTGCGCGAAGCCTGAGGCAAGTGGAGAAGAGCCCCTGTCTCCTGGGGGCATCTCTCAGCCCTGCTCCATCCACAGGGACCCTTATTGTCACCAGTGGGGTCAGGGCTCCAGGTAGCTGTGGGGTCAAAGTGGGGAGCTGAGGCAGAAAACCTCCCCGGGAGAGGGAAGCAGCAGACAGGATCAGACCCAGCCTTTGAGGGGTAAAAACATGGGAGGAGCACATTTTGATCAAAGGGGACATACGATTTACCAGCAATCTTCGTCCCAAGAGGGTTCTGACTAAGCTGGGTATTCCAAAGAGCCCAGTGGGATGTGGGGTGGCAATTCCTGCTCACTGGAGCATCTCAGGCAAGCAGCAGCAGCAGCACAGAATCATAAAGACCTAAAAGATCACTGAGTCCAACCAGCAGCCCATCACACTATGCCCACTAAGCATCTTCTGCACCTCTCCATGTTGGCGGAGCATTTCAGCCAAACCACTGTGTCCACAGATCTAGGTGTATTGTGGTAACTTTAAATTACAAACTAATTACCCTTGTGCAATGATGAGCTAATTCATTGTTCAGAAGCAGCTATCTCTGATAGGTAGGTGGAAAAAGCCTCGTATTCAGGGAAGTCGGAAGTAGAGGTGAAGATGCCCTTGAGGGGTGGCTGTCACACTCAGAACAGGTCTGGGGAGGGATCTGGGGGGAAATATGCTTCTAAAGAGATTCAATAGTCATGGCCTGGGTTGAAAAGGACCTCAAAGATCATCTAGTTTCAACCCTCCTGCCATAGGAAGGATCACCAGCCACCAGACCAGGCTGCCCAGAGCCACAATCCAGCCTGGCTTTGAATGCCTCCGGGGATGCGGGGATGGGGCGTCCACAACTGTTCTGGGCAAAACGATCCTGCCTGCATGCTTCAGAGCTCAGCACACTCACAAAGCTTGCACTGCCAAAGGAGCTGGGGGGATATGGAGCTGGTTCCAGAGACCGCCAGATCTGTTGGATCTCCTCCCAAAATTCCTGGACATCTCCCATCGAGACCAGACCAAGAAGGATAAAATACTCACCCCTGCACAATCCTTCACATCCGGGGCAGCACAGGGTGTCACCTGGCTGGCACCTCCATTCTGCCATCCCACTCCCAACACATTTCACACCTGCCTTTACAGGACCGTGAGACCCACCAGACCTGAGGGATGGCCGCCAGCATCTCCTTCCCACCACAGGCTGGGGTGAGACCTCCAGCAGCTCCAGCTGGTGCAGGATGGAGCTGTGGAGCAGGATTATTAGTTACTTAAAAATAACTTCCAGACTCCGCAGGAGTGCAGGCAGTGGCTTTGAGATAAAAGGCAGCTCAGCGCAGTTCCAGTCCCACGGGTCACACAGGCTCTTCAGACTCTTTGCAAGGTTATTTATACACACAGTAATCTCTTCTGGTGGACGTCTTCTTGGAGCATCCATGCTGCAAACAAGCTGGCCATCATCTTCTCTTGCTCCAGGCTCTGGGGACTGCGTGGTTCCCATCACACCAACCCAACCCATCGCCTGGGGAAGGCTGAGCGTTTCCTCCTGCCTGCTTTCATTGGTTTTTTACCATTTGAGCAGGTTATGCAAGGGCCAAAACCTTGGCTGCGTGTATCCAGGGTAATAACAGAACAGCAGGGGTATGCACACTCATACACAGCCTGTGTTTTCTTCCTTCCAAGGCAGACACTGGAGAACAAACAGAGATTTTGTAGCCATAAATAAATGTTACGGCCTAAAAGAGCAATAGGAACCTTTTCACTCCCTGTGCAGCATCCAGTGCCCTGGGCTTCAGTTAGTGCTTGGCATTGAGAACAGGAAACAAAGGGGGATGGATGTGACAAAAGCCTGGACACTTCTGGCTGCTGGGGGTCACCTCACCCAGCTGACACCACTGGTATTCCTGACGTGTTTCTCTTGGCTTCCCACTGAAATGAATAACTGCAGTCGTTAATTACGGTTCTATCTGGTGTTACATCTTCCTGCTAAGTGATGAGTAGCAAACATACGTATCCAGTCTGGCCCCAGACCGACACAGCTCTGTAATGCATGACACTGAGTTCAGTTTCTTCTCTAATTTTCACCTTCTGGGTTTTCATTTGATTTGTTTCAAAACTACACGAAGTGAAGAAACGCATGCAAATAACGAGCTTGCTTATTAAAAAAGAAGACCCATGAAGCAGCATCACATGAGTTTGGAGACTTATTTTACAGAACCTAGAGAGAAAAAGGGATCTGCAGCCCACGGCTCACAGCGAGCGATGGTGAGAGCCACAGAGAGACAGGCTCAGCTCTTGGCTTTGTGAGCAGAAGTGACGCTTCGAAACATAAGAGCTAAATGGGGAAAAGAAGAAAAAAAGAAAAAAAAGAAAGAAAAAAGGGAAAAAGAGACAGGTTTTGATTTCATTAGTGCTTCTGGTTTGTTGCGCTGCTCTTTGCAGCCCCACGCCTCCAGCAGAGCCGTTCCAGAAACAGCTCTCAGCAGAGATCTTTGTCAGATGTAAACATGTGCTTCAGGGAAGGGCAGCCTCCGTGTCAGCGCTTCCTCCTGCGCTCCGCTTCCCTTCCTCCTGCCGTTATCTGCATTGTCTTCTGCTGGTCCTGGGCGGGCACCGCTGGGTGTGGAGGAGGAGGAAGATGAAGAGGAGGAAGACGAGGAGGACTGCTCCATGCCTGCCACTTGACTTACATCCAGCCCACGTTGTGGGTTCTCACCTGTCCCCTTCCTAGGGCTGTGAAATTGGCGTTTCCTCAAACACCACCTCTAGAAGATCACAGTCTTGTCCTTAGTCACAGGAATCAGAGAATTTGTACTCTTGTTTAGTAGCACTAGTGATTAATAACTCTGACTTTGCCATTTACGCCCTATTTCGCATACAAAGTGGGCTTTATGGGCTCATTTTTGCTGTAGAATCACAGAATGGTTTGGGTTGGAAGGGACCAATTCCAATCTCTGACACAGGCAGGGACATTTCACTCTAGACCAGGATGCTTCGGGTGTTGTCCAAGATGTCGGACTAATCAGGGCTCACATCGTAAGGATGCAGCCAAAACCTCAACAGTCTCACAGTAAAAATGTACAGGCAGGGTGAATCACACCCACGTTCAAATCTGCTCCATCACAGAACTCTGTGTGGGCTTCTCAGAAGAATGGTGGTGACGACCCTGGTGCGGATACGGCACGTCACCCCATCAGCACCGGGTTCATTCGTCTGTGCTCTCTGCTCTGCATCCATTTGGTGGCCCAGGTGGTGACGGGATGATGGCAGGACCCGGTGATCTTAGGGGTCTCTTCCAACCCCAGTGATTCTGTGAGCAGGGACGGTTGGGCGTTGTGATCTCCAAGATCTTTTCCAACCTTAGTGATTCTATGAGCGGGCATGGAGGGGCTGGGCTGATGGTTGGACCTTAACAACACTACGATTCTACAGTCTTCAAAGTTTTAAGCTGGATGACAACACGGCGGTGGGTCTCTGCCCCTTGCAAGGACCAAACTGAGAAAAAGAGCCCGTAAGGATTTTTGGCTGTGTGACAAGAGGATGCCTGAAAACAAGGCGAAGGCCGATTTCTTTAACACGCTCTGCAAAAATCAATTCAAGCTCCCAATCACCACTGAATTTGGAGCACGGTTTGGCATTGAAGAGAAGTCAGAAAACAGAATTTCTATTAAATTTGCTTTGGTTGGTGATCAGAGGAAAAAGCCAGATGTTAGCAGGATGAAGAATGTTCCTGCTGAAAAACAGTGCAATGTTTCCCTGGGATTTCACTGAATCATAACTGCGGAAAGGTAAAAGCACTTCTCTTTGAAAATGACAAGAAAAATCCAATAAAGGGAAATAACAATAAGATTTAAATCACAAAGCACAAAAGCCCAGAGGAAGCATTTAAGCTCGGGCTGGAGCACAGAAGATATTTATTCCAGCCCTTCCCGACTGAAATTTTCGCTGCACTGGACGCATTCCTGAGATAAATTTCGATGTTGACAAAATCCCCTTTTTTTTTTTATGATGGAACCTTTTTTTTTTCTGACGTTTTCAAGGCTGACATGCAAAGAGGTGGCAAGAAAAGAACCGTGATGGGGACACTGCCCTTCATAGCATTCTTCTCTCCGTCTGTTCTCGCTCCAAAGCAAGCAGACCCAAGGCAGAGATCTGCTTTAACAGCCAGAGGTCTCTGCAAAGGCCAAAGCGAGCAATTATTCCCTTTATTTGCTTCCCTTTCCTGAAGCAGCCGGAGAAGCAAAGAGGAAAAAAAACCTCCACATTTCCAACCCCACCCCATGTGCTGGGGCCAAACCTGGCGCTTGTGCTGGACCACGTCTCTCCCACCAACCCAGAGCATCTCCTGAACCCTCATAACAGGAAGCAATAAAGCTCCCAGCCGGCATTCCCAGCACTGCTGGCTGCCAGTGCAGCCCTACGAATCCAGCCAGGCTTGACTTGCTGGAGACCTTCCTGAACATGCAAAAACAAAAAAAATCCCCCCAAAATCAAAAGAAACCAGAGGAAGCGGATCTCCAGGCAATGAGTGGCTGTGCAACAGTTCACCTCCACCCCTCATTGCCCTCAGCTCCTCCTTTAGCGCTTCACTGAGCAGAGATGCACGGAGAGGAGAAAGGCCAGGGTGCATGGGAAAGATGAGGGAACTCTGCAAAAATTCAAGCGGCATCAAAAACGGCCCCATTTTGGGCTGTTCCAGGGAGCTGTTTTTCTCCTAGCACCCGTCCACAGGCTGCTGTTAGAGGGGAGCCTGGAAGAGCCCCAGGAAAAAGGAGGAGGAACAAGAGGAGCAAAGAGCAGAGGTTCGTGCAGCGTCCTGCAGGATGAACCCAACCAGGCTGGGAACTGCAACTCAGCATTTATGGACATCTTGGAGGTTGGAGATAAAGACAAAGTCCCAAAGCAAGGGCAGAACGCTCACCTCATCCTGCAGACACTGAAAATACATTATTTCATTTGTGCATGGTGGATCACTGACTCTGAGAGTCTGACTATTATTTAGCAGCCCCAGTCAGAAAAATGATGGTGTCACCTTCACAGCACATACCTCTCCTGTCAGACACACGGTGGGGACAAATGTCACTGTGACCAAAGTCCCGTACTACATGTAGCAGCTGTCAGGACAGTTCTCCCACCAGGATTTAATTTGGTCCATGTGGATTAGTGCAGCCCTATGTCCCTGCCAGAAAGTGGCAGCAATGAGAACCGGGTACAAAGATATAAAGGCTTCTTCACCACTCCAAAAATAACTGCAGTTTGCCAAGAGCAAGTATTTACAACACAGAAAAGACATGAATTCTGCATGAGGATGTCCCCCACCACTCCGTGTGGGAATGCGACCCATCTGGATGCGACCTGATGACCAGTACTAATAAGATTTAAACACAGCTGAAAGGGAACAGAGCGTGAGTCTAAAACATGATAAGTGTGGAAATAAACAGGTTGGATGTGCTGTTCTTAGATAACAGAGGAAACTGAAAGCAAAGTGAAAAGGAAACGGTACTACTATGAGATTTCCCACCCTTCTAGCTGGGTACCGGCACGACTGCTGCAGGTTTCTACTCACCCAACCAAGATTTACTGTTGCACCAGTATCACCAGTAAATATGTCAATGGACACTTAGGTAATTATACACAGAGATATTTAAGCAGTCATATCTACGTGCAGAAAAGAGAAATGAGAGACAGAGATGCCTGGAGGAGCGGTACGGTACCTTCCCCAGCAGAGCCGGGGCTGGGAGCATCGGCGGAGGATGGCTGCTCAGATCCAAAGGGGAGCAAGGAGTGGGAATGGCTGGGAGCCTTCCTGGCCTTGTTTATATAGGTGGGCCCCCACCCTGTGTGAGGCTTTCTGCACTGAGCCCCACAGCTGGATCCCCAGTGCCAAGAAGGCAGGACACGTGTGTTTTCGTCCCCAAAGCTCGCAGGATGGGTGGGATGGTGTTGGACGGGTGTCTCTGCCTGGAGATATATGGTGAGGTGGAGAGGTGCCTTCAGGCCGGTGTCCAGGTGGGAATGGAGCCAGGCCCATCTGGCACCAGGCCATGCTGATGCCTGAAGCTTTGACATTAAGAACTTCAGAGCGTGAGGTCCGAGCCCTTGGGCACCCAATGAGGGGCTGATGGCACCTCAGCCACTGCAATGTGCATGAGCACACAGCTGCCTGTGTTATGTGCTGGGCATCCAGGGATCCAAAACACTGCCAGGACCACCAGTACCATCAGATCTTACAGGAGCACCAGGCTTCACCTACACTACCACCAAGCCCTACACCACCTCCACCAAACTGCGTATCAACTCCACCAAACCCTACACAAGCACTAGTAAACCCTACACAAGCATCACCAAACCCTACATCACCATCACCAAGCCCTACACAAGCACCACAGAACCCTACAAGAGCGTCACAAAAACCCTCCACCACCTCCACCAATGCCTACATCCCATTCTGTACACCCTCCACCTTATACCCAAACCCTGCAGCAAGAGGAAAGACCCATGATGTCTCGGTTGGCACCATAGGCTGAGGGTTTGCTCCATGCACAGGACTAAGGCAGACCCCACCCCTACCAAAGGACGGACCAAGCTGATTCCTGCTGCTGGGACCTCTTCACCCCACGTGGAGCCAGGTGGAAAGGAGCTGGGAGAGCTGAGCTGCAGCCAGATGCTCTCAGAGGATCCTCGTGGGATGGAACCTTCGTCACTGCAGCATTGCCCTTCTGGAGCCTCAGTAGGAGAGCATAAATCGCAGCACAATCCCTAATGAGCAGAGGGGGCTGTGAGGGTCATGGGTCCTGAGGTGCAGGCAGCCCCAGGGAAGCTGGCTGTGAGCTGTCCTGCAATGTGAGTGCACACTTTGCTTTGCAGCAGGTTGCTCGAGGGAATGAGCAGCAATGAAACACTGGAGAGGAGAAAGGGCAATATTGAATCCAGCTGTGAAAACAAAGATTAAAACCCTCTGAGCCTACAACCTCCCTTGGCCAACGAGTGGGAAAAACATGCCAGTGTTAATTTCTGTCTCCTCATCCATCCAGCAGATGTTTTTTCATGAATGAGCATGTCGAGGCGGAAGGGGAAGAGGGGGAGATTTGGGAGGAGGAGAACAGCCCTTCCTCACCTTTGACACAGGGAAGCCTCTGCACAGAGGCTGCAGGGCTGAGCCAGCAATGCTTGGGGCTGACCCGCAAGCTGAGCAAGTGGAAAGCAAGATGAAGCTTTTTTTATCTCTTTGCTGATAGAACAGAATACTCCCAAAGGTAGAAATGTTTCCAAGAGATCATCAGGTGCATGGGTGCGAGTTTTGCTGGAGCACTGAGCAGCAACGAGCAGCCAGCATCACTGGGGCTGCACAGGGGTCACACATCCCTGTACCAGGCACCAGGCACTTGTCTGGCTCCCAAGCAGCGATGTGTGATGCAAGCTTTCCCCTCTGCCAGGTTGAGATGGGACACAGAGGATGCTACAGGCACAGTTTAACCTTCAGTAATGCTAGAAGCCCACCCTGACATTCATCAACTCCTCTCCCAGTTTTCTGCTTGCATTTCATAGAATCACAGAACGGCCTGGGTTGCAAAGGAGCACAGTGCTCATCCAGTTCCAACCCCTGCTGTGTGCAGGTCATCAACCAGCAGCCCAGGCTGCCCAGAGCCACATCCAGCCTGGCCTTGAATGCCTGCAGGGATGGGGCATCCACAGCCTCCTTGGGCAGCCTGTTCCAGTGAACACTGATATGTTTAAAGAGCTGAACAGCACGTAAAATGCAAAGGAAAGAGGGAGCAAAAGAAAAATCCCTCATCCTCCTTCACCATCTGCTACACAGGTCTTAGAAACACCAAATCAAGGTATCAGTTACCCTACAGGCAGACACTGAGATGCAGGTTTACTGCAGGTTGGTCTCCTGTGCTGGTCACTAGCTGGGCACCTGGCAAACTGCATTTTGGTACTCCTGAACGCCTCTGGAGACTTTCTGGATCAAATAGCTGCAAGCAGTGACCTGGCCATGAGCAGAAACTGAGGAAAGAAGATGCACTTGTAGGAGAACCTTCTTGAAAATTCACTCTTTCCACATCTGGCCCCTCCCCTCCCTTCCTCCTGACGGCTGGATTCGATGATCTTAGCGGTCTTTTCCAACCTTAATGACTCCATGATTCTCTGCAAGGCATCCTCCCTTTAGCCTCCAGACAGGAATAATAAAGAAACCACAACACCGTCTGTGTTTCCAAGGAAGCCTGAGGAGTGACTACAGAAGTCCCTGCCCCTTCAGACACACAAACCAAAACCACAAACCTGGGCAGCCTTGCTTTACAACGGGACAGTGTGCACAAGGACGGACAAGGCAGAGAACTTCAGGCCACGGGTGCTGCTGCAGGGGGCTGGAGGAGCAGCATCCAGCTCACTGAGCTGTGATGTACCCAGAGACTTGCACTGAATGCAGACCTTCACCCACCACAGCCTTTATTCCTGGATGGGCTTTGGGTCCCCATTGCTTTTGAAGCCTGGGAGCCTTCACCTCAGCCTTCTAGAGCCAACATCAGTGCTGCACGGCCGCCTCTGCACCATCTCCTGGGTGACCATTCTGCCGTTCTTCCACTGCAGTTCTGTCTCATGTGGGTCCTGACACAAAGCAGCTACACCACTGCCTCCCTCTTGGATGGGTCTCTCCTGCCTACACCCTTCCCAAAATGTCATCACTTCACCCCAGACCATAATCCCCTTTACCTCTGCCCCTTCTGATTTAATTTAGCTCCAGCAACAAACAAAATCCAGCAGATCCTCTCCATGCACTTCTCAGCATCCTCAGGACTGCAGCCCTCACTCTGCCGCTTTCCATTCAAGCATCTTCTTTCCATCCCCCGTTCAAAAAACTGGCTGACCAAGTGTTTTATTTCTTTGGCTGGAGCCCTTCTTTTCTGCTCTGGATTTAATTGTCCAGTTGTAACAGCCAAGAATTTCTAAAACCTGACGGAAAATTAAAGAACCAGTGCAGGAGTAAAACCACTCCAGCCTTGGAGAAGGGCGCTTTCATTTCCTGCCAGCCATCCTCTGTCAGGCACTGGGAGCAAATTGCTTTGTGCCTTTCCAACCACTAAATCCCTCCCTTGGACCCATAATGGGGGCACAGCTCAGCTACACCTAGTTCCAGCTATTGAAATGATGACGATGGCCTTCATCCCACAGGAACTGACCCCTCTGCTGCAGCAGGGGCTGGTGGAAGTGTTGATGACATGTGGACATCAGTGACCGCGACAACTTTCCAGCGCTGTGTGCTGGAGCCAACGCAGAGGCAGAGGTGGAGGGGTGTGAGCTCAGGGATGGGACGTTGCCACAATGCTCAGCCCCACAGAGAAGTCAAGGGTTGTGTGGAGGGGGAATTAGGCTTTGCTTTGGGGTAGTCCTATCAGTCCATCAGGGGGTGTATGGTGGTTAGCCAGAGCACTCTGCATGTCAGCATACCCAATGCAGTCATGACACAGTAATCCTGCAGTTGTGATACCATCGCTGGGCTTCACAGAATCAAGAAATGGGGGTCCTAGAACCAAGGGTCATCAAGGAGCAATGCAAATGGCCCCCCTTGCAGCTCGTATAGAATCATAGAATGGCCTGGGTTGCAAAAGAGCACAGTGCTCATCCAGTTCCAACCCCCTGCTGTGTGCAGGTCACCAACCAGCAGCCCAGGCTGCCCAGAGCCACATCCAGCCTGGCCTTGAATGCCTGCAGGGATGGGGCATCCACAGCCTCCTTGGGCAACCTGTGCCAGTGCCTCACCACCCTCTGGGGGAAAAAACTTCCTCCTCATATCCAACCTGAACCTCCCCTGTCTCAGTTTAAAACCATTCCCCCTTGTCCTGTCACACACATCCCCAGCCCATCACTGGCTCCATCCATCCCAGCCAGCTTCAAGACAAGGTCTGCTCTCCCCACCTGCTCCAGTCCCTCCCCAGATAAGTCCTTGCTTATGGCTTTTTGGGAGCTTTTGCCTATAATTTAGTGAACTACCAATTCCAATACTTTTCATTCCTATCCCTGCAAATTCCACGAAAGAACAGGAGGACCTTGGACTGTGCAATAGGCAGAGCAGGGTCAGATGTACATCCCTGGGCAGGTCTGTTTTTAAGAAGCAATTACTGGCAAGGGAAGAGGCAAACCCTGCATTCCTCAGTGAAGGAATCTGGATGATGTCACCTCCCGTCCAGGCACAGGAGCATTCCTGAATCAGGCAGCCCCTGTCCAGGCTACAAATATTTGTGTTGGCCCCTCTGTTGGAAGCTTCCCTTTACAAGGAATATCAGCAGGATGAGCCCTCCTGCTGTACGGCTCGTTTCTGCCTCCACACATTAACAAGGGCCACAGGTTAATAGAGGTTTCACACATACCAAAGTTTTACTGCTCCAGTGAGCCAGTCTCCACCACATTCACTCAGCTCTCCAGTGTCAGAGGCACAGAGCTGTGCCTCCAGTCCTGTGGATTTCTCTCCCTCTCTTTCTAGTGGGACGCAATGGCTTAAAGCACATCAGGATCTTTCCTCATCAACTGCCTGGGGATAAAGTGCCCTTTCACCCAGGTGGGGAGGCTCTGCAGATGCTTGTAGGAAAAGGAGCACGGGGCAAGTGGTGCAGAGGCAGAACCACGTGCAGCACAGTGGCTTCTCCCCAAAAAGGACTGATGTGAAAGCAGGAGGGGGAAAGTTCTTCCAGCAGAACACCTGCCCCAGTCCCTGACCACACTCCGTTGTGTCCTCCAAGGTGAGATCCTTCAGGACATTTGAGGTGGGATCCTAAAGTGTCCTTTAGGATGCTTGGGTGGGATTTCATTGCCTGCATTCAGGTGCTGAGTCACCCTTTGGAGCTCAGCTAGGTCCAACAGGAGAGGGGTCACCCTGCCTTCAGCAGAAGACTGCAGAAGGGCAGCAAGATGCTTTCTGTGGGATGTTTGCGAGCTTTGGTTCCTCCAGACCCCACAGATGTTGATGGGATCTCCCTAAATTCTCTCATTTCAGTAAAACCTGAGTTCTGCCACTGAGATCCCTGCAACCTCACAAAGTGAGAAGGTCAGGGGGATGGAAGTGATTTGTATTTACACCAGCAGAAGGTGCTCCCCTGTACGAGTGTACAGATGAGCTGGTTTGCTTTATACGACAGCACTTTTGAGCAATCGTTTTTGGAGGTTCCCCAAACCAGTGCCTTTTTGCTGACCACGCTGTGCTGCTAGGTCAGAGGCTGCAGGCAAGCAGTGCCCTGGGCACTGCAGTCTGGCCTCTTTGGGCACAGGACATGGCTGGCATTGGTGTCACAGCTTCACTGGGACCAGTGGGCAAAGTCCCCTCTTCACCTCGGCCAATGGGGCTCTCACTCCTCTCCCTAAATCAGCTCTTTCCCAAACGACTGCAGGTCTATCAGCAGTGCTCTGCTGTTACTGAACTCCAGCTGTAAGAGCTGTCAGCAAATATTTCAAGCCGTAGATAAACTACACCCCACCAACATAAACACTCTGCGATGCTTGATACAAATCACTCAAACTGCTGCTAAAATCTTCTGGACTGGCCAAAAAGCGCTGTGACCTGCCTGGAGGATCCAGGACTGCAGGTCTGAGTTAAAAAGAACGCTGCCAGTCCAAACCTTGCAGCAGGGCAGCTGCTGGGAGCAGAGCTTTCTTCTCATCCTCCCACCTTGGGATCTCCGGGCAAGCTCTGCTCCTGGAGTATCAAATTAAATCAGTTCCACACCCACACACATCCTGACCAGCATGTAAAAACCTCACGTGTTTTTGCTGCTAAACATCTCTTGCAGAAAGCTGCCTGCTTTCCTCTGCTGCTCTCCTAGTCTCGCTGCCCTGAGGAGTGAGGATGTCAGCTTTTTTCATCCGTCTCCTTCCATTTTCTAGGGCAGCCATACAACAGCATCTAGAAATAAGCTTCTCTTACAAATGAGCCTCTCATAGACTCCTCAGGAGAATCATGGAATTATTCAGGTTGGAAAAGACCTCTCAGATCACCAAGTCCAACCACTGACCCCCATCATACCTCTGACCACATCCCTCAGTGCCACGTCCCCATGGTCCTTGAACACCTCCAGGGCTGGTGACCCCACCGCCTCTCTGGGCAGCCTGTGCCACTGCATCACTGCTCTTTCTGAGAAGAAATTCTTCCTGACATCCAACCTGCCTCCACTCATTTAGAGGATGAAAGCAGATCAAAACCTTCCCAAGGACCTCCTTAGATCACAGCTGCACACCACATACAGTCCAGCACGGACTCACCCAGCAGTCCTGTCCTCCCCTGTTGGCTACTGAAGCTTCCTCCAGTCTCAGGGCAGAAACATCCTTGCTCAAACCCTGTAGCACCCTGCAGAGCCAAGATGGAGTTATTTTGGCCACGGCTCTCCCCCAAGAACACACCAAAAGAGCAGCAACGCAAACACAGCAACCCCAGGGCATCTGGCAGGCCAACAGCACAGGCACGTCTCCCAGCGCCACCAGGGTGTGCAGTCCATCTCACCAGGGGACGTGTGCTGGAGCTCCGCCGGCCCAATGGATCTCCTCATCTCTCCACAAGGACGCTGGGCAGTTCTCCATGCCTTGGTCCCAGTGATGGAAACGTGCCCTGCTCAACCAAACGCCGTGTCCATCCCGTGCGAGCATCGAGGCCTGTTCAACCAGGAGCCAAGCAGCTGACTTCTCCAGCAAAGGTCTTCTGGATAGAGCAGCAAGCCCAGCCAAGGAAGGTGGGTGCACACACCCCTACCTCCGGGCACCTGCTTCACCCTCGCTCACATCCAGGGGCTCCAGCTCTGTCCCCAACACACGAAAAATGCTTTGCCTGAGTTGCTGGTAGCCTGAGAGCTCCCACCTCCTGCTAAACCCAGCCAAGCACCTCGTCAGCATTCAACAAAGCCCCATGGAATGTCAGCCTTCCCCTCGTGCCCTTGGAGAGGTGGCTACATCAGGGACAGGCTGCTCCTCCCCAGCACCGCCTTGGGAGCAGCGGGAGGATTGTGAGAGCCAGCAGCCTTCCCAGAACTGAGCACTCACAGCCAGGATATCTCAAGTGGCTGAAAGCTGAAAGCTCCCTGCCTGGGAGCAGCATTTCTGAGGGAAAGCATTCGTTTCCTTTCTATCATCAACGTGGCATTGGGATGGGGAGCTGATCTTGGAGGCTAACCCCCAATGCAGAATATCCTGAGTTGGACCCACAGGGATCATTGAATCCAACTCCTGAGGCTGAATGTGGGGACAGGAGCAACGTGCAGGGCAGAGGGGTGGGCTTTGGAAGGGTGATGGCACTGGGAGCTGCAGACAGCAGAGCTTGCAGGTTGAAGCACCTCATCTGGAGGATCTGCATGCCTGGTTGGGATTTGGTGTCTGCAGGACAGACACTGGTGCTTATGCAGACATCCCAAACATCTCAACTGGACCTAAAGTGCCATCCCCAGCCAGAGGATGGTGCAGAAA
This sequence comes from Lagopus leucura, assembly GCF_019238085.1. Classification (NCBI taxonomy): domain Eukaryota; kingdom Metazoa; phylum Chordata; class Aves; order Galliformes; family Phasianidae; genus Lagopus; species Lagopus leucura. Next base: position 48,681,079 of record NW_024962334.1, on the reverse strand, counting down.
ACCTCAGCGACATGGCAGAGCTCACGCAGGTCCCCAAAATACTCTCTGGGTGAGGGAACGCATGTCTGCTCTTGCACTGTGTCACCATGCAGTGACTGCTCCCCACGGCTGGGCAGCCTGAGGGGGAAACAAGGACACAAGCTTTGCAGTAGGCCCAGTTAACTGCTTCTGTCTGTCAAAGAGGAGGAAATGGCTGAGCAGAGCAGCCAGCAGCACCATTGTCCCCAGCAGGAAAAACGGGATGATAAAAACGTGCCCAAAAGAATTTGGCTCAGGAACCAGGAGCAGGTTTCCAAAGCAGAGAACATTGGATGCATGGGTAGGGCCATTTCCCAGGCTGAGTGTCACCAGTGGTCATTGTTGGATTTACTGCAACAGATACCGAAAGATGTGGTCCTCAAAATCCTTTTCAGCCATGGTGAGGGACAGCAGCATCCCACTCAGCCTGCGGGCTTGGATATTAGCAAGAACTTCTCTGAAAGTGTGGTGATGCAGTGGCATGGGCTGCTCAGGGAGGTGGGGGGGAGGGAGGAGAGGAATCCTTGTCCTGGAGGTGTTCAAAAACCATGGAGATGCGGCACTTGGGGAGCACAGTCAGCAGTGGCAGGTGAACAGTCAGACTTGGATGATCTTAGAGGACTTCTCCAGCCCTAATGGTTCTATTATTGCAAGGAGGCTGTGGATGCCCCATGCCTGGAGGCATTCGAGGCCAGGCTGAATGGGCTCTGGGCAGCCTGGGCTGCTGGTTGGAGACCCTGAACACTGCAGGGGGTTGGAACTGGATGAGCACTGTGCTCCTTTATAACCCAGGCCATTCTAGGATTCTATGTTAGGGTGCTGGCTCCCAGCTCCTCTGTTCCCTAAAATTCCCACCCTGCAGCTGCAACCTGCCCCTGGGCAGGAAGCACAGCAGGAACATCCCAGCCCTCCTGGTGGGAAGGAAGCAGGAGATGCTTGGGGCCGGCAGTGATGCTCCAGCTCAGCTGCCCGCCCTGAGCTGCATTTCCGGGCCACGTTCCCAGGTTCTATCTGTTTGTGTCCCGCTGGTGGGAGAACTATGTCAACACAGAGCTAATCCTCGTGGAGAGGGCAGTAACACGGCCTCAGTGCCTGTCCTGACCCTGTAGAGCAGCTCATACCCACGTGGAAGGATCTGGGGGGCAGAGGGTCTCTTGGTTTGTTGGCCCACAGCAGAGGAAGCTGAGCAGAGGCCTCATGGCCCTACAGCCCCTCTTGGTGGCCTGTAGTTCCATAGCAGCCACCTCATGGCTAGACTCAGGGATCCTTGAGGGTCCCTCACAACTCAGGATGTTCTGTGATGCTGAGAGAAGGGGACAAGCTTGCTGATACGTACAGCTGCTCCAGGGGAGGTTCCACAGAAGATGGCCCCAGTTCTCCTCAGAAGCGGAGAGTGAAAGGATAAGCTACAGTCAGAAAAAATTCAACCTAACACACAAAAAAAATCATTTTCTCCATGACAGACACTGGCACAGGGAGCTGGTGGAATCTCCACCCTTGGAAATAACTCGTTTGGACAGGGCCTTGGGCAATTCCATCCAACAAAGTTGGCCCTGCTCCGAGACCACCCGAGGAACCTTCAGCCCCTGTCACCCTGCAATCGCACACAACACCATTCCCATCTGCCCCCTGCCCAACATCCCTCACACACACTGAGGGCTGGGCAGCCTCCCCACAACACTGCTCTGCCCTAGAGGAACGAGAAGATGGACCTCAGGAGAGAACACAAGGGTTGCAGAGACCCTTAAGTCATTGCCCAAATGCTTGGCTTGCCTATACAGAGCCTTAGGGACAGCCCAGAGCTCTGGGGGCTGGCAGCATTGGGGTCCCAACCTCTGGGAGGGCAACCAGAGAGCTGAGGGAATCCACCACCGTGCCAAAAAACGTCCCCAAACAACACCTGATTCCTCTGCAGAGACAGACAGAAAGACAAATTGCACCACCAAGGTTAGTAGTGAAGCAGTAATTTCACTCCTTATGCCTTAATTTATAGGGGAGGAGTGAAACAGGGACTCTCATTTTCCTCCCAGTTTCCATACCCCCATTCTCTACGGGTTGCACAGACAGCATGCAGCAGCCCTGCAGTCTTTCCTCTTTTTCTGGCAACGAGTTGCAGAAACAACAGCAGTTTACATGGCCGGTCACCAAGATCTCCAAGCAACAGAGCAGGTCAAAGGGAGCTGCTCAGCCTTAAAAACGACCCTTGTGCTGCTTGGATGAACCTCAGGTGGAAGAGCTCCAGACAAGCCATAAATTAGGAGTGAGCTGTGCTGGGCTCCACCTCTGCTCCAGGGGAAGGAGGGGTTTCCTTATGACAGACACTGACAAACATCTGCTGGTATTTCTGTCTTGGAGAACACCCAAGGATTGTCTCAGAAATAGCTCGCGTAGTTTGCAGGAGTTCCTTCCTTGGGATGCTTTCTAAGGAAGCTCTTGGTGGAAGACAGATTGCCCTCCTGTGGCACTGCAAGGGAATTTGGGCAGAACGAGAAGGTGCCTGTGGGGCTTTGGGTTACAAGTTACCCTTTGGGGTTAAGGTTAAGGGTTGCCACTTGGGGATAGGGCTAAGGGTTACACGTTTGAGTTAAGGTTAATGGCTAATCGTAACCCTTCTGGGTCAGAATTAAGGGTGAGTGAGATTTAAGGGATAGCCTTCTGGATTTAGGCTTAAGAGTTACCTTTTCGTTACTTGGATTTAGGGTTAAGGGTTGCACTTTTGGATTAGGGTTCTACTGTGCTCCCCATTGGTTGCTCAGGGACATGATTTAGTGGAGGGCAGTTAGAATTAGGGTAGGATGGTTAGGTTGTGGTTGGACGTGATGATCTTTAAGGTCTTTTCCAACCTGAGTGATTCTATGATCCTATAATCGGGGTCTGAACCCTTTGCTCACTGCCTGCCAGCACAGAACATGGCTTTCTCCTACACAGCATGGATTCAGTGAAGTTATATGACTTCATATACCAACTTCTTTGGTACAGATGAAATGGACATTTGGGGCTGGAAGGGAGAAATGCCTCCCCTCCATCTGGGGACCAGCAGGACCCAAGAGGGTCCTTCCAGCATTCAGGGAGCCCATCTGGACACACGTTGGCTGCAACCAAGTTCACTGTGCCCACCCCAACCTCATTCACTGCAATCATACCAGTGAGTTGGGGAGAGGAGGGCTGTAGCTGTGGGTCACCCACCAACCAGGGGGGAAGGCGATTATTTTTTCCATGAGGATGAAGACAATAAAGACTATGGAAATGCAGTAGCATCTTTAAGCTAGATCCATCTAAAGACCTAGAGGTGTTAATAAGGGATGACAAACTGAGCTCACATCCTTTAAAAATAAAATAAAATAAAATAACACCACAACACAAAAGCACCTCACACAGAGCATCGCCCCCTCAATGGACCTTTTGTCCTTGGGTGAAAGGCAGCAGCTGCAAAACTGCAGCTTCTGCTGGGCTGAGCTCCATGCACCAGTTCCCATCCGTGCTGGGGCTGTAAGGAGCAATGTCAAAGTGGAGCAGCAAAGCAAGCAGGCTGCAGACCTGAAAGCTGGCAGTGCTGGGTCTCACAAACACAACCCAAGGGTGCAATAACAGGATTCTGTTTGGTATATGAGGAGCAGCACAGCTGCAGAGGGCATGAGGAAGAGTCAGGCTCTGTGCTTGAAGTTCACTGAGCGGCCTGGGCTGGGAGGGACCTCGAAGATCATCCAGTTCCAACCAAATGTATGCAGGTGGAAACCAGATCCTGAGGCATCTCCTCGCCTTCTTTTAGGGAAACGCCTCCAGTGGCTCTGGGATGTGGAAGAGATTTAGGATGGGGATCAGACGGAGCCCAGAGCACAGCAGTGTCCCCATCCCTATGGGGCTGTCCCACTGCTCTTCCTCAGAGCCTCCTCCTGATGTCAACACCTCAAAATGGAGAGAAAAATGGGATCTCAGCTGCCCTTCCTGCTGCCTCCCCACCTCTGAGAGGCAGAGCCCTCCACCAGCGCCGTTTCTCTCCTTGAGGAATTAATTTATTTCTTGTTCTCTTCAATTCTTTATCACTTCCCTCTCTTCGTAAGCAGCTCAGGATAAGTCCAGGTGCAAACTGACCATGCCCAGGCAAACCCCACAGATGTGCACAACGGACGGCACAGAGCAATTTATACACCAAAATAATCTTCACAGCTCCCACCAATGCATGCCTTCCAAAGGGAGGGACGAGGAGCAGAGCATCCTTTTGCCCCCATCCCAACGTCCCCCTTCCCAACCCACCGTATCACAGCCACCCCTACCTTTCACAGCCAGGAAAAAAGATGCGGATCCTCACCGCATAACCGCAGCCCTGGGGGCAAATCCCTGCTGCTCAGCTGCCTGCAGCCCTGCAACAAAGCCAAGGAGGAGGCGATTATCCCTGGGCATCTCTCTGCCAGGCACAATGCGGCCACAGCCCGGCCGGGTGCTCAATGCTGCCATTGTTCCTCCCCCCCCCCCTCCATGCCCGTGGCGTGGATCCTGGAAATAAGAAAAAATACTCCAGGGGTGCAGCAGTAGTTGGAAAATGGGGCTGAGATGGATGAAAGAGAAGGATGGCCCCTTTGGTGTTGGAAGGGATCCTTGTGGGATGCTGCGTTCAAGGGGAGGACCACAGCAGGAGGCAACCAGGATGGAGAGGGCTGCAGGAGAGATGGGGAAACCTAAAGGCAGTTATTGGTGTGTTGGGAGGTGGGAACCAAGCTCCCACCTCTCTGTAGGGGAATTCCTTCTCTATGACTGTGGTCAACAGAACAAGTTAAAAGCAAGGGGGATTCACAGAATCATATGGGTTGGAAAAGACCACTGAGATCATCCAGTCCAACCACACACCCATCCCCACCACAGCCCTCGGTGCCACATCTCCACAGTTCCTGAACACATGGACGGCGTCCCCATCGCCACCCTGGCATCCCATTCCAATGCAATACCACTCCCTTTGAGAAGTACTTTTTCCTAATATCAGCAATAAAACCAGCTAATGCACCTCTGCTGGGGAAAGGATGCCCACTATGAAACTGCTTTGCTTTCCATCACTGAGACTTACTTTGTAGCAGAGAGAAGCAGAAATGTTGTGTGCCCAATGCTGCTCTGAGGACTTGGCCACTCCACCTGGACCTGGGAGCAGGACCTGTCTCCCAGGGGTCTCCTCACTGTGGGACAAAGCCTGGCTGTGCTGAGCTCAATGTGAGCACCAGCATTTGATCTTTTCCTCCTCCTTTCTTTTTTAGTTTTCCTCCCTAAATGACAGCCACGACGGGGAATGAAAAAGCCAGAAAACATCCTGCTCCTCCCTCCTTTCATGCCCAGGGAGGAAGAAATGCAGAGCCAGGAGGGGACCACATCCCTGCCTGCACCAGCATCCTGTTGTACCAGTTGCCACTGCACACAATCTGAATTGCAGATGGCTCTGGGCTATTTATGGCGATGGAGCCACGTCTGAGACAAGCAGAATCACAGCTGCTATTGTCAGAAAAAGCAGCTCCTGTACTGAATTCCCTGCTTTTTGCTCACTTTCATGCCTGGGCTCTAAGGAATTACGAGCACAGTGCTGTGTGCAACCCCACAGGTTGGTGTCCCTCAATCCCCAGCAATGACACAGCACAGCCACTCAATAAGATGACCCAAATTTATCACTTGCCCTCAGCCCCACTTTCCTCCCAGCACAGAAAGGGGACAAAGGGTCTCCTCCAAGAGCATCCCTAGATCTGGGCTTGGATGAACAGCCCCCTGGATAGAGTCCAAATGGGGCTGGTTGTCCCAAACGAGGGTTAATTGGTGGTTGGGATTTTCCAGGACCTACCTGCTCGCTGTGGAGCTCCGGGTTGGTGCCTCAGGATGAGGTGGCAGCAGTCTGCATGCAGCAATCCCCTCGCAGTCCTTCAGGAAGCAGAGGCAGGCATCAGCAGCACAGGCAGGGACCGCATCCCCCTCGGAGCTGCATTGCCCCCAAACCATTCCAGTGCATCCAGGCAGCTCCCTCCTGCTACAAAGTCAAGGCTGGTATGGCAGATTTGGAATATCAAAAAATAAACAGACAGAAACTATCAGTCTTAGAACCACAGCATCGTTTAGGTTGCAAAAAAACCTTCAAGGTCATCAAGCCCAAACTTGAACCTGACCCACTGAGCCCCACCACCCCCCATCCCACAGTACACAGCCCAGAGCCCCGTGCCAGCACTGTGCCCATTGGCCCCGACAGCAAAAGTTGAAGGCAAAGTGAACCGCAGAACGAACCAGACAACGACAGGCAAAGCAAGAAATCATGATGTTTTCCACTTCTTTTTTTTCCTCCTTGCTTATTTTCTGCTACAGATGCCCAATTATTTCCCAGGATCGCTCAGCCCCCAGGGGCCCTTTTTGCAATCACACGGAAGCGAGCTTGAAAATCAGCGCTGCCTCCAAAAGCAGCAATGCCAAGAAAAGCCACGGCAAGGACAGCACTGCAGCCCATGGGCTCAAGGGGGGACGTGATGATGGAAAGAGCCACGGGCTGGTGGATGGGCTTTGGGTTAATTTGGGCTGCTCGATGCTTTCCTGGAGCACAGCTCCAGCATTTCTTGGCTTCCCCTCGGTTGATTTGGGTTGGGACACCCAGAGCGGGCTCTGAGGCACTGCCTGCCCTCGTGTGTCCCTGCCATAGCAGCGTGTCACCACCCGGTCACTGCTGAGCAGCACCTTGGTGTCCTGTCCAAAGAGTGGAGGAGATCCCTGCCATTGTACATCTTAAAGCCACTGCCCAGACACTGGCCTTTAAAACGGCACTGGTATCACCAGAGCCCTTGGATGAGCAGGAAAGTGGGAAAAGCTATCAGTTCATGGCCAAAAAAATAGTGGCAGCACAGTTGCAGGGATAAACCTTTGTCCCACAGCATCTTCCTGCAGGAGGGATGTGGGATGAAGCACCAAGAAGCTTCCCAGGTGAGAAGGTTGGGAAGTGGCGTGTAAACGTCCCCTTATTGGCACAGGGAGGTGGTGGGGTCACCGTCCCTGGAGGTGTTTCAGAGCCATGAAGCTGTGGCACTGAGGGGTGAGGTCAGACCAGGTGACCTTAGAGATCTTTTTGAACCTTTATGATTCCACAATTCTGCTGCTCCACAGGGTTGGCCTTATAAACACCCCCAGGGTGCCCGAGCTGCTCTTCTGTAAGGGACAGCTTCCAATGCAAGCAACAGCAGAGCCAGCAAAGAACTACTGAGAAAGAGCAACGCAGCTGGAGAACATCCCAGCCTTCCCTTGAGGGCAGCTGCTGCGTTCAGAGCATAGAAAATGACTTCTGCAGATCGATCACCGCTGTCTGATGCCTCAAAGGGCAGAGCAGACAGGGGTGGCTGTCCCCTCCTGTCCTCTCCCCCTAGGCTGACTGTCTGTGGTTTTGGTGGCACACTGGGAAGGCCACAACAGGTGCCTCTGCTCAACCTGTTAGCAGGAGGTGACCTCAGGGTCCACATGCACTCCCCCCTCGTTTGTGGATATGTGCCCAAAACCCTGCATGCAAATTAGGGTCACTGTACAAAGAGGTGGGATGGCTGCCATCGGCCTTGCAGGACCAGATGATCTCAGTAGCATTTTCCAACCTTGATGATGATTCTGTGACTCCAAGCTGCCAGTGCCCCCGGCCACAGGGCTGTCCCTGCCCTCAGCATCCCTCCAGCCACAGCTCTGTCTGCTGCCTGTGCTCCCCAGGTTGCCCCTCTTGGCTGCTCTCCCCATCACCATCGCTCCCTCATCCCACAGCATCCCACACACCACAGCACAGGAGCAGTTCAGGAAGGGACACCTCACCACTTCCAACTGCTGGGGCAGGACCCTCCGGGCACACCGCACACCTCCAGGATGGGACACGAGCTGAGCACACGACACCCTCAGAACCTGCTTTTCTTTTACCCCGAGTCCCACAGTACTTTAAGAACAGAAGGTCCTCTCCAGAGCTCTGTGTGCAGAGATGCCCACCGTGCCACGGCAGCGCCCGCTCCCTCCTTCACACACCACCATCCCGATGCCCACCCCATCGCTTCGCATCAGCGCGGGCACTGAGATGTTCGCTGCTTCACTCCATCACACACAGAGGCAGCGATGGAAAGCAGGCCATCCAATACAGGGCAGGTTATCGAGGACTTCCCTCCCCGTTACCACCACGGAAGAGCACAGCAGGAGGAGAGACCCACGGCTGAAGGGGTCCTAATGACTTTTTCCACCCCCCGGCACAGCATCGCCTTTGTCATCTCCCATCACCGGCTGCTGCTTACCTCTCCCGCAGGCTCTGCTCGGGGCTGGCAGCCCAGCTCCGGGCACCGTGGGGCTGTCGGGCCGGCTGGGCACGTTGCTGGGCACGTCCATCTGGTGGCAGCTGGGCAGGTCCCACGCGATGGACGAGGACCTCCGCACTGGGGCGAGCGCCGCGCACCTCCGCGTTATGCTGCTTCGCAGCGTGGGCCCCTGCCTTATTGCTGCTGTCATCTCTGCCACCTAGAGGGGAAATTTCCCCATTGCAACTGAGATGCTCAGCGCCACGATGGGGAGAGCAGGATGCTCTGCATTAGGTACGACCCCAAAATGCTCCCAAGAAGAGTTTTTTGTGGTCACTTAAGCAAAACTTATAACCTTGCTGCACGGAACTCCTGACAACAGAAGGAAGAGCTTGCTCTCATCCGTGACAGATACACCCCAGGAGAGGCAAACAATAATTGCCAGCTGTTACATTTCTAAACATTAGTGAGGTACTGCAAGGGCTGCCCAAGGTCTGGTTCATAGAATCATAGAATGGCCTGGGTTTCAAAGGAGCACAGTGCTCATCCAGTTCCAACCCCTGCTGTGTGCAGGTCACCAACCAGCAGCCCAGGCTGCCCAGAGCCACATCCAGCCTGGCCTCGAATGCCTGCAGGGATGGGGCATCCACAGCCTCCTTGGGCAACCTGTGCCAGTGCCTCACCACCCTCTGGGGGAAAAACTTCCTCCTAAAAGGAAGTTCTGTACTGCAGAGGTTGCTCAAGGTCTGGTTCTGCCTTCTGCCATCCGCAACATGAGTTCAGTACATAAGGAGACCTGGCATGAGCAGGACTGGAGCAGGGCAGCTGGGTAAACCAGGATGAGATATAAAGAGGATGAAACCTTAAGGAGTTAGAAGTGTAAGCCTGCCCTGCTAAGGCATGGTGTGCAAACAGGCCTGGCACTGCACATCAGCCTGTGCTCCCTTATGGAGATGGCTGGATGCAACCACCTGCAGGACACTGAGGGACTCATCAACTCTCCAGGATCAAAACCCAAATGCCTGTGTGCTCCACAAGAGGCTCCAGGACAGCCAGGCTGTGAGCAGCTGTGCTGCATCCCTGTTCCCAGCTCTCACCAACCATGTTGGGCTTTGAGCACCCAATAAGGGTGCTTCAATTTCTCTAAATTTCTCCCATTTGCAGCTATAAGAATAACCAAAAATCTACCTGCATCCAAAGTCCAATGGTACAAATATGTCTGAATTACAACACTGCTGCCGAACTAACAGAGGGAAGGAAGAACTCACAGCACTTCTCTCCTAGAAAAAAAAAAAATATATGTGTGGATAGATCATATCCTGCAACTATTCCCATCCCCTCTCAGCTTATTAAACAAATCCATCTGTTCACAAGGACTGTGGTTAGAGCAGTCAGGCTGTGCTGACATGCTGCTCTGTGAAAGCAACAGACCCAGAACAGCACAGAGCCTGAGGAGGGCAGGCAGAGATGATCAGAAACGCCCAGAGGAGTTGTAGCAGATCCACAGATGAGAGCAGAGGGAGCAAAGGGAGGTCAATGCTTGTGACACTGACTGCCAGCAAAGATGAGTGCCCATCTGCCCACACTGCCCAGCAGCTGCAGCTCCTGCCCAGGCTGGCAGCTCTGCCCCCAGCAGCAGGTGCTGTGCTATTGCTTCCCAATTATCTGCCTGAGGTACAAACCTGGGAGAGCACACACACCAAGCAGCTGGCCAACAGAAACATGAGCACGAGCAGGTTTTGTTTTCCTTCCTTTTAATAGAAATATCCTAGAATAACACGGGAGGAGGATGGGCCTAAAGGGAATGTCTCTTGGAATGAAATGCTGTGATGTGGCTCAGGAATGATGTGATCAAGTTAAAACGTCCAGGCAGGCTCAGCTCAGGACTTCCTGGATTCTTGGGCCTTCTGGATTTCCTGCAAGAAGATCAGGAAAACAACTGAGCACTGTCACTTTTGGGAAGCACTGGTTTCACAGATGTGGAGAGCAGAAGAAATCACCTCAGCAGAAGCCCCACAGAAAAGCCCCAGCATCATAGCATCGAGGCTCTCATGTCAGCACTGGCCTTGGAACACAGCAAGGTGTGACTGAGAGGCTCCTCACAACACCATACCCCTTCTGTGCTCTCCAGAGGTGTTCTGCCACCAGTCCAGGACTGAGCCGGATCCATTTCCCACTCCTGGGCCACAGACCCACCATCATTCAGCAGCTCAACCTGGATCTGCTGCGGGCACACTTCTGTGGCTGGCTGTGGTCTGACTGCTCAGCCAGGCCTACCCAGGGAGAAGGCAGCAAAGCCCCCCAGGACTCACCTTCAGGAGCTGCTCCTTCAGTTCTGAATAGGCTTTTTCTAGATCATCATTAATAATGACCAAGTCAAAGAGGCCAGGCTCTTTACCTAGTGAAGGAGACAAGGACAGAGGGCTTACAGAAGAACACTCTCCTTTCCTGTGTCATCTCTCATGCACGACCTGAGTTCCTGCAGCATTTTATTATCATCATTTCAGCCACTGCTTATGCGCTTCTCTGCTAAACGCCCTCAAGGAACTGCAATGGGAAATGATGCAGCATGATGCTCAGATCAAACCCAGCTAATGCCCAAACCCCGCCAGCGTTCCTCTGAGAAGAGTCAGATGTCTGTGCAGAAAACAGGTCCTCCACTCCCAGTGCACCCCCCCTCCCTGGGCACTCTGCTCAAAAACTCCCAGACTTACTAAGTTCCAAATCTACACGGGCTGCAGTCAAACGCTTCTGTAGACTTTCTTCTGTCTCAGTCTGTCGGTCACGCAGTCTTTTTTCCTTAAACCCAATGACAAACACATTAAAGAAATGTACCCCAAATGCTGCATGCAGGAAATGCCCCATCCCATCACCAAAGCACAGATATCTTCTGCTGTCAGCAACAGTGGGAGTGACATAACACTCTGCTGGAGGCCTCAATTCCAGCCCAAACCTGTGCCCAAGCTCAGCCTGGGCTGTGGATGGCTGATCCACAGCTCCAGTTCCCAGTCTCTTCTTCTTCTCTGCATATTCATGCCCACATTCCTCCCTGAACCATGACAGGGATTCACTTCTCCCAGAGGCACAGAGCAATCACTGCTCTTCAGGACCACACAAGAAGGAAGGGGTGTAGGTTTATCAGTGCTGCAGAGAGACAGCCTCCTTAGGTCTAACTTCAATAACTGGAAGCAAGTCTCATCGCAAACTCTGCTTACCTCCCAGTGCAAGCACAACTAATGTGTTTGGAGCTTATAACCCAGCACAAGCAACCACACTGACAACATAGAAACCGTGCAGGAGAGACACGAATAACAGGGTTGGGAAAGGTTGATCACAGGGACCCAGGCTGGGCAGAGCTAACAGCGTGCTTGGAAGCCTCTTCCCCACTCCCCCAGTCCCTAAGAACATATCTCCCTTCAACAACAAGGGGGGGAACCCTCATGGCTTCAGAGCAAGACGCCGATTACCTCTAACCGCTTAACGGCAAAGGAAGGCGGCCGCTCACCAGGACATCTATGGATGGAGGCTGCACCGAGATGTAGATGGGGTTCAGGTCTGTCTTCTTGATGTTCTTTACGCCTTGGATGTCAATGTCCAGGATGCAGATCTGGTTCTTGGCCTGAACAGCCTGCACTGCACCTTTACTAGGGACAGATAAACCAGGGAGGGGTCAGAGCCTCCAGCACAGCAGGGAGGTTTGGGACTCCTCAGCATTAGGTCTCATAGGGCTCCCATGTACCCAAACTGCTGCAGGAGGGAAGAACGTCTGCTTTGCTCTTGCTGAGCAGTTTCTCTTCCCTTGTGTGTCCTTTGGGATCCTGGGGGTAGTGCAGAGGACAAAGTCCTGATAGAGGGTGTGGAAATAGATAATGCGACTATTCCACGAGGAGAGGATGGTGACAGGACAAGGGGCAGTGGTTTGAAACCATTACAGGGGAGGTTTAGGTTGGATATGAGGAGGAAGTTTTTCCCCCAGAGGGTGGTGAGGCACTGGCACAGGTTGCCCAAGGAGGCTGTGGATGCCCCATCCCTGCAGGCATTCAAGGCCAGGCTGGATGTGGCTCTGGGCAGCCTGGGCTGCTGGTTGGCGACCTGCACACAGCAGGGGTTGGAACTGGACGAGCTTTTTGATCCTTTTCAACACAAGCCATTCTATGATCTGTGCTTGTGGCCCAAGCACGGGCCATTAAGCTCCTCCCTTAGACAAATACAGGAGCAGTCTCACCAAAGAACAGAACAGAGAATTTTCCTTCCCTGATTTCTGTACCCATGCACTCTCCTGAAGGATGCTTAATGGATGCTTTGGACTGCTCCACAAGATGCACAATCAAGAAAATTCTGTAATGATTCTCTTATGTGCTCAAAGATGACTGTACCTTCCTACAAAGCAGGCTGTATACAACTGCCTCCAGCTTTTTCCTGAATACTTACAGTTATCCTTTGAAAAGCAGCAACTCCATCCCTCTGCCAGTACACCAGAGGTGCCCGGATTAATTCCTGCCCCATCAGGGCACTCCTTGGGCAGGATTTGTACAGGGCAGCAGGCAGGATCTCCTCCAAGACAGGGCTCAGTGGCACAAAAGCAATGCACAGCACTAGGAGCTCAGAGGTGGCCACTGCAGAGATTTGGAGGGAGCTGAATAAGGAGTGGCAGCAGAAATAAAGAGAAAACGTTGCCCTACAGCCAGCCCTAAACCTGCTCAATTCCTTGCCTGTAATCAGGGCACCTCTTTGGATCTCTCCTCGTGAACCTGCACCTGCAAAATCTGCCCTGTGATAGAAAGAGCTTTCCACAGAGATGTGCTGAACACAAACCACCACCAACAAGCATTTCTGTCCCATCCTGTGCCCTAGGAATGAAGCAAAGCTCTGGCCAAGGAGGACTCCTTACTGCTAGCACTCCTTCCCCAGCTCTCTCCAGTGCTGCTCCCCGGTTAGCAGTGCCCTGGGCTGGAGAAGACAAAGCCTTCACCAGCACAAAGCACCCACGGGTGTCAGGCAGCAGATGCTCAGGGTCACAGCACAGGTGTCTGCAGGGCACGAGCAGAGCAAACTGTGGTAGCACAGATGGAGAGCCCTCAGCCCATGGATGCCACAACCTCAGTACGACCTCCTGCAACCACTAATAGAAAGGATGGAGGCAGCATGAGCAGAAGGTGCCCCTCAGAAGGATACAAAGAGCCAAAATGGGGAAAGTGGCAACGATTTCAGGTAAACTCTGAGCTCTGAAAAACCCCAGAGAAGAGCAAGGGAGCAGCCCAGCACACCTATGAAGAGAGCTGCTCACACCAGACAGAAGGGAAGAGCAAGCTGACAGGCAGCCCATCTGCACAGCTGACCTGCTTGGTGGCAAGGACTGCTGTCTACGGAGATGCTGCTGTCACAGAGGCACAGGGGGTGGCTGGTGGCTCTCATGATGCCACGAGGGTCCCACAGCACAGGTCACTTAAACCCCAGCAGGAAGGGGAAAGCTGCAGTGATCCTGTGAGACCTGCACTGTGACCTGTATGAATACAAAGATTTGCTACCTTGCCCAAGGGGGCAGCAGCAAAAGCCCAGACCTGAGCATCCACAGCAAATCCACAAGATCTCCCCAGAAGAGCTCTTTTTTTTTTTTGCCATAGGCTTCACCTGCTGTCAATGGGTGTCCAGCAATTCCTGCTACAAGCAAGCCACTGAGAGCCAACAACAGCTCTCAGCACAGGGCAGAGAACCCCGTGCTTCCATCCTGACCACAACCTGCAATTTAAGGCAGCTTCCAAGAAGTCCTGGTTTCTGTGGGCTTATCAAACACGATCCTTCAACTCTTTCAAGACTCTGAAAGAAAATTAATTTAGATATTAAATATCATTAGCTGGTAAGATTTAGGGAGCACAAAAGATTGGCAAAAGCTTCAACTCCCCTGATAAGCATGAGAGACTCTCCAATTAGCACATATCTCATGAGAAATAGGCACTTATATGGAAAATATAGACTTGGATAGTTTTGATATATATTTTGTTTGCCAAGAGGTATTTAAGGCTTTGGGTTAGTTTCTGATTTGGGTTAAGTTCAGCCTTCCACACTGCATGTTTTGTGTGCATACGCAGAAGAAACTGAAGGAACACACACCCCTCATTCTTCTCTGCTCCACTCAGGGTCAGCCAAACTGACAGACTCTGGGCTCACAACAACACAACCTTGTTTTTCCAAGGGCGTTCAGGTACCCCATGTCCTCCTGGTAACTTCTGACTCACGTTAGCCTTTTCCACTCACGTCTGTTTGAATTCTGTGGGAATCAGCTGCAGAAAGGAGCCCTCCCAGCACACACCCTGGTGGAAGGGCACTGCCACCTCTTCAAACCACAGCAGACATCTGAGAACTGCCACCTCCTCTGCACCAAGCAGCATGGATTACGCAGGGCGCACACGGAGGAAGGAAGCCTGTCCTACACACCATAAACCCTGGGATTAAGGAGTCTGAACTTGGCTTCTCCTTGGCGCTGGGCACCTGAGGTAAACTGGAAGATGAGTTGTCAGGTTGTGATTCTCTTGCCAAATGAGCAATGCTGAAAGCACCGCGGCCAAAGCAGAGACCATCCTCCTCTAGAAGCCTCAGGGGGCCACGGCCACGTCCCCGAAAGACTGCCCAAGCTGTGGGAAAGCAGTGGTGTCAGTGCATAGTGCATTCAAACAGCTCTCTCTCCTTTGAAGGAAGGCTGAGAGCTGGTGTTGTCTGGCCTGAAGAAGGGAAGGCTTAGGGGAGACCTCACTGTGGCCTTCCAACACGTCAAGGTGGTTACTAAAACCCAAACCACGCTGATAATGAATGAGCCACATTAATGGAATGCAAAGTCAGCAACCATTCCTTCAGAGCTGCACATTCTTTTTCAGGGCCTCAGGTTGATGCATCCCATAAGGAAACAAGATTCAGAAGCTCTCTCTGCTGTCTCCAAAAAATTCTCCAAGAAGCACATTGAGCCCTTAAGGAAACACAGACCTTCCTGAAAAGTGTTCCAGGTTCATTCAACCAACCAAATCTCTCAGACATATTTAACTTTCCTCCTTAGCAGGTCCTCTGCTGCATTGCCACAATTTCCTAGCAATAATTACATAAGATATCTGACTTCTAATTAACATTGCCGCTTAATGTTTTATTGATCTTCAGCTCTGATGCCCAGAGCAATGCTATTTTAAAATCCACCTAATTCTTTAACCACAGTCAAGGGTGGCACACAACATATCTATGTACCATCAGCTGCCTCAGGAAAGAAGCACTCATACTTGCTTCACAATCACAGAATGGCCTGGGTTGCAAAGGAGCACAGTGCTCATCCAGCTCCAACCCCTGCTGTGTGCAGGTCACCAACCAGCAGCCCAGGCTGCCCAGAGCCACATCCAGCCTGGCCTTGAATGCCTGCAGGGATGGGGCATCCACAGCCTCCTTGGGCAACCTGTGCCAGTGCCTCACCACCCTCTGTGTGAGAATAACAGCCAGTGGAGATGCCATCCCTTCTGCCCCTGGATTTACCACATTCAAACTAACAGGTAATGTGGGATGTATGGACAGGAAGCTTCCCCAGGTGAATCACTTTCTCCTCCAGCACCACCTGTGCTCAGTGGTGATGGTCTGAATGCATACCTCGTCCCATACATATTTCCTGAGAACTCTGCGTGCTCAATGAATTCACCAGCATCGATTTCTTTCTTCATTTCTTCTCTGGTCACAAAGTGGTAATCTGAAAATGAGGAAAAACTCACAGAAATTAGCAGCTTGGAAGGTAAACTTGATGGCCAAAGACATGCATGGGTGCTCAGGGCAAACACACCTGAAAATCTGTCTGAAAATCTTCAGACAACCTTGGCAGACAGTAGATATCTACCTTCTAATCAACACATACAGCACTCCCTCTCTACCCCAACTGACCAGACATCTGCTCCAATGCTTCTGGAGCACTGTGAGGCCAGGCATGCTGCTGTGCACTCTTCTTCATGCTCGCTCCCTCCTCCCCAACCTCCTGCTTGCACAGTGAGAAACTCCCCTGCAATCCTGGAACGTGTTACAGGAGGACTGCCAAGGCCAGTGATTTGAAAGCATTTATGATTACAGACTAGAACGGGGAAAGACAGAGAGAGACATAAAAGGGAAGATTAAATATAAAAGAACAGAAATTATTCTCTCTCTTTTATTGAAACATCTCCCTCTCATTTCAGAATGAAGGCTGCCTTTGGAAATTAAGTGCAAAACTCATTTGTCACTTTCTGAAATATGGCAACAAACCAGGAAAAGCATCTTGTCAGCTGCACACAAGCTATTAACTTAGATAAAGACTCCTTAAGTAGGTGCATTTCCCAAAACACTGTGCCTTGGATGAGCTAACCAGAGATGCTTGACACTTTGGAAAGGAGCATATAAACAGGAGGGGGAACAGCTGTTCATGGGGGTGGATGGTGACAGGACAAGGGGGAATGGTTTTAAACTGAGACAGGGGAGGTTTAGGTTGGATATGAGGAGGAAGTTTTTCATCCAGAGGGTGGTGGGGCACTGGCACAGGTTGCCCAAGGAGGCTGTGGATGCCCCATCCCTGCAGGCATTCAAGGCCAGGCTGGATGTGGCTCTGGGCAGCCTGGGCTGCTGGTTGGCGACCTGCACACAGCAGGGGGTTGGAACTGGATGAGCACTGTGCTCCTTTGCAACCCAAGCTTCTGTGATTCTACGAAATCAAGCCACTCAGTGCTCACATACAGACTGCAGTGCTTAAACTGAGAGCCCCACACTGACACAGGGACCAAGACTTTCAAAGAAAGAAAGTCTAGAAAGACAGGGAGCATACGCTCTGCCTCAGCTAGCATTTCGCTGCTTAATTCAGTCATAGTTCTGTTCTGTCAAATCCATTCCTCTTCACTTCTTCTTTCCAGTGTACAGACTGTGCTGCAGAATGGCAGTCACTACAGTCTCACAGCCACTGAGGTCAAAACCAAAAGGTATACACCTTCAGATAGATCATTACTGACCACTCCCTCCTTCTGCCTACAGAAATGCACCCTATAAACACAAATGTAGGACCATCACTTACCTGCATTTCCCATAAGAACTTACCAGATTCATTACTGCTCTGAAAACACGTGAGACATGCCCAGTTACAACACACTCACCTTTGCCATTTACTTCTCCGGGTCTTGGCTGCCTCGTTGTATCTGCAAGCAAAAAACAGCCTTGGAAAGTGCAGGAACAAGGAAGTAGCAGTATAAAAGACAAAAGAGCACCACACATAGAAATTAATTCAAACACACTGCGATGATCAAAGCTTCTGGAATCAGTGGAATCCACAACTGGCCATTAATTGAAGAATTCTAGATAATCTGGAAGCAATTGTGATTGTTAGGTGCACAGCAGGCAGTCTGAGTCCTTACACACCCCAGGTTTAGCTTCTGCTACAGACCTCCTGTGTAATCCTGGATGTGGCATCCAGATCCCTGTCTCGGTGCAGAGGAATTAGCAGTGTCCTACTTTGCAAAGTTATCTTCGTTGGAAAAGATTAAGCAGCACCTACAGACACACTTAAAATAGCCAGCTTTAAGGAACAAGGGTAAAGTGCTGCACGAAGCAGGTGAATAAGTCAGACTGCTTTTGAAACCTGTTGGAAGTCATTCAAGTTTGCATTATTTTAAGATGCTCTGCAAACCAAAAGAAATCTGGTCAGTGTGGAAGGCAATGCCAGTTATTTTATTTAGGACTGGCAAGAGTTACAGTAAGGCAATGGGGTGAATGAGCTGCGTGTGCAGCCCAAACTCTGAGGGTAATCTTTAAAGTGTCACTAAGGGAAAAGGAAACATCTGTCTCCCAACAAGCTGCACTCTCCTATGGCTTCAACAGCACATAGCAACACTGCAACCACAGTGCTGCATTAAGGCCCTACAGCCCCTCTCAAAAGACCAAGGAGAGCAGCACATCCTTCTACAGAATTCAGTAGGAGAGGAAGGGGATTTAAAATAATTCTGCTCATGTAAATGGATGGTTATCATACAATTCCACCAACCTGTGCTCGTTTTGCCCTAAGCCAATGCCTCTTTCCCACAGGCTCCCAGGGACAGAGAAGCTGCACTCACCCACCTGTTGTGTGTCAGAGGATGTAACATTCCAACACTGCAAGCCACATCTCCCATGACTAAGGGAGATGTTCTCCTGAGTACTTGCCAGCACTGCCTGCAGCCAGGTGTGAGTGGGTCATGTCAGCAAGCCAGGGCTATTTTCATGTTACAGGGAACTGTGTTAGGTCGAATAAAGGTCCCCTGCATCATTTAAAGGCACCAAAAGCCCACAGACAGATGCAGGCAAAGAACAGAAGCCTGTTATATGGGACACAATTAGAGGTAGAGAACTGGGCTCTGGGCTTGTAGCCTCAAACTCCTTCACTGCCCGTCCATCAGATACTCACGAGAGACACTGAAGCCGAAGATGTTCTCATAATCTTTAAACAATTTCTTTATCAAAGTGCTCTTCCCTGCACCTGATGGGCCACTCAGAACCACTGGTCTCGGTCCCTGCATGGCTACACAGACAAACAAACACATGGCTGGTTAGAAATACGTAGAAAACAGGCTCCCAGTGGCATCTCAGGACCAAGAGTGCCTGTCCCTTATTTGATACAAGTTTCTGGTGAAAAATGTTACATTATGAGAAATCAGAAGATGAGAGCTGATGGAAAACACTGAGGAGCACAGGAAATCCAAAGAAAATTACATCAGCAAACCTGCCACAAAAGGAGGAAGTTGTCACCTCTGCACTGAGGAGAAAAGGCACCGGCCTGGCTCTGAGGGGCTGCATTTGGAAAGCTGATGATGGGGCCACCAGCAATGCAGCAGGACAGCATCACTCAGCTTTGCCTCTCATCCTGGTCTGCATGCGTAACAGAAGGGAAATAAACCTCAAAACCCTGCAGCAGTGCCTGGGGACACAGCAGGCCACAGCTGCACTCTGCAGCACAAAGTGCAGCTCGAGGTGTGGCAACAAGCAAGAAGGGTTTGGCTCCCAGCAAAGAAACAAGGCAGCCTTGGGTTACACAGACATCTCTATTGTTTCTTCAGCCAGAAGGAAAAGAGTGGGTGTTTTCATGCACCTGCCACCCTGGGGAGGGAGTGGTTAATTACTAATGGTTAATTACTAATATGTGAATTAGG
Organism: Lagopus leucura; assembly: GCF_019238085.1. Lineage (NCBI taxonomy): Eukaryota > Metazoa > Chordata > Aves > Galliformes > Phasianidae > Lagopus > Lagopus leucura. The sequence continues at coordinate 48,661,641 of NW_024962334.1, read as the reverse complement.
AGTAGTACAGTGCAGGGTTTTCTCTGGGGACTGTCATCCACCAGCAGCAACTGGGCAGCCTCTAAGGCAGAGGTGATGCTAAAAGCAGGACAAACCCAATTATTTTTCCTGCTTAAACCCTCTCCCTTCCACAAGCAGTGAAGCCCCCAAAAGGCATCTCTTAGCCTGGCCCAAGGAGCATTCAGCACACAGACAGCATAATGCCCTTCCATTTCAAATTAGATCATAGCAATGTCATCCTGACCTTACAAATCACTTTTCAAAGAGCCTTAAGCCACACGCAACCTCTTACAAAAGCAGCTGCTGCCACGGATGGTGTGGCTGGCTTATGTGGCTCTGCTGCCTACCTGACCCCAGCCAGATCCCTCCTTATCTCCAGATCCCTGCTGCACAGCTCTGTTATCTCTCACACACCTACCAAGCAGCACTAAAACCAGCAAAGCACGAGTTCTCCATGTTCCCTGCAATCCAAGCCTGAACAAAAAGGCAGATACCCAAAGACTACCCAGACATCTAATGCATACATGGCCATAAGAACACCTAAGTTCAATCACCAGCTGTCAAGGAACTGTTTTGTTGCTGCAGGGTTAGTCCCACCATACCTGCATTACTGTGCTGCTGAACGAGGCTTCGTCATCCCACAAAGAAAGTTTAAATGATGAACAAATCTTTAGGAAGTCCTCTTGGGTACAGAACTGTGCTGTTCTTCCCTGAGCCTCTGGTAACTTCTAAACAGCCCAGGTTTTCCCTACCTGCTCAATACAGAAAACAAACACCCCCCTGCACCACCCCACCAAACTCAATGCCTGGAGCAAGGAAGCAACGCTGCTCTTGCTGACTTTTCTGAAGCATCTCTGTCTCCCCTTGTTCCTCCCACCCACAAAGCAGCAGGAGAACATCAGTGAACCCTGACCAACAGAAGAGAAACATCCCAGCCAGGATGCTGCTCTCCTCTCCTTCCCCTGGAATCTCCTACCCTCTCTCAGGCAGACAGGAATGTAAAGCTGCTCAAATCATTTGTGATTATTTCATCCAAGCCCAGGGAAATTGGGAAGGAGTAACAAACTGAGTGCTGGCTTCCAGTGCACCCCTACCTTTTGCTTTTGCTCCCTCGCAGCCAAGTTCAGTTCCTCACAGTGGTGACAGGTTTCAATCTGAGCAGGCAGGCAGAGAGCTGAGCTATTTGTGAGCTGCCTAATTACCACGCTGCAATTTTAAGGCAGCCAATGGAAATTGCTCGCTGATCTTTAATCTCCTCTTGTACTTTCTGCTCTGCTCCCTGCTCTCCTGGCAGGTGAAGTCACAGTCAATCACCTTTAACAAGCTGATGGATGCCAGCACTTGCTGGCACGGCTGTGGGACACAGTGCCTTTGGGATTTCACCTTCTGCAGAAAATGTTCTTTAGGACTGAAGTTGGCATGGCTGCTGCTCCCAGCCACTGCTCCATCTCAGCTCAGTGATTAACACAACTGTCTGTAATGACAACACATTCCTTTCCTTGCCCAAACCTCCAACCAGCACATTTCCAGCCCCTCTGCAGTGGAACACAGCACATCACCCAAGCTCTCTGCCTGGAACTGCCCCACTTTGGCTAAAATATTACAATATCAGAACAAAAAACTGCACTCAAGGTGTCTGACCAACGCAGTGGCATTGGTGGACAAAGGCAGAGCAACTGATAATGCCTACCTGTAGTTGTGCAAGGACTCTGACGTGGTCCCATACCACGTTCTTAGCTCTACATTGGAGAAAGATGGATTTGAAGGGCAGGCTGTTAGGCAGATAAAGAATTGGTTGGATGGTCACAGTTAGAGGGCTGCTGTCAATGGCTCTACATCCAGGCAGAGGCACAGGGCAAGCAGTGACCTGGCTCCACGTCCCCAGAGAATGCCTAGGCTGGTCAACCTCAACCTGTAACTCCAGCTTCTGTGTTTCTACAAGCCTCCTTTAAACCTACAGCCTCCAAAATCCTCAGTGGACAGGACTAAGTTTCCTTAAAGTCTTGTATTGGAGGCTCTTGACCTCGAAACACATCCCTCCATCAGATGCCAAATGTTCTACCCAACCAGGGCAAATACCAAACCCCTCCAACACCCAGTTTTCCTTTTCTGGACATCTGGATGTTAAGAATCTTGCACCTGTGTTGTTATTGAACTGAAAGCCAGGGGTGCCAGCCACTTGCTGAGGTCCTGGTTTGCAATGAAGGCTGCTGGCACTTGGCTGTGAGGGAGGAAGGCTGCAGGTAAAGCACTCAAGGATGGCTGAGCAGGGAGCTGTGCCCTGAGGACCTGGATTCCTTTGTGTCTGATCTGTGTGACACTTCTCCACATTCTGCAACCCCTCCCTTTACTTTTTTTTTTTTTCCCCCACAGCAATACTGAGAAGTGAGAAGAGACAGGTGTTGCAATCACAGGTCTCACCTCTTTAAAAAGGCTGAAAGTAAACCTAAGGACTGGCAGATGTTTACTCCTGCCTCCATCTTCTTTGCTAGAAACCTCTACAGCAAAACAAGACAATTTACAGGAAAACACCCCATCCATTTTCACTGCCAGTTGAAGAGGTTGAGCCCTCTGTGTGCAGCAGACAGAGAGCATCCAGCTACGAACTGGAAATCCACATCACTGTGGAACAAAACCAGCTCAGCACTGGTTTTATTTTTTCAGCCCTTTGCTCAGATTTTGGCACTTTCAGAGCAGCTGATTCCCAAACACAAAGGATCTCTCCTAAAGTGGTTTTGAACCCAGCCTAACCACCACGGGTACCCAAACCCACAGCAGTGTGGTTTTGCAGCTGCAAGATGAAGGCTACAGAGATGCTGTTGGGCTGCAAAATGATACAGGGTGCAAACAAGAAACCATCCCAAAGGCAGGGAGCAAATCTCCCTCTGGTCCTGCTTGCTACAGGCAAGGTGAATTTTACCTGGCAGGTGGCAAGTCGACCAGCAGGACAAAGGCCAGACATCACAAAGAGTTAAACATAATTAATGCTGATTAGCAGAACAGCTTTGAAGAGAAGGCAAAGCCCCACTACAAAGGAGAAAAGCAGCTTAAAGGACAGTTTGTTGGGAGCCCCAGCTAAGGACTCCTGGATTAGGAATAAAATCCCATTCCCTATTTTTAGCATGTTCTCCATGAACTCCCAACTCCTCCTTTCTAACTTTTAGGACTGATTCTTAACAGCTGCTGGACACACAATCATTAACCAGGAGCCACAGGAGCTATGCAGAACAGGGCTAAAAGGAGAGGCTGCCTGAATGCACTGTGGGTTGTTTTATTAAAAGGCATGACTTGCTTTTACCCTTCCTCCAAACTTTTTCTTTGCCCTCTCAAGTGGTTCCACTTTTGACACATGAGAAGAGAAGGGCAGCTCTGCTTGCATGGAACCACCATGCCCAGCACCAGCCCAGCAATTGGGCTGTCTCACCAGCCACGTGAAACAAGTCATAGAACCACAGAATCATCAAGGTTGGAAAAGATCTCCAAGATCATCCAGTCCAACCGTCCACCTATTGCCAATAGTTCTCACTAAACCCTGTCCCTCAGCACAGCATCTAAATATTCCTTGAACACTTCCAGGGTCAGCGATTCCACCACCTTCCTGGGCAGTCCATTCCAGTACCTGACCACAGAATGGCCAGGATTGGAAGAGACCTCAAGGATCATGAAGATCCAACCTCCCTGCCACATGCAGGGCCACCAACCTCCACATTTCATACCAGCCCAGGCTGCCCAGGGCCCCATCCAACCTGGCCTTGAACACCTCCAGGGATGGACGGGGCATCCACAGCCTCTCTGGGCAGCTGTTCCAGCACCTCACCACTCTCTCTGTAAAGAATTTCCCCCTGACATAAAATGTAAATCTTCCCTCCCTCAACTTAAAACCATTTCCCCTTCTCCTGCTGTTATCAACCCTTTCAAAGAGTTGACTCCCCTTCTGTTTGTAAGCTCTGAAAGGCTGCAATGAGGTCACCCCACAGCCTTCTTTTCTGCAGGGTGAACAAGCCCAGCTCCCTCAGCCTGTCAATGAAGTAACAAGGATCCAACACAGGTATGATAATTAAAAGCAGATTCAGTGTGCTATCTCCTGCCTTCGTTAATTCTATATGGGGATTTCTCCGACCCACAGCTAGCAATTCCTTCCTCCTTCACAGAGAAGCACTGACAGGAGCTGAGCAGCCCCATGCAGCTGGCAGGCACACCGAGCCATGTTTTATCTGCAAACGGTCACCAAAAAAGCTAATTTGGAATCATAGAATTACTCAGGTTGGAAAAGATCTTAAAGAACATCAAGCCCAACCACAACCTAACCATATTACCCTAACTCTAGCAGCCCTCTGCTAAACCACGTCCCCGAGCATCACAGCCAGGTTGCTTTTAAACACATCCAGGGATGGTGACTCAACCTCTAATACCCAGACAGAGGTACCTGAAGAGAGCAGTAAGGCCTCCCCTCAGCCTCCTCTTCCCCAGACCAAACAGCCCCAGTTCCTCCACTCTCTCCTCACAGGCCATATTCTCCAAGCCCTTCCCCAGCCTTGCTGCCCTTCTCTGGACCTGCTCCAGCACCTCCACGTCCTTTCTGTACCGAAGTGCCCAAAACTGAACACAGAATCTCCTCCCCAAGCCTGCAGGGCTCCCTGGGGGACAGGCAGGGTACGGCTGGGCTCTGAACGCCCTCACCAACCCGAGGAGGCCCCGCACCCCTCACACACAGCTCCCTCGGGATGCCGACCCCCTCCCCTCGCTCCCCTCGCTCTCCTCGCCCTCTACCCGCCCTTTTCCCCACACACAGCCGCTGCCTCCCGCCGCTCACCCGCCGCCCGGGCGATGGCCCCGCGCAGCCGCCTCCAGCTCATGAGGGGAGGGGGGCAGCAGGGGGGGGTGGAGCGCGGCGCTGGGGATTTCCGTCAGCCCCTGCTGACGTCACGCGAGGCGGCCAGGCGGGAGGTGCGCCGCTGGGTGAGGTCACGTGAGTGGGAGAAACCATGAGCGCGGAGTGCGGGGGGGGGGGGGGGGGCCGGGGCTTTGTCGGGGGGGGGGGAGCGGCGTGGGGGGTCGGAACGAGCGGAGGGCGTGGGTTGAGGGCACCGCGGTGCCGGGAGGTGGCGGCGGGGACAGCGGTGCTATGGGCGGCGGGGGGAGGGCATCACCGTGCGCTGAACCATTGCGGGAGGGGGTGGGGGGTGTGTTTGCCGGCGGGGGGGGAGGACTGCATAGGGCCAATCCATTGCGGGGTGGGGGCGCCATCTTGGGGTCAGGAGCGCGGTGAGGGGCGGGCGCCATCTTGGATCCGAAGTGAGGGGCGGGCGCCATCTTGAGGCCGGTGTGGGGGTGGGCGCCATCTTGAGGCTGAGGGTTGGGGGTGTCCCCGCGCTCTGCTGTGGGGATGTCACCTCATGCCAACCATCCCCTGAGAACCGTCCCTGTTCCCAGGTTGACCCCAAGAGGCAGCGCGGCGTCCCCTCGCGCAGAGCACAATGGAGGCTGTGTGGAGAGCACTGAGGTGAGAACGGTGCTTGGCCCTTGGGAGCCCCAGTCTGGGGTCTGAAGTGCATGTTCATCACCTGCTCTGTGGTAATCAACCCTTATGCTCTCAGGAGAGACATTATGTATTTTGGAGTTGTCCACAGAATCACAGAATAGCTGGGGTTGGAACAGACCTCAAGGATCATGAATCTCCAGCCTCCCTGACATAGGCAGGGGTCCAGGCCTGGTGCTTGGTGCTTTCCCACAGATCAAGCTCAGGCAGGAAACTGTTGACACAGTATTTATTTGCAGAAGTTACAAAGTTAGTAGTTTTCCAGCTTTTAGTTGCAGTCTTTCCTACAGCTATAATGTTGCTGGCTGTATACCTCCATTACTACCTGCTCAGGGGAAGAGCCTTCGCCTGGCTGCGCTTTCTAGCGCGATAATGAAGGCACTGCAGTGAAGGATTCGTGGCTTTTCTTTATAAGTTGGCATCGTCCCCCAGAGTATCACAGAATCATTAAGGCTGGAAAAGTTCTTGACTATGAGAGTGGTGAGGTGCAGGAACAGCTGCTCACAGAGGCTGTGGATGCGCCGTCCCTGAAGATGTTCGAGGCCAGATTGCATGAAGCCCTGAGCAGCCTGGTCTGGTATTAAATGTGGAGGTTGGTGGCCCTGCTTGCAAGCAGGGGGTTGGAGCTTCGTGATTCTTGAGGTCTCTTCCAGCCCAAACCATTCTGTGATTCTGTGAAAAGACCGCTCCTGATTAATATTCCCTTCAAGGCCTCCTGACTCTGGGTGTTTGTTGGTTAAGGATAGCAAGTGTTTGTTCTTCCGACACCTAATGCAATGGAACTAGGTGATCTTGGAGGTCACTTCCAACCCAAGCCATTTTGTGATGCCATCCAGAAAGATCCAGACAGGCTGAGTGGTGGGCCCAGGTGAACCTCATGATGTTCACAAATCCGAGTGCAAGGTCTGCACCTGGGTTCTGGCAACCTCCACTGTCACATCATGGGATGTAAGGATGGGACACAGCCCTGCTGAGCGGGAGCTGGAGATACTGGTGGATGGCAGCTGGGCACGAGCCAGCACTGCGCCTTCCCACCCCAAAAGCCAACTGTACCCTGGGTGCATCCAGAGCCATATGTGACCAGCTTTCAGCATGAGGAAGGGGGTCTGTCCCACTTGTCTGTGTTGTCAGACCTCACCTGGAGTGGTGCATCCAGATTAGGATGAGGGTTATGGCAGTGAGGCACAGGTTGCCCGTGGAGGTGGCGATGTCCCATCTCTGGAGACACCGGAGGTCATGGATGGGGCGGTGAGCACCTGATGAGCTGTGGGTGACCCTGTGCCCTGCAGGGAGTGGGACCAGATGGCCTTTAGCTCTTGGAGCAGGACCAGTGTAATGCTGCTAAGATGATCAGAGGGCTGAGCACCTCTTCTATGAGGAAAGGTTGAGGGAACTGGGCTTGTTTAGCTTGGAGAAGAGAAGGCTGCAGGGAGACCTCATGGTGGCCTTCCAGTACTTGAAGGGAGCAGATAAACAGGAGGGGGAACGGCTGTTTGTGAGGGTGGGTGGTGATAGGACAAGGGGAATGGTTTAAAGTGAGACAGGGGAGGTTTAGATTGGATCTGAGGAGGAAGTTTTTCAGCCAGAGGGTGGTGGGGCACTGGCACAGGTTGCCCAAGGAGGCTGTGGATGCCCCATCCCTGCAGGCATTCAAGGCCAGGCTGGATGTGGCTCTGGGCAGCCTGGGCTGCTGGTTGGTGACCTGCACACAGCAGGGCTTGGAGCTGGATGAGCATCGTGCTCCTTTGCAACCCAGGCCATTCTATGATTTTACAGTTCCGTGACCCTCACAGGTCCCTTCCAACTCAAATAGTGCTCCAGTTCACGACTGCTTTGCCTCCCGCAGCGCCCTGCAGCCCCGCTGCCTGCACACCGCCTGCAGCCGCCACAACTCCAACCGCACCTCCATCACCCACCTGCGCCGCCAGGTGTACGGCCGCCTCTACCCGCTGCTGCTGGTCCGCACCGATGGCTCCACCATCCACATCCGCTACAAGGAGCCCAAAAGGATCCTCATGGTAAGGGACACAGCCCAACAGCTAGAGATAAGGGCGCTCAGGGGGGTGTGTTGCTTTCGGTGCTGCAGCCTCACTCTCCTGTCACTTGCTCCCCAGCTGCCCTTGGACAGCAGCACGCTGCCTGAGGCGGAGCGCAAGGCCCGGCTGCGGCGGCAGTTCCCCAGCAAGCTGCAGGCCAAGCAGGAGGAGGCCTTGGAGGAGCTGGACTTGGAGAAATACAAGAAATTTTGGAAGAAGTGAGGCACCGATTTGGGATCAGCCCCCACCGAGACTCCCTACCAAGCGGTGGCTGATGGACACAGCTATAGAAATAAAGAGAAGAGCAATTTTGTTAAGAACTCATTTGGGGTTTTTCGGTGGTTTTGCCTCATTTCACGCCTGTTTTGGGCGGCTCAGGGCAGCATGGCCGTTCACCCTCACCCTCCCCTCCCCTCTGCGTTATGGTGGTACCGCCCGCCTCCCCTCCCGGCCCGGTGGTAGCGCCCGGGGCGGGGCTACAGCGCGCGGGCCCCGCGGCCCGGAGAGGTGCGTGGCGGGGGCTGGGCCGGGCCGGGCAGGGGGGGTTCCGGGTTGGGCCGTTTTCCCCTCCAACGATTCTGTGATCCCGAGTGTGCGGCACCGGCCTTGGGGTCGCGGTTTCCCCCTTCCCTCTCTTACCGCTGGGCGGCTTCCCCCGGGCCGTGCAGCCCTCCCTTGGGCCGTCCCAACTCATGCAGATCCATATTGCCAGCCCAGGTAACCTCCCAACCCACTCAGACCCTCATTGCCAGGCTACGTGCTCTCCTGTAATCCATGCCAGCCCATTTCCAGCCCATGCATCCCCAGTGGGTCATGCAATTGCCTCCCCCCCAACCCACTACAGATCCCACGGCCAGGCTTTGCAACCTTCCCCCCCTCCTCTCCCAAACCCGTTGAAATCCCCATCTCCAGACTCCAACCCCACTATCCACGCAACCCTCCCCAAAGCTTTGCATCCTCCTCCACCTCCACACATTGCACAATCCACCCCATACTTTGCCTTTCCCCCTGTTCTTTACAAGACCTCAGCATAACCCCTGCTTGATACCTAAAGCTTCCTATGGCTTTAAGATTGCAATGGGGGCCACCTCCCTGCCCCCCTCCTCATCGCACTGCAGGGGAGCCCTGCGTCTCCCTCATCCCCCCCCAATACATTGCTGGGGGGCCCTGTACCTCCCCAGTCCTCCCCCCCTCACACTGCAGGTGCAGCCTGCTGTTCTGCCGTGATAACGGGGCCCATCCTTGCAGCACCCCATCACCATGTTCGGCTCATCCCGAGGAGGGGTCCGGGGGGGCCAGGACCAGTTCAGCTGGGAAGATGTCAAGACAGACAAACAGCGCGAGAACTACCTGGGTAAGGCCTTCATCCCCCGGCCCTGTGTGCGGGGTGAAGATAAGGGGCTGGGGACAACATGGGGCCTTGTGTCCCTGCAGGAAACTCCCTGATGGCACCGGTGGGACGCTGGCAGAAGGGCAAGGACCTGACGTGGTACACCAAGGGCAAGCAGGAGCCCGCCCCGCTGTCCCGCGAGGAGGAGCTGGCAGCCGTGCGCCTGGCTGAGCAGGAGGCCATGATGGCAGCGCTGTGAGCACCCCCCTACAAATCCCCTGTGACACTCCCCCAAAAATAGACACTCTGAACATCCCCCCCCCCAAAAAAAAACCATCCAAAGGACCACGCAGTCGTTGGTCACCTTCACTGAGAGTGAAGATACTGGGGAGAGATCCAGATCTTTCGTTAGGGAAAGGCTCTGCCCCATTGGACAGTAGGCATGGAATGGAGGTCCTGGAGCAGTTGGCTCTCAGATGCAGGGATGGGATGTGGGTGGTGCTGTGCAGAGCTGGGGGTTGGACTTGAGGATCCTTGTGGGTCTGTTCTTACTGGGATGTGCTGTGACTCCATGGTTCTGTGACTCTAGGGGCTACAAGAACGTGAAGAGGCAGCCCACAGGCCTCAGCAAGGAGGTGAGGGCGTCCCTGCTGTCCCTGTAGGTCAGGGCATCCCCCATGCTCTGTGTTTTTATGGGGTCTCAACGCTTTGCCCGCAGGACCTGGCTGAGGTGTGCAAGCGGGACAGCGCAGAGCGAGCCGAGGACGTGGATCGGGTGGTGGGCTTGGGCAGCTCCAGGTGGGCACCGAAACACTGCCTTTCAGAGCGACTTTTTAAAGACAAAATGCCATTCTTATGTTGGTCTTTTAATTTTGTGGCCCATGGATGTGGTTTTCGCCTGCAGCGGCAGCGCCGGGCGGGTGATGCTCTCCAAGGAAGACAAGGAGGCAGCCAAGATGGGGCTCTCTGTCTTCACGGTACGTTGGGTTGATGTGAGATCATCAAAAACCCACGGGCGTTTAGGTCGGAAGCGACGTTTGTTCCCAAAGTTCTCTTTGAAAGGCAGAAAGAGCTTTTATCCTGTGTGTGTCACTCAAAGCACTGGGCAGGCCCACGCACTCGCTCTGTGCTTTTCTCTTCCCCGTGCTCCAGCACCAGAAGGTGTGCAGCAGTCCTGAGGCGTCGGGCTCCAAGAGGAAGCAGGACAAGGAGGAGAAGGCAGAGGAGAAGCGGTGAGGACCAGGATGCATCCCGCACTGCACTGCCCTGGTTGGTGGGTCAGAACCAGCCACGAATGGCCGTGCTTTTCCTGGCAATATTGTGCTGAACCGAACGTTTTGCATCGCAGCTTGGTTTAGGCTTGTCCTGCTTCAGTCTGAATCCCCCTAAACCTCTGAGTCACCCTCAAAACTCCTTGTTTTTAATTGCTTCTCCTTTATTAAATAGACCTGGTGAGGGCCCAGCAGGGGTGGGTGTTTGGCACAGAAAGGGTTGGAGGGGTTTGCAGTGCAGGAACCCATCAGTGCTGCCCTGTTCTGCTCCACAGGATGGAGAGCAGCAAGAAATCCAAAAAGGAGAAGAAGAAAAAGAAAAAGAAGAAACACAAGAAGGAGAAGAAGAAAGACAAACACCACAAGCGGGACACCACCCCATCATCCTCCGCCTCCTCTCCCGACCGGGACGAGAGGTAGTGGGGTCAGAGGGGGAGGCACACGGCAGGGCTGTTCCCACGAGGTGACACCGTTCTGTCCCTGCAGACGCCACCGGAGCAAAGCCCAGGATCGCCCTGCATCCCACGGCGGCCGTCCCGAGGCATCGCGGCACCGGCACCGCCGTGACACGGACTCCTCTCACAGCAGCGGGGCCTCGGGCAGGAGCCCGTCCTCCCGCCGCCGGAGGGCGCGGAGCCGCAGCAGGAGCGGCCAGCGGCACCCGTCCCCGAGGCACAAGGGCAGGAGGAGGAGCAGGAGCCGATCTCCTCGATCCCACAGGGCCAGACAGCGTCACGATACGGATTCGGGTGACTGAGGGGTTTTCCTGGAGGGGATGTTCCATAGGTTAGATATTTTTTAAGGTTGTTATCTAAATTAAAGTCACAGCTTTACAACTGCCGGGGCTGCTGGCCTCGGTGCAGACTGGTTATTGCCTGCGTGTTACGATGTGGACGCTGTGTAACACAGCTCTGTGGGATCTATGGCTGTCACCTTCACTTCCCCTAAGTTAAACCTGGGGCAGCATCAGAAGCTCACCCTGCTGTTTGCTTCACCTGTGGTATACGGAAAATCGGAATAACACCATTACAGAATGGGAGCAAAATACAGCAGGTGCTCAGGTGCTCATTCCATGGATCTGTCCTGTCCAGACTGACCTCTGTGGGGTCCAGCTTACAGCTCTGAGGCCCAGACGTCTTTAATTTGGGGACACCTGGGTGTGAGCCACCAGCCCAGGCAGGAAGAAGCAGAGATGCCACAGCAGGGAGCTCTCACGGGGATGGCAGGGCGACAGGCGTCCCTTTTGGCTGAGAAGTGGCCTCTGGCTAAAAAGGAAAGTGCTGAAACAAGTCCTTGGCAGACGGATGGGGCTGCAGCGCCTCCTGCACGTGTATGCAGAGTGCTGTTCCCATCTGAAACCTCACGACAGAAATACGGGTGTTTGTGTGCTCAGCGCAGGGTGCGGGTTTTAAATCCGTAATGAGTGATAGCGGTCCACGTGGAACGAGGGACGTCCCGAGCAGCTCCTGCTCGCGGGGCCAACAGCACGGAGCACAAGGGCCGCCTTTGTGTGAGTGGTGATGCCATTCCTCCCACTCGAGACAGGGCTGGTCTGTGTGTCTTGGCAGACAAACCCCTCGTGCCGGGGGCCGGTGTCAGTTTGCACTTGGGAGGTTTTCAGGCTCTTCTGTTATCCGAGGGGCTGTGCCACCGCACTGCCTGCAGCCCACGTGGAACAAGGGCTGCATTCATTGCAGCGGGAGGAGCTGGAATAAAGCCCTTCTGTCCGGCTCCCCTCCCGGCTGTGGGCATGTGCTTAACCCAGTTGGTGCGGGCAGCAGATGTTGCACGGGTTCTTTTTTTTTTTCCCTTGAGATGGTTTTTTTTGGGTGGGGTTGATGCTCTGTTAGCAGGACCATGGCGTGAGTCCTCTTCATGTGAGCGGTTGCAGCCCCGTGTCCACATGCGATCCGGTCGAGTCCAGGCCTTCTCCCTGAGCTCGCTGCCTTCAGGGTCACCTACTGCTGCTTTTTGGGGTCTGGGCAATGGCTGGTGCTCACTGGGAGCATCCCAGCACAGGGCAGTGGTGGGAAAAGTGGAGCACAGCTGTGCTGCCTGGGAAAAGTTAATGCAGCTCCAGGCTGTAAAGGGAACTAAAAGTCTGCACCAATCCCAGGGCCCAGCTTGGGACACTGCTCCCCAGTGCTCTCATTCAGCTTCATTTCCAAGCAGGGCAGGATCCTCCCCAGGATCTGAGCGCTTTGAAGGTGAGGGTCAGAGAAGCCCCCTGAGGCGGCTCACGCCATCCCAGGCTGCGTCCCCTCCTGCAGTCCCTGCTTCTGCTCCCACCACTGCCATCAGCCCACCTCCAAGTGCTGTCTGAAGAAGGCACCTATGCCTACTTCACACCCAACTTCACATCCTAAGGAGCAAAAGGCTTTGAGAAAAGGCAAAAAGGGGTGTGAAGGATCTTCGCCCCATCCCCACCTCAGGGCTGCGCAGCCATCCAGCCGCCTCTGCTTTCCTGCCCAAGCTGCTACACAGGTTCCTGCAGACAGGGAAGGATGGATGGCTAAAATCCCTGCAGGCTTGGCCGAGCCCAGGCCAGAACAAAGCTGGTGCTGCCTCAAGCGGAGGGCTACTCCCACAGCTCACTGATCCCAGATAACATCCCTACGTTCCCCATCTCTTCCTCCTTCCAGCACGGGCTGTATGGCTGGGGCAGGCTGGACATCAAGAACCCTCCCACCAACACACCTCACACAGCAGTCAACCAGCAGGATCTCTGCTGTCGGTGGTTACAGAGCTGGTGTACAGCAGAGCACCGGGCGTCGGAGGAGAGAGGAGTCGGGGGCTCTGCGCAGTGACATCAGCAGGAGAGCTGGCCCTGCAGGTTCAGCTCCCTCCCAGAACAAGAATAAATAGATGCCCTGCTCAGCTAGGCACGCACACAGCCTGATTCACAGCTTGAAAGCCAAAGCGAAACAAACAGCTTGGAAAGAATAACCTGACTTACAAGGATTTTGCAATCCCTTGTCGCTGTTTGCTCAACACTGATTACTACCAAGACAGGCTGGTCAGAGCACAGGAGCCCTTGCTGGGAACCTTGAATAAACCCAATTGCTGCCTGCAGCAGCCTCAGCTGAACACAGCAGTCAGAAGCATCTCCCTGAGCCTCTCCCTGTAGCAGGGCAGCCAGCCCCACAAGGAAGCAGTGCTGGAACTCTGGGCCTGTCTGCACACACACACACACACAATGCATCCTTCAGATGAGGCAGCTGCTTGGAAACAAAACCCAGGGAGCGAGGGGAAGTGGAATCTGTGCAACAGATGAGGAGCTCGATGGAAGACCATCTCGATTCACTCTGAGAAAAGCAGTGCCAGCTCAGCAGCCCACGAGCTCAGCACCCACAGCTTCAGGAGGGCAGATTTCACCCCCAGGAGCGCATCGCTCACAAAGCTATGGTGAAAGATGTGGCTATGCAGGAAGCTGATGGACGCCTTAAGGGAGGACGGGGACTGAAGAGATGAACAGAAGGACAGAGTGCAAGTTTCATGAAACTTTTTATTCAACAAGTATTTCATTATGATTTTGCCAAGATGATCAAATGAACAGCAAGGCATAAAAAACATGAAATAGTTAAGAGATTTTATTCTAATAGCTTTAATTACAGTGCTTGTTTGTCGAAATGAAAACTGAAAACAAGTATACAAAACAGTTGATTACTAATCGTGTATTGAAAGCAATAAAGGTTTCCACAACACTAAACAAACCAGTTCTGATAGTTCCTCAAGTTAAAGTTGAACAGCTCCAGCTTCTTCAGTGTTTATCAAAATACAAAAGAAAAGTAAAGAGGTCTTTTTTCTGATGGCAAATCTGAACCTTGCAGTATGAGGGATGCCAAGGGTTTTCACACATATACAGATATGGGATTGTTCCAAAATGGGATTGAATACTTCTAGAGTGGAATGACTCTCCTAACTCTCATGCTTTTTTTATTCCCCTAGACACTATACATAGATGTTTGGTGTTTTTCATGGCAATTCTTACTTAAGTACAGTACTTTCTGACTATAGAGCTTAGGACCGGTACAGGCTGTGCTTTCTGTGGAAAAGTTTGCCTTCTGGAGTGGTTTACACACAAAAGTACAAAACACTTTTGACAAATACAACAGGCTAAAAATGTGACTTCCAGAAATGATTCAAGCTCAGTGGATGTGACCAGTCTCACCTGAACCAAAAGGCAGAGGTTTAGCTCGAGTCTGCCAACTCATCTAAACCAGGTCTGAGAAATCTTGGAGCAAGTATGAACAAACGTGAGCTACAGAAAGAGCCAGAGATCTGTAAGTTACGACCTGTGTTCTAACCCAACGGAGCCAACCTGGTGTCAACTGCTGCTTCAGTTTCCCAAGAATCAGGAATCACCACGTCAGAGCTAGAACTGCAGAAGCTATGGCAAACCTTTGTGTCTTGAAGTGTTTTTACTTTTCCTCGACTATTAAAAAAAAAACCAACAAAACAAAATACAGTATTCAGGTTAAAAACCAACCACCAAAATGGACCTCACAGATCTCACAACCCATCCGAGATAGTATTCAGCTCTACTGCACTAGGACTGCTGGCAACCCCTACGTTAAGCCACTCCATCCCTTCCAAGTACTAAACAGTGAGTTGATTCTTTACAATAAAAAAGCTGAGTAATATTGCATAGGAGTACCAGAAACTGCCTCATTGGAAACAAAAACTATTTACATTAAATAAGAAACCTAACTGTTTTCTGGCTTGTATTTGCCACATTTACAGCATGATGCAATATATACTGTGACAAAAGAAATGAAAACAGCTTCCGGCACTCAATACCACAAAGTAGCACAGTTTGCCACATTAGAGTAAAGCGAAGGGCGAATAGGAGGAAATAAGAGGGAGGGGTGGAAAAAGAGGGAAGAGGAAGGTTTATGGTTTCATTTCTGGTTTCGGAGCTGATTGGACAACCAGTCCAGTCCTTCATAGAGCCCGTCTCCACTAGTGGCGCAGGTGGCCTGGATGTACCAGTTCCTGTGACGAAGAGAATGCAGTCCCAGTTTGTCTGTGATTTCCGCTGCATTCATGGCGTTGGGCAGGTCCTGCAGAGAGCAAGAGACGCGTTTCTCTCCTGCCAGCTGAGCAGCAGCACCCACCCTTCCTGAACTATGAGTGCACTGGCTGTCAGCTGTAAACCCACTTCACAAAGTGAGGAATGCTCACAGTTACAGCTCACCTCCTGTTTCATTCACTTTCCACTCGGGAAATATTCTCTGCAACTGCAGCCTTGATTTAACCTCAGCTTCCACCACGCAGTACTGAGCACTGCTCCAAGCTGTACTCAGCTCGGCACTGCATCTGTTAATACTACACTTTCCTATTCCTACAAAGGACTCACAGCTTTTCCACCCTTCCCAAGTGAGCCTGCACAGCTGATGGAGCAGCAAGCTGTGCCTCCTTTAAGTTCACCCACAGAAGGCGCTTTCAGATAAGAGCACACACACAGACACCTTCCTTTGGCATACCTGTTTGTTAGCAAACACTAATAGAACAGCATCTCTAAGCTCATCTTCTGCCAGCATTCTCATCAGCTCTTCTCTGGCCTCGTTCACTCGTTCTCTGTCATTACTGTCAACTACAAAAATCAAACCTAGGAGAAAGCAGACAATAAGCATAAGCACGCAGCACGTGCTGCTTACACACGATACCTGGTTCTGGACATCAGAATTCAGCTGCAAAGAGAAACTACATGAAAAGATGAAGTTCATACTGTTGTAATCTCATGTCTGAGAGAAAGCCTGCTCCTGCCAAGAGCTGGTGAGAACAAGCAGTTTGATGTGCATGATTTGGGGCTCGCTCTCCAGCTACAGGACCACTCAATATCTTCCAATGAGAAGCACCCCTTAAAATCCTGACAGGACAGTGCACGCACATTAAAGGCAAGCAGTGGAAGGAATGACAAGCTCTCAGCTCTCAAGGCTGCTACAGCCTGTAGGAAACGAGCAGTAAGGACTGCTTTGAAGTGCTGGGTGCGAGCTGTGATGCTCACAGAGGAGCAGGAGTTCTGCACTCAGTGATTCAGACGGACAAAGACGACTGCTTTCCAGATTTCCTTCTACCCCTCCTGCTCTGCAGCCTGGGATGTAAGTGTCAGCACTCACCTTGTGTGTTCTGGAAGTAATGGCGCCACAGTGGTCTGATCTTATCCTGGCCGCCTACGTCCCACACCGTGAAGCTAATGTTCTTGTATTCTACTGTTTCCACATTGAAACCTGAAATAGAAATCATGGCAAAACCTCAGTTAAAACAAGTACAGGTCAACTACGTTCATTTAGCAACTCATGTTCAGAGTCACTACTAAAAACATCACCTGGAAATGTAAGTCTGCTTTAAATAAGCAGCCTTACATGAGCCCACCCCAAACGTGGGCTCTCTACAACTGCTCCTCTCACCACCACCCTGCCCCAATTAGTTAAACTAACAAACTTAACACCTATAACTGCTACGTGAGCAGTGAAAAAATAATCAGAGCAAACTGTGTTATGTTAAATAATAACAAAAAAACCCCACAGGCTTCTGAGGACAGGAAATAAATCTTGGATCACAGTCCTCAGCCCCTCTCCTCCCAGGTAACATAGAGGCACTCCTCCATTTCTCAGCCTTAACCACTCGAGGTCACAGCACAGTGAGCAGAAGGCAGGCAGGCTGGCCCAGCCCACAAAGGGCCAACCCACAGATGACTGAAGGGAGGGAACTCACAGGGGAAAAAAAACAAGAAAACAAATCTCCTCCTATGTGAAAAGATTTGGCTGTGCTATCCTCGTACAGCAGCCTCAGCAATTGTTTGCAAAGTCAGAATGCAGCACTACATCACAAACCAGCAGTGCTGGCAGCAGAGGTGAGGCACCGCTGCAAACACTGCACCCTGATCCCAAAGCCAGCAGTTGATAGAAAGACAAACATCTTACCTATAGTGGGAATTGTAGTTACTATTTCACCAAGTTTAAGTTTGTACAAGATAGTTGTCTTTCCTGCAGCATCCAGACCGACCATCAGAATACGCATCTCTTTTTTGCCAAAAAGGCCTTTGAAGAGGTTAGCAAAAATATTTCCCATCTTGAGATATGCTTTCACTGGCCAGTGAAGTCTGGAGAAAGAGATCACAGAATCACTCATGAGTCACCGAGGGCTGTGTTCAGACCTGGGCACAACCAGCCACCAAAAAGGCACCAGACAATACAGACCTGTGGGCTCCCTGCCCACGGAGACCAGGAATTTCTCCATATTGAAGCAAAACAAAAGACAAACAGCTCTGCCACAAGTTACCCCTGATAAAAAGACACTGCTCTGATTTCAGTATTAAACTCTGCTCTCAAACTATCCTGTTTGTTATTGGCTTTCAGCACAACGGACAACTCGGGGCAGTTTATCCCTCCAGCTTAAGGTCTCACCATAAAGCACTACTTCACCTGAAGTGCAGCTTTTAATGCATGCTCATGTTTTCTCTGTTTAGACATTCCTTCTTTTGAAAAGGAAGCTGAGAACGTGGCTCGGATTCACCTCTACTCAGAACGGTTTCCTTCCTCTTGAAGCCTCTGGCAGTGGGCAGTGAACACAGTGCCACACAAAGCAGCATTACGTTCACTGATGCTGGAGAACTTCTTCACAGAACCCATCATGTCTCCAAACCTTACCTACCAGAAATGACTGCTGCGTTGGAGGGGTTTCTCCCTTCACTCTGGACATTCAGAAGGGATCAGCAGCTTTAAGAGCTCCTGCTGGGGCCGGGGGCACCACCATGCTGTAACTCTTGGAAGGGGCTGCAGCCCCAGTGCTGCTCTTCCACAAGGCCCTGCCACCCCGACCTGCCATCACACAGTACAGCACTGCAATCCAAGAACCATTATTCTGCTTGCATGAGATGAACAGAGCAGCCTGGAAGCAGTCGGATGTGGTGAGGGCTGTTACACACTTCTGCTGCTTCATCTAGCAATGCTGATGTAAGTGTGAGACAAATCAAGTCCAGCTGAAAAGCCAAGCTTAAGACAGCAGAAACACACAGAGCAAAGACTTGTAACGTTCAGGGGTTGGGTTTCCTGCAAACCGAGTCATAACTCAAATATGAACTCTGAATCAGCTCTCAAAGCTGTTCTCAAAGCCTTGCACTGCAGCTGTGTGCTTGAAACGCAATTCTCACAGGACACGTTTTCCAGAATTGCTACTCAAGACGATTAACAAGCTGTGAAGCTGCAGACCAAAGCCTCGCCCTACTGCTCAGCTCTGCCTGCCCTGCTCAGCACCAGGAGGCCCGCCTGCCCCTCCCAGGAAGCGTGCTGGAAGCGACTCTGAACCCAGAGCACTGCGATGTGAATGGAGTCACATGTCTCAGCACAAAGCAGCCTCGCGGTGCAGAGTCCACACCGAAGTTTCTGCACGACAAACAGCTCTTCTGAAGTTGTAACTCGTGTGGGGTTGTTCGCTTCACACCCCGAAGCTCCATGCAATTGGAACTTCACAGCTCCATCAGCCAGAAGGGCAGCTTGTGGATTAAAACCAAATGGAAGTTTTGGAAGTTCTATTATTTCACCATTTCCTTCATATTTCTGAACCGCTACCATGAATATTCAACAGCCACTTCAATCTATGGAACTTACATAAACAGGAAAGTTAATTAGGAAGTAGAGAAAACAGTTTTGCTGGAGTTCTTGTTTACCCAAATCATTCACAGCAGGAAATGTCTCTCCCCAGCAGCTCTGGCCGGGATGGAGGCTGTGGGGCTTTCCTTTGTCTGCTGCCTGTGCTGACTCTATCTGCTGCTTCATCTGAAAAAAATGCCAGGGCTGGAGCGTTACCTCGAAGCAGAGCTCTTACAGCAATCCAAAATGGTGCTTCTGCAGAGGAGCTGTAAGCCCTGCAAGAGGTTCCCCCTCACGTGTACAGTCATAATTGGCTGTTAAATGCTTGGGACCAAAGGCAGCAATCAGGTAACAGAACCAAACCTTAACATTTACTCTACCCCTTGGAGAAGCCACACTGCCAAACATACTGCATAGCCTTGGCTCTAAGAGTGGTGAATCCCACCAGATTTCCCTTCTCCTGGCAGCTCATCAGTTCCAGGCTGCTTTATAGGAGAGTAAGATATCAAGAGAAGCCCACGTGCAGAACTCCCCCACGCTGCTGTGGTTCCCACCAGGAAAGCTGCTGAGGCAGAAGAGGTGTCTGTCTGTGTGCCCTTCCTCTAACAGCAACCAGCACGCCTGCCTGCTGCCACAGGAAAGGGAAGCTGCCCCGTGCCAGCTCCCCTCAGGAGGCCATCTCTGCCACCACTGTGTAACACCACACTAAATGAGCCGAAGCACCTTGAGATCCCTCTTCCCTGCCTGTAAAATCCTTAACCAAACAAGCAACAGGGCCGTGCCCAGCCCTCTGACAGCCAGGTCTCTGTTCTTGGCTGTGCCATCTGACAGCCCAAACTCCACCACCACGCAGACAGTGCTGCCACAGTCCGGAGCAGCTTCCCACCCACTAATACAACTCAGCTGAGGATCACACGACTGCTTGCAGTGTACTTCAGAGCTGAATCTGCTTAGTTCAATTCTCATTTCGGTCCGTTAGTCAGACCAGGACAACATACACATTCCAAAAATCTGGGAAAATTTAAGAGTCTGTTAGGTTTACCAAGTAATCCTGTCACTTCTCAGCCATCTTAAAACATCTGCAACCTGTGTCACAGAACAGCTTGGGCTGGAAAGGACCTTTAAGATCATCTAATTCCAACCCCCAGCTATAGGCAGGATACCTGCCTCTAGACTAGGCTGCTCAAAGCAGTTTGAATCAACAGCCCAAGCCTTCTGCAGAGCTAGTGTGCACAGTGCCCCAGCACAAGTCCAGCTCCTCCAGACGGAGGCCCAGCACTGCCCCCAGCCACTCCTGTGTGCCTGCACGGCTCTCATTTCTGCTCACCTTCACCTGGCCTACTCCTCCAGAGGTGTGTGGCAGCAGAAACCTGCTGGGCAGGTTCAGAAAAGCTAAAATGTCATTGGTAAATAGCAAGAAAGAGACATTCTCTGCGTAAGGCTGCAGTTCTGTTTCAAGGAAGCCAGGTATTTTCAGCAGGCTGTTTTCTAGTAAGCAATATGGTTAGATAAGCCATTAGGAGACAGGGAGCCTTCTTCAGAAAGGCTTGGTATGATGAGTTAAAAATGAATGAGCGTCTGCCAGAGCAGGCAGACCAGTGCCTGTTAAAGCAATACAGCCCAAGAGTAACAGCCAGGAATTGTCTCTATTAATTGGAAGGGGTTAGAGAAAGAGCTCTGAGGAGCTTCTCAAGCCCAGTGATCATTGAGCATTTAATCTGCTGCAGCACTCCGTATTTAACCACACATTAGTGCATTTCAGTGCCATTTCATTCAGAGCCCTTACCCTGAGCCCTCACACACCTGCTGAACGGCCACCCCACAGCACCATGACCACAAGGGCATGCAGCATATGGGGAAAGCACAGCTGCGTCTTGAAATCTCTGCCTTTAAACATGGCATAAAAGACCCAAACTGAAGGTTATTTAATTAGCAGAATTACACCTGCAGTATAGAAATACATTTATTTCCCTTCTACACACCAACCCTTAGCATGCAAGGCTTCTGAAGCAGCTGAAGAAGGGCTCTGAACTCGGCAGGCGGTGTAACAGAAGTTGCCTCATGCAATCATTTTGGCAATCTGTTCTCTCCCTTTGATAAACAGCAGCAGCAATAAGGTCAGGCAAGAAAGGCTCAGGCCCAGCACACAGCCACACAGAAGGCACCTGCTGCCTCCGAGCTGGGAGCTTCCCATCTTTGCTTTATTGCCTCTTTCAGAGACCACCAGTGTCCCTACCAACCTGACAGCAGCACTGACTCCACCCCTAACGTAATTAGACCGAAAAAACCCAAATCAAGCCCATAATTCCTAAACTGGAATTAATACAATCTGATTGTATCAGCCACAGGAAAACAAAATCTGATCAATTTGTTACTTAACAGATATACTAATCTGAAATCAGCCTGTTCCCACTAGTTGGCTTGCACCATCTTTACTGCATCTACATTGGAAGCTCAACATGCAAAAACAAGCACAAAATCATACACAAAAGAGCACCAAACCCACGTGTACACGAGAGGTGATAAAGCTTGTTAAAATCCAAGTAGAACAGCAGCTGTTGGTGTTACATATGAGACTGGGCAAAGAGCTTCAATTTAAGTGCAAATCCAAGTTGGCAGCTTGTTCCTTACAATTTCAAGTGTGACTTTGAAGGGAACGTGAGAAGTGATCCAGCAAAGATTAAAACACTGCTAGAACTGAGATAAATTCAGGCCCACAGTTCTTCATATCACCTCATTGGAGGCACAGGCTGTGAAGCACAGCTGTGCTCTTTGGAACCTGAAGCAATTTCTGTTACAGTTTACCAGCCTTCCCCATGCAATAACCTGAGTGAGAGATGACCAAGTACCAACTCAAGGCCTCTTCAGCACTGGGATTTAGCTCAGATCATTTGGATTTGATTTCCTTGAGATTTTAGAGCATCCTGATGTCACTAGGCATAAACTAAGCACAAAACCCAGGAATAGCTGACACGTCTGTTGGGCTTCCATCAACAGAAATGCATCTCCCCACTTGGCACTGGTGGTGCAGACATCCCCAGCAATCACTGCCTGTTACCTGCCTCCCAGAGAAGCTCAGATGCACAAAGCATCATGTAAAATACAAGATGCAGTTACATAACCGCACTCCCATGTCAAGAGGCACAGCTGGATGTGGTCTGCAGAGGTTTGAGGAGACCAAGTGAAAGGCACCCAACCACACAGTGCGTGCTTGAGGCAGATGGAGCACACGTCAACCTCCAGCAACAAATGAGGTAATGAAAATGCTTCTGATGTAGCACCTTCAATCAACAGAAGCAGGCTGAACATTTTGCTGTCTGTACACATTGCCAGATATAGCACTTCCCAAATGCTGTACCAGTCTCCAGAGAGTGCTGGGCTCAGAGCAGCAGGAAAACAGAAAATAATTCCATTTACAAGATCAAGGCAAGGGCAAAGGAAAGAGGGAAGGTTTCCTATGGGGTGATGACTGCTTCCTCAATATCACAAGAGCTCAATCCTGAAACAGGCAGACAAACAGGAAAAAAAAAGCCAACAAAACAGCATCAAGCAAAGAGGGCAGGCTGCTCAACTCCACCAACTGGCCCTGGCCTTACTCTCACCTTGATGCAGATGCAGACACTTCTATTTCACAGCCAAATCTCAAACTGTTTTAAGCAACTGCACACTACCACACATAACTCTAAAGTGTGTTTTTCCAATGTTTTGGTTTGTACATCTGGTCTGAATGATATTTTCTTTATGAGACACGCGGGCGAGCACAGGAGGGGCCACAGTTGATGTTTTTAGAAGTTGTTCATGGCTTCCCTGCAGACTGCTCAGGAAATAAAGCAGTGCCAACAATTCATAACACCCGGATCTGACCGACTCCACGTTCACCTGTCAGATGGGGGCAAGCTGCTGTGGGAACACAGCTCTGAGAAAGCGCTTTTCAGTCAGGCTCTGCACAGTTTTTCAAGGCTGAGCTATTTTC
The DNA here is from genome assembly GCF_019238085.1 of Lagopus leucura. NCBI lineage: Eukaryota > Metazoa > Chordata > Aves > Galliformes > Phasianidae > Lagopus > Lagopus leucura. The sequence goes on along the minus strand of NW_024962334.1, from coordinate 48,638,895 downwards.
ACACGTTTCAAATCTCCAGTTCTAAGCCAAATAAGCTGTTATTCATTCCTACCAGCTGGGCACTAAGTCAACGTTTACGCTCCTATTACAAATGGCAAGAACTCGCTGGAGAGCATCAGTAATGAAATTGGCTTTTGGTATGGGGAGAATGTCAAAGCAGAGCCTACACAGCTAACTGGGTACAGGAACCAGGGTATGAATAAGAGCTCCGTTAGGCATGAGGTTAATGAGAACTGAAACATCAGCAGAGCTACTGCCACAGTCCTTCAATGTTTGCATGAGTTAGAAACAAGAAACAGGAATGGATAGTTGTGAGCAAAAAGAGAAATATGCTGAACAACAGAAAAAACAGCTGCTGGAGTAGGAAGCCAATTATAAACCTCTTTACTCATCAATTAAGATAGGCAATAATGGCAGAGGGCAGCGCATCTAATAAAAGCTCTGCAGCATTCCAGTAGCAAAGCTTTGGCAAAGCTTTCCAAAGATTTCTAAAAACGAATCACCACTATTCCTTCTAAGAAAAAGTGCACTGATTTTTCAGCAGCTTCATCCTCTGTAAGGAAACGAAACCGATTCCTGTGAAGGCTGATGAAATCTGTAAGAACTCTACCTTTAAAAACTGCTGATCAGTGCAAAGGTGGACTTTCATTTCTACACCGGCCTTCTTCCAGCTTCAGCACTGCCAGTTCAGCTGAAGCTTTGCATTGTGAGCTTCTCCTTCTTTCACCAATTCATGTAATCAATAACTCACTTGATAACCTCAGTGTGATGTATGAGAGTTGCTTAAAGCAGGTTTTTCCAACAGGTGTAACTGGAGTGCTACAATTATAAGGACTGGAATGCAGCCCCCTGTCCCCCCTTGCTGTGTTTGCTTTGAAAAAGCACAGCTCCAGGCTGCCCCTTTGCACTAACACAGGGAGCTGCACATGCCAAGCAAGAACACAGCACTTCTGCCCTAACCCTGTTCAGATCCCTGTTGTATTTCACAACCAGGCAATCTCTAAAACCCAGCAAAAGCCAAGAATTACTGGGGAGAGATTTACTTTCTGTTATTTGTGTTTTTACCCCTAATTCCAGGCTCTCAGAGGTGTGGTCCAGCAACTATCACATACACCATAGGCTACCATAGCAGCGAATGCTGTCCTGAGCAGAGATGACATCTGCTTGAGTCATTTTTCCATCTTCTGCCATAGTAGAAGGGACATCAAACACAGCAAACCAACAGAGCTGAAGAAGTTCAAGTGAGGCAAGCTACCTCACCCTTTCACCCAATGTAATTGCAACAACAGACAAAGCAGTCCAACAGGGTTCTGGAGCACTAGGTGTATTTTAAACACAAGAAGCCCGAAGTATTATACCAGCCTCCCAAACTTGGGTTTCAAAGAATCCCTTTCTTTCTATACCTGTAAGATTATGAGTACTTGTATTGACAAGTTGATTTCAAAACCTGTGAAGCAATCCTCCAGTCCTGCTGGAGTTCTTTTCTCCTACAGAAAGGTTTCAAATCAGTTGTAAAAACAGCAATAACCACATCGCCAAATGACCTTGAGCAATTTACTGTGACTTGGATTTCTTTGCCTGAAAAATAAGGTTAATAGAACGTGTTGAAGAGGGGCCTTGCAGCCCTACAGCTTGCAAAACAAAGATCAAAGTATGAGATAAATTGTTCACATTTTATTTATTGACAAAGTTACATTTCAAAACAAGAACTCTTGGTAGAACTCTAATCAACCTGTGGAATTTGCTTTGGCAAAAACCTAAGAGCAAAGCAGCAAGGTCAATGGCAAACACAACATTTTGGTGGTTTTACGGCCCAGTAAAATTTAAGTCACTCAGTAAACGGCTTCTTTCAAAAAGAGGCTCCCACTACTAACCTACCACTTCATCAGATGGAGGTTATCAACCTGAAGTATCACCTCAACTGCTCACAGAGCAATGACATCGTGTTTTTAGACAGAATGTAATATCCTCCCATTGGGGGACTGCCGTGCCAAGGAAAACTGATCTCCCAGGGCGCCAGACCCGAGCAACGGATACCAAACCAAGCCTGCGGCGAGCCGAAGCTGAACTTCTTCCCAGCAGCCCAGCACGAAGCCCCACACAGGCTCAGAGGAACTGCGAGGAGAACAGCTTTCGGCTAACCCGAAAACCAGGCAACCTCTCCCCGCATCCCATCCGCGGGCGGGGCCGAAGCCGGAATTGGTTTGGGGAAGAAGAGAGAACAAGGCCATCCCGCCTTGCTCCCAGTAGGGGGAGGGGAGCGGCGCGGCCCCCCCCAACCTGTCCCTGTGAATGATCCGCCCCCCCGGCCCGACCCCCCCGCCCTCAACGAGAGAACGGAGGCAGACAGCACGGCACCGCGGCTTACCTCCCCGCCAGGAGCACGGCAGGAAGGGACAAAGGCAGAAGGCAGCCGGAAAGCCGCAGCCCCGGGCCTCCCCTCAGCGCAGGGCCGCCGCGCCTCCCCGCCGCCCGCGGGCCTCGGCCTCCCCCGCTCCACCCAGCGGCTGAAGGCGGATACGGCGGGCGACGAGAAGGAAAATGGGACGGAAAGAAGATAACGGAAACCCACCGGTGTCAGCTGCTGCCCCGGGCAGTGCGTCTGGCTGTCCTCGGGCTGTCCCGCTCGGAGCCGGCTCCCCCCGCGCCTCTCAGCCGCTCTCCGCCCAGGCACACAAGATGGCGGCGCTCCGGGGCCACGTCAGTGCCAGCGCGCGGGGCAGCATGGGTAACCGAGGATGCGAGGGGGCGGGGCTTAGCGTAAACCCCGCCCTCCGCCTAACCACGCCCAATCAGCGCCCACGCCCCTGGACGTGTGGGGTTTGATTGACGTGCGGCCGTAATGATGGGTGGGCAGGAGGGCACGGGGACGCAGAGTGAGTTGTGTGGAAAATAAAATTGATGGGGCTTGAACGCTCCAGAGAGTGGTGTAGGAACACATCTGGTAGTTGGGGATGGTTTCCTTTCTGCTATGGGTTATTTCAAGGTAAATTGAGGCCATGTGGTGTCCCAGGCTAACTCCTAAGTACTGCCTTTATAAATACAGGCAGAGGAGCTTTAAAAGAGAGTAGGCAGCCATGAAAATGGCTTATTCTGGATTCCCCCCCAGTGCTCGTATTTACACTTTGAAGCCCTCCATCCAGCTCTCAAGCAAGTGCCCGCCAGCTGAGCATGCTCAGCATTCCCACGCGCTGGAACCTGAAATGCAAACTGTCCTTCAGCATCCTTCCTTTCCTTACCCAGCAGCTTCAAGGAGAGCAAACCAATTTTCCCTGTTCCCACATAGGGTTGCCCACCAGTGTTCCACAAACAGCTCTTTCCATGTGCATAAGCTGAAGGGACAATAAAGGATGTAAACACCTCATGCCAAACCTTTGAGGAACAGCCCATATTTCCCAGCCCGTGCCCATATAAAATACTGCCAGTCTTCATGATCTCACATCTGACACATCCCATGTGTTTACTCAGCTCAGACTGCTGTCAGCAAAGCATCCCTGAGTGATGCTTCTGCTAAACGAGCACTTAGTGGCAAAGGACATGGAGAAGGACCCAGGAAAATCATAGAATCAGAGTTGGAAGGGACCTTTAAATGTCATCCAGTCCAACTGCCCCGCAGTGAAGAAGGACTCAAAGCTCAATTGCCCAGGCCCTGCTCCAGCCTGGCTTTGAAGGTCTCCATGTGCTCAAATCCTTCCTTCTCCCCATGTTTCCTACCAAGTCCTGCTGTCAGGAACTCCTGGCACTTATATGTCTCAGAATCATCCCCTGAGAATAAAACCCCATTGGTGCATGTATCCCCTTGGCCAAGAGCACTGGCTGGTGTAACAGTGTGATCCCCTTGTCTGTTTGCTGAACCAGATCAGGACAGTGCTCTGCACTAAAAATAACCCTTCTCTTCCACCCCCCTCCCCCCCACTTTCTGTTATTTTTAACCCAGAGCAGCTCTTCACTTTGACTCAGTGCGTGGAGGAGCTGCTCATCCTGTTGCTTTCTCCTTATCCCTGCAAAACTCTGACTGGCATAGGGTCAACAGGGCCAATCCAAGTAGGGTGCATGGCTTTAGGGCTAGATGGTATCTCAGCCATAGAATCATAGAATCATAGAATCATAGAATCATAGAATAGCCTGGGTTGCAAAGGAGCACAATGCTCATCCAGTTCCAACCCCCTGCTATGTGCAGGGTCACCAACCAGCAGCCCAGGCTGCCCGGAGCCACATCCAGCCTGGCCTTGAATGCCTGCAGGGATGGGGCATCCACAGTCTCCTTGGGCAACCTGTGCCAGTGCCTCACCACCCTCTGGCTGAAAAACTTCTTCCTAATATCTAATCTAAACCTCCCCTGTCTCAGTTATGCATGCACAAACCCAGTGCTTGCAGAGAGCAGAGGTGATGCTGTGCACAGCAACGTGTCCCTATCTGAGTCACAGCTGCTATGATGGAAGATGAACATGGTGCCTGGTGACTCATGGCATTTGGAGAAGGAAATAGGCTTCCTTGTGCAGCTGGGAGGGGAGACGTGTGGCCACCTTATTTTTCTGTTGAATGAGAGTTCGGGGCAAAGGACAACATAGGATTCTCTGGGACACTGGGATATGGACACTGGGTGCACTTGGGGTGGCTTTTTGCCATCCGATTGCCTTAGAGATGCTGAGCTTTCCTCCTTGTTGGCAGCCTCGGGTGACCAATCTGCAGAGATATGCCCTGGCTTTTGGGGGTCCTGGCAGACACTGGGTTGATAGCTACTCAGTTTTGTGCTGCTCTGCAGGGCTGTGTTAGCAGGTCGGCGTTGTCTCACCTCTGAGTCTCTCACACTCGGGTGAGAATCACAGTTACTCACAGAAGCTGAGATACTCTTCCCCCCCAACATCTGTTTGCTACATTATCTACGGAAAAAAAACAGCAATTATTCCTTGCTTTTGGGGTTCCTGGGGTCACCTATTGGTGGTTTGAAAAGCAAGACTTCCAGTCTTTGCTGTATAATATGGAAGATCTACCATGTTTTACCATCCTGGAGGGTGAAAATGAGGATAAAAGCAAGCTAAACTCGACAGGCAGAAAAAAGAACAAGTTTCTCTGTGGCAGAAAGATCCACGTTCCCAAGAGCACCTCAGATGTGGGGCTGAAGCACAGAGAGAGATGAAAGCAGAGCAGCCTATGACACCAACTCCCTTGGGATGGTGGGCAAATGACTGCAGCTCTCTCTGCCTCACTTTTTTCTCCTTAATTCAGAAATAGCTGCGTTGCGTGACTCAGGGACGTGCAGCGTTACATGCTGGGAGCAGAGTGTTGTATAATGCTAAGTGCTGCTAATATTTAACACCACTGCTGACACCTTTGGATAATCATAGAGCAGGAGCATCAGTAAGGTTGGAAAAGACCACAGAGATCATCAAGTCCAACCCCAACCCATCACCATGACCACTGAACCCAGTGCCACATCTCCACAGTGCTTGAATACCCCCAGGGTTGGTGACCCCATCCCTCCCTGGGCATCCTGTGCCAATGCATTACTACTCTTTCTAAGAAGAAATTGTTCCTAATATCCAGCCCGAACTTCCCCTTGCACAACTTAAGGTGATAACTTTGGGGCCACAGTGCTCTCTGTTGCACATGCAAGGGGATGATAGGCTGTTAATCAGTCTTTCGGAACCTGGGGAAGATGGATTAGAAAGGATAAGTTGTTTCTTCTGCTGCCATTTATCCATCCCACCTCCCTTTAGCTCTTACAGGGCAGATGTCCCTGCTGAGGAAGTCCTTCAGGTCTTCCTTGAGTAATTGGAGATAGAAGGGAGCAACTCATTCATCCTATTCCAGATACCAGCCCCAGTGGTCCTCCATCACCGACCATAAACCATCTGTACCATTACATCTCCATCAGCCACTCATGGCTCCATAGATATTCATGATCATACAGCCCTCCTGGGGCTATGAATACCCCCAGCATCATTTAAACTCCACAAACTTATTTTAACTCAGCATTCAGGTTGAAAAACAAACATCAGAACGATGCTTTGCCTGAGAAATGCTTTGTGATCTGCTCATCCTAACCTGGAAACTCGAATATCTGTGGTCAGGTGGTGCTTGTTGGGTGCACTTTCTCCACAGAACACATTCAAAATGGAAGTGCTACCATTAATGTCGAGAACATCTGATAGCACTTTGGGCAGCAGAAGTTCAAGTCTTGATAAAGGCACTGGTTGGTACCATGAGCAGTCTCTTCCTCCACTTTTTCCAATTTTGGGTTTTCGCTGTGGGCAGCATTGTAATTCTGAAACTGATGTGCCAGTGGTGCAGAGACCTGTGATGGTGCTGCATCAGGAAATGAGGTTGCATCAGGCAGCCCAATCCACGGAGCTCAGGTCATAGATCAGAATCCTTGAATTACAGAGTCATTATCCTGGATTTCTAGAGTCCTAGAAACAAGGAATGGTTTGGACTGGGAGGGATCATCTGATCCCAACCACTGCCATGAGCAGAGACATCTCCCACCAGAGCAGGCTGCCCAAAGCCCCATCCAACCTGGCCTTCAGCACCTCCAGAGGTAGGGCGTCCACAACGTCTCTGGGCAGCAGTGCCAGTGCCTCACCATCATCATAGCGAAGAAATTCTTCCTAATGCCTAATTTAAATCTACGCCCTCTTAGCTTAAAGGCATTACTGCTTATCCTATCACTACATGCCCTTGTAAATAGTCCCTCTCCAGCTTTCCTGGAGGCCCACATGTAGAAGGATGGTATAACGTCTCTCCAGAGGCTTTTTTCTTCAAGATGAACAACAATCAATGCTCTCAGCCTGTCTCCATAGGAGAGGCCTTCCAGTACTCCAATTATTTTCCCTCCTCTGGGCTGCTTAAACACCTTTTGTGTACAAATCTTGTACCTCATCTTAGGGTATCCTTGGCACAACTCATGCCACCCCAGCACTACCATTTGGATTTCTTCCAAATCAGAAGCATGATAGATCCATGGTATTACTTTCAGGAGTATGGACTGATGGTCCAACACTGCTTGGGCTCACTCTGTTCATGTTAACTTTATGGACAAACCTGGGGCAGTGACACTGAGTTTAATGGGCAGCTCTTCTTCCAATGAAGTCTTGTGGGGTGTGCTGAGTCTGGTCTTGTCTCTGGGACCACTTTGGTATGTGGGATGAGCAGTGCAGCAATGCCAGAGAATCTTCCTTTGTGTTATCCTATCCCTAGCCCGTCAGCGACATTGCCAGAGCTTTTTCAGGTTCTCTCACAGATGGGAGATGTTGTCCAAAGGCAAAGATGAAAGACAGGGACATCAAAATGTCCCATTTGGAGAGCTTTATTCAATTTTAAGGTGCTCCATGAGGGAAAGCTGTCTTTCCACCTCCATGGTGCTATCCTGCTGGGTAGGTTTTGATGTCCTTATGCTTTTAATGACCACACACAGGACTTAAAATGCTCAGCTGAAGTATTTCACCTGTAGCAGCATATTGCCATGAAATTCCTCGCTCCGCTAGTAAGACTAATTACACCTCTGAAGCAGCAATATTGTGTTCTGCCACCCTTGGCTTTTTCCAAAATGATTCCCAGTTAATTAGCTGTAACAGAGAGTACCCCAGCTTTCCGTATGAAGCGGCTCGGCTACAGAGATCTACAAGAAGAGGTATCAAGGTTATTATCAGGGTTTTTTTTCCTGGATGGGAATGAAGTTTCGGCCGTTCTCCATCATCAGAACCTCATTACGTTATGCAGTCACTAATTGACATGCCCAAACCTGACAACTTGTGTCAAAGGGGAAGACGGCAGTCACCCTGGGACCCGCCAATCAATGTCACAGCCATCCCAGGCCCACGCTGAACTCTGACCGCCCACAAGAATGGCAGCGATTGTTTCAGTTGGCAGGAGAAAGATGGAAGCCAGCCTAATTATAACATCAATGTCAGGCCACATACCCCCACTGGACACCTGTGTGATGGAGAAAAAAACAGGCAGCGGCTGTTGGGGTCCAGCTTGTGTGAAACTACTCAAGATGTCTTGGCTTCTTTGGTTTTTTTGGGACTAACAACTTCACTTTGAAGAGTTTTGTTCATCCAGGAGCCATTTTGTGGGAGTATGGAGATACACGCTGCAGAGCATCTGCAACTAGAATGATGGTAGGAGTGAGAAATGCCAATATTCATGGGAAATCCTGGGCTGCCTGCAGCCAGGTTTGCCAAGCAGAGGCAGTTGGTATTGGTGCAAGGAGGAAGGACTGCAGAGAAGGCATTGGGGGGTAGAAAAAAAGGTATGGTATGGTATGATGTGGTATGATGTGGTATGATGTGGTATGGTGTGGTATGGCATGGCATGGCATGGCATGGCATGGCATGGCATGGCATGGCATGGTATGGTATGGTATGGTAAAAAGGTGGCCTCAATCAGTCCAAAGTAGGATCATTTAATTTCATTTTGCCTAACTACAAGGTAGCCATTCACAGACAAGTTCATTCCCTGCTCCTTTATACAGCTGTTGCAGAGGAACGTTGACCTAAGGCTGTGATTCATCCATCCTTTTCTAGATACTTGAGATGACTGCTGGGCCTTCAGAGGAGCCTTCAATTGGTGCTGTCTTTGTTTCATCAAATCTCCTGCAGGAGGAAAGGTGAGCAGGGATAGAGGTGAGAGAGGTCCTGGGCTGACATCATGCAAAGATCAGATGAGAACTGGGGGATCTTGTAGCTGTTCCCAGGAGTGCTTCAATCCAGACCTCATAGCCACAGTGTCCCCCCCGCCATGGGGGAGGCTTGCTTATTCCCTATGCACAGTTTGGGTCTCAAACTCCTACACTGCCAAACAGGTCCCAAAATCATCAACAGATTTTCTTCCTGATGAATGGTTTGTCCTAGCCTGGACCCTGCAATGTAACAGGTCCCCATGTGGTTTTTAAGCTTTGTCATAGTTTTTGCACTGTCCCACAGACCTAGAGCTGAGAAACTTCCCCCTCTTCTTGCCCTGACCACATGAATAGTAGGATCTGTGAGGGCAGTACCAACGTGATGGGGTCACATGCGAAGCAGTTCATGAGTTTTTCTTCAGCCCAAGGCAAATCTGCTGAAGTCAAAGACAGTTTGATCTCGATATGGGGCTGGGCTTGCAATGCAGAGAAACAAGCAAACAAACAGCTGCTCCCAAGGTCCCAAAGGAATTTGCTAAAATTCAAGTGTAAATTAAGCTCAGCTCCTGGCTTGTATGGCCCACTAGTGCTTGAGCAACCTTCCATTTAACTGCAGATGAGGGCATTCTTGTTTAAGGATGCTGTCAGTGCTACAGGTTCTCAGAGGTCCAGGGAGTTCATGAAATGGAAATCCCATCAAGGATCCTTAATCTACCTGAGCATCCAGATTGCCCCATGAGGTTGTGGATGCCCCATCCCTGCAGGCATTCAAGGCCAGGCTGGATGTGGCTCTGGGCAGCCTGGGCTGCTGGTTGGTGACCCTGCACGCAGCAGGGGGTTGAAACCAGATGATCATTGTGGTCCTTGTCAACACAGGCCATTCTGTGATTCTATGAACCCTGGCAGATGTGATTAGAAGTTGGGGAGGATCTGCTTGGCCTGACCCAGGGTGGCTGCGATGTCCATGGGCAGCTCTGTATAGTGCCTGTGAGCATCACAGGTTTAGTGGGCACAGTGGTGATGGGATGACAGCTGGACAAGGTGATCACAGTGATCTTCTCCAACCTTTCTGATTCTGTGATCACAAACAAGGGTACCAGGAGGTCTTTTTCGCAAGGGCATCATCTGCAAGGACATCTTCCTTGCCCAAGAGCACATTGGAATGCATTAGCAGAGCAAGAACTGGATCAACCACCTCTCAAGCAAGGACTGGCCAAGGGGTAACCACACACTCCAGACCCTGGGGTGTCTTTTTCATTCCCTTCAGGATGCAGGGGAAAATCTGTGCTCACCCCATGTTATGATGCGGTCTGGCCTTTCTTGTTTTAGCCATCCCTTGGGTGAACGTTCATTTATTTCAATTATCTCTTTACATTTGCAGCATGTGCCCCGCACTTATCTCTAGGGAAACAGCTGTGATTTATCCTGCGGAGTTAGATTGCAATTAACATTTAAGCCCATACCCGTGATGTGGTTACAAAGGCAATATAATGAATCAGCCTTTTAATAAGCTCCATAACCTTTGAAAACTCACTTGGGTGGGAGCTGAGCACACGCGTGTGCCAGCAGATAACGCATGGCTGATGCTGGCACTGTTGAAATCACTGCACCCTTCCCTGATCTGCTGAGCAGCACCCGAGGAGCACGTGCTGCTCACTAAATTAGAGCTGGTGATGTGAAAATAAACCAAAATAGAGGCTGATTTCCTATTTTATTCTGCAGGCATTGGCACAAGCTGACGGTGTGGGTTTGCTTCTAGGAGTTGCTTCTGGTGTTTTGATGGAAAGGCTGCAGGGGACCATCTACCCCTTGCCATCACATTGGAAAATGAGGGAAAATAATTGAGATTTTGGGGTGCAGGACAGCAATCCCAACCTATTTGCAGCCAGGGTCCAAGGTCTGAAGCAGTGCATCTCTGGAACTTGAGCTATCCAAGAAGCAGTAGCCAGATGAATATTGAATTGCTGGAGGTCAGCAGGTGTGGAAATGAGACCAGGAGAATGTGGGTGGCATAGAGCATGGTGGGGACTTCACAGAAGGTGCTGGCAGAGCCCATCGTGGGCTTGGTCCCTGCACATGGCATGAGTGTGACAGGGCACAGCTCTGGGACAGGCCACTTGGATGGTGCACAGGGATGAAGGTCGGGAGGAAGGTCACAAGATTGACTGGTGGCTCAAGCAGAGAAGATGTAGGTTTGGGAGGAGTTGTTGGGAATTGCTTTAGCTATCAGACATTGTTTAGATAAGCTCTTCTTCTAACACCTGTCTCCTTGGAGGAGAGAAGGCTCTGGGGAGACCTCATTGTGGCCTTCCAATACTTGAGGGAACGTATAAACAGGAGGGGGAACGGCTATATATGAGGGTGGATGGTGATAGGACAAGGGGAATGGTTTTAAAGTGAGACAGGGGAGGTTTAGGTTGGATATGAGGAGGAAGTTTTTCAGCCAGAGGGTGGTGAGGCACTGGCACAGGTTGCCCAAGGAGGCTGTGGATGCCCCATCCCTGCAGGCATCCAAGGCCAGGCTGGATGTGGCCCTGGGCAGCCTGGGCTGCTGGTTGGTGACCTGCACACAGCAGGGGGTTGGAACCAGATGATCATTGTGGTCCTTTTCAACCCAGGCCATTCTATGACTCTATGATTCTATGATTCTCCTTGGTTACAGAACATGGGGTGTCCTTCAGAGGAGATGTGGGTAACTGCAAGGTCCTAATTCTGAGTCATGCTGGAAGAGCACCCGCTCTGCTGGCTCCTTTGCCTGCAGCCACTCCATTCAACATCTCCAGTATGAAATAGGCCCTGAGCCCTTTTTTTTCCCTAGGGAACAAACTACAGCAGTGAGTTTCCTTGGATTGCCTTCCTTCAATCAGCTTTTCTAAGATGTGCCAAAATAGCTTTCCCCAGCGTATGTCCTCACAGCATCTCCTAAACCAGAAACCATCATTCTGACTTCATCCCTGGTACTCCAGCAAGCTTCTCTCTTGGTTTTGGAGTCCTGGAAGGTCTAATCCTCTAATCCTTGGGTGATGCTGAATGGTTCCCAGGTCTTAATGAGGTCCCTTATCATTTTTGAGTCCTTCTCACTGGTGACAGGTGACAGGACGAGGGGAAATGGCCTCAAGTTGCACCAGGAAAGGTTCAGGTTGGATATCAGGAAAAACTTCTTCACAGAAAGGGTTGTTGAGCACTGGAATACGTTCCCCAGGGTGGTGGTTGAATCACCATCCCTGGATGTGTTTAAAAACTGTTTGGATGTGATGCTCAGGGACATGGTTTAGCAGAGGGTTATTAGAGTTAGGGTAGTATGGTTAGGTTGTGTTTGGACTTGATGATCTTTGGGGTCTTTTCCAACCTGAGCAATTCTAAAATTCTGTGATTCTATAACTGTGCAGGCAATTTCAAACGCAGGTGCCGTTTTATTTTTCATTTATTTATTTCGTTTATTTTTGCTGCTGGTTCAATGGGAGGTTTCCTACAGCAGATGGCAGCAGTGGCTTTGTGAAAGGCATCGGGGCCCCGGTGATGCTCAGCATCACCTTCACCCTGCCCTCTGCCCAAGGATCAGGACAAAACCCCCCACCCCTGAACCAACCACCATGGAAACCTGCCCGTTTTTCAGCAGCAAAAGATCAAACCCCAGTTGCTTGGCTGTGTGGATTTGCTGGTGTTTAATAGAGGGGTTAAGCATCCTTCCCCTCTCTCAGGGTCCTGGTGTGTACATCTCTCTTCCCCCAAAGACCATGTTTTAGGAAGTGTGTAGGACTTCATGCTGGAGCTGAATCACCTCCTGTGGTATTTTGGAGCTGGGACACAGCCAGTTTGATCCTTATTTCTCCACAGCAGTGATTCCCACTGGAAAATCAATTGCTTAATTGGTTTGTGCTTCGTAATGATCATGTTTTTCCTTCCCACTCTTTCTTCTTTTCTTTCTTTTTTTTTTTCCTGGCTTATTTTCCAAAGTCAGGGATGCCTGGCATGGAGTCTGTGTGTGTGTGTTCACCCTCCCCAGCCATAGGATTATTGATCCAATTGTTCCCACTCCATTCAGGACTGGAAAAATGCCCTTTCCAAACACTGGATGGGATTTCTGCCTGGTGCCATTAGGGGACAAGCAACGCCCTCGGGGCCACAAGGATGAGATATCAGTGGCGAAGACCCTCCTGATCCTTATACAGGAAAGAGGACCATGGTGTGCTCCTGCTGAGCATCCCTGCTTGGGGACAGAGCACAGCACTTCTGCTGTAGTTAATTGAGGTTCCTACATAACTACCATTAGCATGAGCAACTCTCTGGTCCCACTCTGTAAAACCCAAATGATGGATACAAAGAAAAGGACTGATTTATGTATTTTTTTTCTTAAGGTATACGTATTTATATGCATATATTTGCGTGCATCAGTGGCAGACACCTCTGCAGCTGGTGCACGAGCTCAGCTTTGTCCTGCTGGAGCCTGGGTGGTCCCCCCAGCATCGGCGAGTGAAAAGGGCTCTCTGAAGCACTGCACTGCTTTATGGCAATAACTGCAGGGAGTTATTCTCCCCAGAATTAAGTCCATGACCAGTGGAAGGGCGTTAAGGTAGTGCTTCGCAGCTCCAATTATCTTGGCTGCCCAAACAAAAAAGCAGATTGTGTCGCCGGACAAAAGGCATTTTCTATATAACTTCTTGTCTTGAGGCATTCACAGTGTGCAATGCTGATATAAACACCCCAGGGCTGGGCTACCTCATGTTGTGGTCAAACCTCCCCAGAATTACTATTTGCTGGGGAATTGCATTCAGTGGGGGGAAGCCAAAAGGGCATTCAACCCATTGCATTGTAGCCCGATTGGATGCAATGGCTGGAGGCTGTGATCCAGGCAAAATCTCCACTGGCATGGGAGCAGGCATGCAAGGAGACATGCGGGCTGTGCCTTCAGCATGACAGTCTGTGTTTCTGGATCTTGTCTGCTGTTCCCTCCAACCCTGTGGTCACTGGTGAGCAGAGCTCAGTATTGCCCCTCTGCTCCCTGTGTGGAGCTGTAGGGCCATCCATGAGGGGCTGCATGGCCATGATGAGCTGTAGGGCCATGAGGAACTGTAGGGCCATGAGGGGCCAGTTGAGGGGCCACTGCCAGCTGAGTGGACATTTCCAACACTAGATGGAGCAGTGGCCCTGGACATGAAGGAGCAAAACCCTCCTTCTCTTTCTGAAGTCAGTCCTTTCCCGTATCTCAGCCAGGGAGAGAATTCAGGGCAGAACAAGCCTTTTTCAGCATACAGGTCTGTTACCAGCCCGGTGGCCCTTGGTGTCCTGCAGTGGGGACCTTCCCTCCCTGAGCTGCCCCCTGTGGAGGACAAGGGATTGAGGTTCTGCCACTGGGGACATCGCTCATTGTGGGGTCTTGCAAATGGGAGATAGAGGAGTTCTTGTGGGGATCGAGGAAATCAGACCCTGGGTCATTTCCTCTTTGCTTTAACACAAGGGATATTCACTCACCCACACAAGGGCTGGGGATTAAGAGTGGCAATATGGCAGTGATGGTGGTGGTAACCGTCCTTTGGGAAGTGGGGACCCGCTGGGGAGGATGTCATGGCAGGGTTCAGCCCCTTGAACCTACTCTGGGGTGGTAGAGGCAAGGAATGGGGACAGTCACCTGCTTTGTGGGCAAGCAGGCTGTGAGGAGACCTGGGGTTTTCTCAGGAGCTAAGGGAGCTCCATAGCTTTCACACTGGCTCATCCCTACCTATCATGCAAGCTCTGAACATACAGAGCCAAAGGGAAAGCACTTCTGCACATTTCTTCCTTCTCCAACATATTTCCCATCTTTCATCCATGTAGGGTATCTGTATTTAGACCTAATGGGGCAGATTTAGCCAGTATATTGCATTTTTCCCTTGCATTTGAAGAGTACATGAGCTGCGGTGCCTCAGCCCTGTAGAATAAACTTTTTCCACCAGATGAGCAGGAGCCTCCAGGATGGAACTGCAAGCTGAAGGAAAGCTATTGGAAGACAATCAGCTCTTTGGAGGTGCTGTGAGATTCAGGACATGCTGAGAAACTGTTAGGAGTTCCATATCACAAGGCCCCGTCTACATTCAGTGTGTCTGGTGTCATAGAATCATAGAACGGCCGGGGTTGGAAGGGACTTCAAGGATCATCAAGCTTCAACCCCCTGTCACAGGCAGGGCTGCCAACCTCCACATTTAATACCAGACCACGCTGCCCAGGGCCCCATCCAACCTGGCTTTGAACAACATGGATGGGGCATCCACAGCCTCTCTGGGCAGCCTGTTCCAGAACCTCACCACTCCTTTCCTTCTTGTCTCATGGCTGTTGTATGTTTGCCATCTGTGGGCTGTGTCTCATCTGGTTCATATGTTGTACTGGTGTGAATTAGCAGTGAGCCTTCACATCAGCCTTTTGGGAACTGGTATACCAGGAAGGCACCTGTGGTGCAGCAGGGCAGATGTCCTGATGGTAACAAATGTCTGTGTTAACTCCGTAAGGCAAGACCCTGAGCGACCTTACACAGTCCATCCACACTCATCACCTTCACCATTTGCTAAAGAGGAGGACTTTGAACTGAGCTGGCCCCAAATCTTATGCAGGGAGACCAACCATTGTTCTCTGTGTGTAGTGGGCTCAGCCTTGAGTCTGCTTTGCTAGGCTCTGGACCCTTGGTGGTTGTACCTGAATTCAGCTCCTGTATGTCTCTGGATTCAAGAAAGTGCCCAGCTCCCAGTGAGGCAGCTCAGCCAAGTTCCTGCTCTTTGGTGAGGTGGATGCCAGCATCAATATGGTTTTAGGGGTCTTTATGTGGAATAACCTCAAGGCCACCTGCCTTCAACTCCTGCCCAGCAGATCCTACAGGAGATGGAGCTGCATGATCCTCCTCCTGCTAGATTTCCTCATGAAGGTAAATGTGGCTCTGGCTGTTCTGGCCTGACCCTACACCTAAATCTTTCCTCTTGCACTGTGAAACACCTTAGGGTCACCAGGCCTTGTAGGCTTCACCACTTCAGCATGTTGGTGAAGTGTACAGCCCTTAACAGCATCACAATTTCCTCCTTTCCCTAAATCCTCAGCCATTGGCTGCATGTGCAGGGGCAGCAAGAGCTTGGGAGCTCACCTTTATTCATGGAATCATAGAGTAATAGAACCATACAACCATACAGTCATACAGTCACATAATCAATCACAGAGTGGCTTGGATTGGAAGGCACCTTACAGATCATAATCACAGTCTTCAAAACCTGCCCTGCATCTCCCCAGTGCTAGGAAGGTGCCTTAGCTCAGTGATGACCAAATCCCAAATACCTGAGGCTTGAGTCAGGGCGCGGGAAGGAAACGTGCATAAACAAGCAGCAAGCCAGGAAACTCCACCGTGGCGATGGACAAAGGTAGAAGTCAGTGGCTTGGTATATCTGCATGGTAGCAATGAAGCCTAAGGTAGCAGGTTTCAGCTGATAATCACAGCACCTCAGGCTGTGCTCTTGTGAGAGGCCAGGGCACATTTAGGCAGTGCTGCTGAGGAACACCCAGGCTGCCAAGGCTGTGGGCTGGGACAGTAGGAAAGGGCACAGTGCTTCCCTGAGATCAGATGGGGAGGAAATAGGAGCAAAGTCCATCCTCCCAGAGGTCAGTGCTTGGGGAAACTGAGGCAGGGCAGTGGTAGCTCGTGTTTCTTGGCAGAGCTGGGCCAATCCCCTCTCCAATCTGCTGTGGGTTTTTGAGACCCTGTTCTTCTTGCATTGCATTACCTGTGAACAGGCTCTTCCCCACACCCCTGAGCCCTTGCCATGACCCTGAGTCTCTCTTCCCTCTGCCAGATTAATGAGGAAAATAAACAGCCCCAAAGCTTGGCTGTCAGGGCTGGATTCCAGCAAGGTTTTTTCCATCCCACCACTCCAAAATTTCCCCTCCAGCTTGAGGCATGAAGGCAAACAAGTCTCACCCAACTGCTACCTAAAGAAGGTCAGTTATCCCCCCATAAACTTCCAGCCCCAAATCAGGAGGGAACATGCACAATGCTGAGCCACACATTTCGTGCCTCAGTTTCCCCTTATGCAGAATGAGATCTCTGAAACTGCCCTCTTCCAAGGATGCTCTGGATGTAGTTATGGCATTGTTAATTTGTTTCTGCTGAGTGCCACAGGGCAGCAGAGAGAGCACTTCATCCTTCTGAGGGAAGGAGGAAAATCTGAGGAGGGCATTGAGCATGGGTTGGAAAATGGATAGGGATTGATGCATCTGGGGAGGTTGGAGAATTGGTAGAATCATAGAATCATGGATTTATTAAGATTGGAAAAGACTACTGTGGTGGTGGATGGTGATAGGACAAGGGGGAATGGTTTTAAAGGGAGACAGGGGAGGTTTAGGTTGGATATGAGGAGGAAGTTTTTCAGCCAGAGGGTGGTGAGCCACTGGCACAGGTTGCCCAAGGAGGCTGTGGATGCCCCATCCCTGCAGGCATTCAAGGCCAGGCTGGATGTGGCCCTGGGCAGCCTGGTCTGCTGGTTGGCGACCTGCACACAGCAGGGGGTTGGAGCTGGATGAGCACTGTGGTCCTTTTCCAGCTCACTTCAATGTCAGGACTTTATCTCATGGTGGCAAGCCCTGGGCAGGCACATTTGCTGTGGTGAGAGTGCCTGGCTGGCTGGGAAGCAGCCGCTGAGTGACGGGCGCACGCCGAGTTTGCATTTCTGGCTGGAATGCTTCTTATCACTCCCCTGGCATTTCCCATTTCTCTTGTGCCACACTTCAAGCACAAGAGGCACATTGTCACCATTCCTTCAGCAGTGAGGGGGGGGGAATAGGGGTGGGGAAACACCCTTCCCTGCCTGCACCTCCGTCTCTATAAATCAAGTGGAGTTGGACGGCACCCCGGTCAAGTATGAGCATTTGAGCTGCGATGTGAAGTCATTTCAGTAATGCGTGCCCAGGAATGCACCTTATCTGATTTCCATCCCATAGTTTCTTTTCCCAGTTCTGCAAATGGAGGCACTGGGTCCTCCTCTGTCCCGTTGGAGAGCGTGGGCACAGTGCCAGTATCTGCACTGGGGTCAGGGTGGGGACCGTTCCCCACGAAGCCAATGGCATTCAGATGCTAAACAGCTTCACAACCTGGACAGAGGACATAAAGATTGGTCTGGGAGCTTAAATATGCATGTATACAGATAGATTCCCTTCTGGATTATTGCAGAGCGGGGAGCTTTCCGTGCTGGATTTCTTTTGAAAAACAGCTTTTCCTCCACTAGAGCAGGAGGGGGCTGGTGGCCTGGGGAAGCACGCCTGGAATGTGACAAGCCTGTTCTCCTGCTTGTTTGTGTAAACGAGTTGGGTCTATTCCCTTCATCTCCAAGTGCATGTTTTAAGCCTTCTTGCAAAGCAAATTTACTTTGAGAGCACACAGATGCCAGCACAGGGGAGACGCAGGTTGGAGATAATAGTATGATAGCAGTAATTGATTAAGGCTAATTAAATCTCTATTTTTAATTTTTTAACCCAGAAGTGATGAGCGGTGAACAAGGTCTCCATCCAACACTTCCCACCTTCATGTCCATAGCTCTTCTTGCCTGTCTCTCCGAGATCACCTGAGCATTCCTAGTTGGGAACTTCCTGGTAAGATTTGGGTTGGATATTAGGAGCAGTTTCTTCTCTGTAAGAGTGGTGATGCATTGGCACAGCTGTCCAGGGAGGTGGTGGGGTCACCAACCCTGAAGATGTTCAAGAACCATGTAGATATGGCACTGGGAGACACGGTCAGTGTTCGTGGTGATGATGGGTTGACAGTTGGACTTGGAGATCCTAGTGGCTTAGGTAAACCACAATGTTTGCCACTGCCAGCCTCAGTTATAGCAGTTATTGACAGCAATTTCTCAGTAATCACAATCATGGTGATGATGATGATGATTTGTGGCCATCTACAACATTCCTGGGAATGTCACTGTTCCAGCTGGTGACCAAAGATCCCCAGATGCCCCAAGACCATCTCCCGAGTGTGACAAAACCATCCTCAATGTCTTGCCTTGCTCCCATGAGAGGCAGCCAGCTCCATTTCTCCTCCTTTCCCCATGACACCTGGCTGTCAAACTGCCTTGTTGCTGCTGGGCAGGCTGGCATACAGCTTTGGCATCCCCTTATTACATCCTCCCAAGCAGAATTTCAGACCAAGTTGTGCAGGTGAAGACAGACGTGGAAAAGCAGCTTCTGTCTCCAAATGGTGTAAGGCTGTGTAACCATCTTATACTCACAGGTACCAGTGCAGCCAACGGCAGCTTACTTGTAACAGTTCAGTTAGTACCCCCATCTCTTGTACTCAAACCTCATTGACAGCCTAGAGGCATTGTCCATGGCCAGGTTCACCCTGTCAGCTGGAAGAGGGAACATTTAGACTGGATATTAGCAAGAAATTCTTTGCTGTGAGGGTGGTGAGACACTGGAAAAGGCTGCCCAGTGAGGCTGTGGATGTCCCCCCCCCCGGAAGCATTCCAGGCCAGGCTGGATGGGGCTGTGAGCAGCCTGGTCAAGAGGGAGGTGTCCCTACCTATAGCAGGGGGTTGGAACTAGGTGATCTTAAGGGTCCCTTCAAACTCAAATCGCTCTATGATTCTATGATTCCATACCTCCTGGAGATTTAGGTCCGTGGTGTTGACCGTTGAACCGAGCCAATGAACTTCTTTTTTGCAATATTAATGGCAAGTGGATTTTGTCCTTCCTTAAAAAAAGGCATCTGCTGTGTGCCTCAGTTTCCCTCACAGAGAAAAGTCAACTTGTGACTTAACATTTCCCTGGAAAAGTTGGGTACATCTTGACAAACAGACTGAGGGCTGGGCACTTGGGAATATTGCTTTTTTTTTTTTCAGTGAAGGATTCAATACCAACACATTCCTCTTCAGTGACCTACATGAGCAAGGCGACAACAGGCTGAAGGTGACAGAGAAGGAGATGTTATAAGAAGGTCAGACCCTCAGATTTGCAATGCTACCATTACCATCCACAATAATGGCTACATTACAGGGCCATGGAGCAGGATCCAAGAATACGTGCTACATAGTGAGTAGTGGGAGACCTTCTACAGCCCTGGGGTCTTACTTCAGAGTGCATTTGGGGTTCCAGTGACCTAAAGGCCTGTTTTGACTTGGTTTGTGCATTGTCTTGGTCTCCATGGGACTGCTGGACATCAAGCTTAGTTTGATTTTGTTTTTTCTTTTGGCTTCTTATAGATAAACTGTTCAAATTCTGCTTTTTGAAAAGAACTGAGGGCAGCTTTGGCCACCTGTGGAAATAAATGGCAATTAAACCTATAATGAAATGAAATTTATAAGGAAGAGCTATTCTTATTGCATCTGTAGTCATTGTAAGCCCCAAACCTTCCCTTTCTCTTTACCTTATAAACAAATGCTTACAATTAGGAAAAATATGTATTTCCTACTGTCAGCTTTAGCAAAGATGATCCTGCTGATTCTTCTAGCTTTGCATCCCTGGCTCTCTTTGTCTTCTCTATGCCAATGGAAGTGGAACAGAGGTTTGAGGACAGCCTTCCTGCATCCTGACAACTCCCAAGACATCAAACCTACTTTGTTGCACACTGAGGAGTGGGTGGGAGGATCTCCTGAACTGGGAGAAGTGTATGCCCCAAAAGAGGGACAGGTCCTCATCCCATCCCATCCTTCTCCATGTCGTATTATTCCCCTGTATTGAGCCTGTTTTGAGGTGTGAGAAACCAACATTTCCAAACCAAAAGTGTGTCCATACATTCAATCCTTTCATCTTCTTACCCTTCAGTAGAGGGAAACAATCTCTCTCCCTGGCCATGGTCAGTGGGGAATGGCACCAAGGCACTTTTCCAAGGGAACTTGCTCCACTCAATCTCTGAATTCCCTCCCGGAGATGCTCTTTTCTTGGATAACCACACTCCCAACAGATGTGGTCCTTTAAGCCCTTGACTTACATGGGACTGATTGGACTTGATGATCCTTACAGGTCTCTTCCAAACTGTTGTACGATTCTGGGTCAAGCAGTCGGATCCAGCACTTGCCCCTCTCCAATGGAATTCTGCCTGTCAGCCGAGGCCTCTCCAGGCCCCAGATGTGGTGTTAAATGCTCTGAAGCGTGTCAGGCTTCCAGTTCCATGTCGGGACACGTCTGAGGCATTAAGCTCTGAATGCCATGTGAAGATCAGGAACATTTTTGTGGCAAGCTGCCATCTTTCCCCATATCGTTTACCCCTGAGTGACAAACCCTGGCTCTGAAATGCCTCTAATGCTTTGCGGTGCTGTGGCTTCTCTCATGCAATGGTCTCTGAGTGCAGTGCAGACATTATCTAATTACGTCCCTCCCTGAAGCAAAATGAGGCAATTCCTGCCATTTTCAGCATGCTTGTGTTGCGTCACATGGAGCCAACCCAGGCAGACAGATTATCCCCAGTGCTGGTGATACTTGAGTCTGCTGCTCTGTTTTGCCTCCTCGAATGACAGGCAGAGAGGAAACAATGGGTTCATGGATTGTATACGCATGCATGCATGCATGCTTGCCCCACTGCACCCAGTTTGAAAGCAAGGAAGAGTTTTTCAATGCATCTTTGCTCAGGATCTCATTTCACTAGGGCAAAACTGCTTCAGACTGCATTTACTGAGGCACAGAATCACAGAATTGTAGGGGCTGGAAGAGACCTTTGGAGATCAAGTCCAATCCTTTGCTAAAGCATGTTCCCTACAGTAGGTTGTATGGGAATGTGTCTATATAGTGAGGCTTAGTTGTCCTGAAAATCTCATCATCTCCACTGGTCTCAGTGGGTGCCCAAGAAGACATCTTTGTAGGCACCTCAATTTGGATGCCTTAATTTGCCTGCTGACTTTTATACCTCACACTAGGTAGGATCCATCCCAGTACAGTTGTGACTAACAGCAGTGGGACCACACTCCAGGTCTCCACTAAAGTGTCTGTGCTCATTTTCCTCATGCACAGAGACAGATCCCAGCTACATGGGATCTGCACAGGGTGGAAAATATTACACTGTTGTGTGGTCTGGGGTTATTTTCCTTTTCATCCTTTTCACTGACTCAATGGGTGAAGCTGTCGACTTAAAACCAGGAGTCAAATTTTCCTTCCTTTTCTTCTTTTCCTCACCACTTTTTGGCCAAAGCGCTCGGGTCATATACTGATGCAGATCAGATGGATTAAGTCAATGATTTAATGCCACTTGAGTGCCGAGAAGTAAATATTCAGCACTGAAAAAAATAAAAACATGCCAGGAAATCCAGCACTAAGTACAACTTAAAGTCTTTTAGTGTCTCGCTTGACACTCACTAGGCCAGCCAGGCTCCTGTTCCCTTGGTAGGATCCACCATAAGGATAAGGACAACCTTTATTTTCCATCCCTTTCTTAGTTTTCATCCCTTTCAGGGGGTAGTGCGGGGTGCACAGGCTCCTTCCAGCTTGAACAGGGTGGGAAATAATGATGGTGGCAATTTTCCCATTCCTCTGCAAGGTGAACTCCAGGCCGTTGAGGAAAGAGCAAAGAGTAGCTCCACAACATGATGATGTTCTGGTGGAGAGATCAGCCCTTTCTAGACCCAGAGGTCCAAGTTCAAATCTCTTTTCCACCCTCCACTGGTGGTGATTGAAGGTGGTAACTACTAAAAAAAGTATCACAACACCAGGGGAAAAAAAACAAAACAAACAAAGAGGAAAGGGGAATGAATGGTGTGGCGAGTTCCCAGCTTGCTCTTGGCACGTTTTTCTTTGGCAATGTGTCTTGTGTGCTATTTGTTCTTTTTGGGGAGAGTCCCTCAGAGGGCTGTTGAGCGCCCTTCATGGTCAGGACTGTAATTAGCCACTCGTCTCTCCCTGCAGGCATCTGAATGGGCTTCTCCAGCACGTTGTACATCCATGGGTAGGGCACACAGTGGAGGCTGGCAGCCTCTGGGCTTCGCGGGGGGAAGAATTTGCATCAGCTTAATCAGAGGTAATGGAGTGGGCCAATCTCCTTTCCTCCTTTTTTTACTGTTTGCCTTTTTGTTTTGCTTTGTGATAGGTTGCTGAACGCATGAAGTGAGGTGAGTTGGTTTGATTTCATTAATCTGTTTAAAAATATAGAGCTGGTGTCTGTACATTTCCCCTCCATCTCTCTTGACAGATTGTTGGCTCTCTGCTCCAGTAATCTTGCTAGCCGGCAAATTCCCTCTGCTGGCACCACTGCCTCCCGTTTTCTCCCAGCTGTGAATCTGCAATATAATCCAACTTTCCCCAGCAGCACTATTGTCTTCATGGGAACAGCACTGTGCGGTGATTTTATACAGTTGTTGCAGGGCATAAACATCCTGGGGAGGCTGCGGGGTCCCATCCCTAATGAGGCAGTAGTTGATGGGCAACTCAACATGGACAACCCACTGGGAGCAGGGCTCTGCCAAGTGGCCACACCAGGCTTGCTGATACCAATGTGGTTCCCTGATTGCTCTTAATTTTCCAGAAATGGTACAGGTCATGCACAGCAGGTCTGGGTGCACTTATTCAGAACCTAAATTATTACCAGGATCGAGTAATGGGAACTGGCATCTGCCCAAAAGGGAATGAGAGAAACTTTCTGGACTGATTCTGCCCTGTCTAGTGCTGGGATCTTATCAGGGCTGGACTATGCTGAGGAAGGATGTTTATCCATTCAGACACTTTTTGTTGAAGAGATTTGTCCTCCATCAACAAAAAACCCCATACTCGTGTGGAGAGCTTCCTCTGTGCTGTGGCAAATGTACTTGACAGCGTGTACCTAAGCCTGGCTCTGAAAGCAGCCACTGTGCTAAAGTGTTTGCTTGGCTTCAGAAATGTTGAGAGAGGGAATTTCTCTTTAGGAAGCTTGAAAATGTTGGTTCTGAGTTCGCTCTGTGCCT
Organism: Lagopus leucura; assembly: GCF_019238085.1. NCBI lineage: Eukaryota > Metazoa > Chordata > Aves > Galliformes > Phasianidae > Lagopus > Lagopus leucura. The sequence continues at coordinate 48,615,408 of NW_024962334.1, read as the reverse complement.
GATCCAAAGCCTCTTGAAGTCAGTGCAATGCTATCATGGGTTTTGAGTCAGGGTCCGAGCCTGCAGACTCGTATTTGAGCAGGAAAATAATTGATAGTGGATATCTCTAAATTAGGAGAGCTATTGTTTCCAAAGTCCCTCACTGAAATGCAAGGGGAAATAGAGAGCTGATGCTTCTGCTCCACTCTAGGCACTGGAAATGTTATCTTCTGCATCTCCATCTATATCTGTGCCCAGTTGGCTTTGAAGGCTGCTGAAACTGCATTCTCTGTTCTACAAGGCTAATGTCCATCCACAAAGAGATATTTTTTAATAATTCTCACATTACCATTTCTGCTGACGTGCAGATGTTTTATCCACCTCTACGAAGCTTCAGCAGGTTGTGTTTAAAGTGATGAATGTGCCTTTCCTCTCTGGCATTGCAGGAATGTGAAGCTGGTGCAAAGGTTTGGGTGCCAACACCCAACCATGGTGACCCTTATGTCTCAGGGAAAAGACAGGAAAGGGTGACATCATCCAGAAGAGCATGGGAAGGACTTGGTCTGAATACAAAATAGCTGTGGGAACAGCCAAGCTCATGAATGAGCAAGGAGGGCCCCAACTGCAAGGGACAGTCAGAAGAGAATCAGGCTGCAGCATGCGCTTTGTCCTGGTTTCTGACTGATTCTAATGGAAGTCAGTCTGAGAGTTCCCATTAGAAGATCCATTTCCAGTATCTTGAGACTCTTCTGAGCCTCAGTGTTCTTTCTTTCCTTCTTTATAGCTGGTTGGAGTAGAGCAGCTGTTCATGAGATGGATGTATGCTCTCAGCAGGGCCCAGGGCATGCTGCTCTGGGTGCTGCTCATCTCCTGCAAGATCAGTCACTGCTGGTATCAGCCCTGCATTCCTGTGGGCTGACTGACACTCCAGCTTTCATGGGGCAGCAGTGGAAAAGTAAATTTTCCTTCTAGGTACCTTTGAGAGAAGGAATCAGTGAAGAATTTCCAGTGGAAAAAAGAACAAAAAATAACAAACAAACTCTTGCACCCAACTAAGAGGAAAAATAGATTGCAATAGTGTGTACCACTGGGAGGAATTTTCCTCTCTGGGGTTGACCGGGGGAAAGGACTTGAACGGACAGGTATGAGGTCAGAAAAGATTATCAGGTCCTTTCTTTGCTCAAATGAAAGGGCAGGTCCACCTCAGCAGCTGGCATCTCTCCTGTGTGTGCTGTGGATCAGAGATCGCCACTGCACCTTGCATTGGGCATCTCACTCTGATTTCCTTCTGCTTTTGCAGAACTGGACGGATGATGCTGATGAGCTGAAAGGCTCTGCCCCAGAGGGCATGGCACAGCTCCCCAGGGCAGTAGGCACGGCCCAAGCTGCAGGAGCTCATGGAGCACTGAGACTCTGCTCACAGACACTGGGTTTGGGCTGTCCTGTGTGGGACCGGGGGTTGGACTCCATGATCCAAGTGGGTCAATTCCAACTCAGGATATTCTGTGATTTTGTGATAAGTTTTATGTACCTCCAAGGATGGAAGTACATCTGATCTACTGTTTGAACACCCTCACAAACAGAAAAGCTTATCCATTTAAATGGAATCTCTTGCTTTTCAGTTCAAGTCCTATTAATTATATTATTTTGAAGACCAACTAGGATCTTTGAGCTCAGCTCCATTTCCAGTGCTCCTTCATAATCTGTTTCCCAAAGGTCTGAATTAAAGTCCAAATATACACCCCATGTCTCTGGAGATGGTGTGCAGACCTGAACCTGCCCTATGGATGGTCCCACCTGATCTACCCCTTCAGATGGGAATCACAGAATCCTAGAATGGCCTGGGTTGCAAAGGAGCACAGTGCTCATCCAGTTCCAACCCCCTGCTGTGTGCAGGTCACCAACCAGCAGCCCAGGCTGCCCAGAGCCACATCCAGCCTGGCCTTGAATGCCTGCAGGGATGGGGCATCCACAGCCTCCTTGGGCAACCTGTGCCAGTGCCTCACCACCCTCTGGATGAAAAACTTCCTCCTCATATCCAACCTAAACCTCCCCTGTCTCACTTTAAAACCATTCCCCCTTGTCCTATTACTATCCACCCTGATAGCAGCGAATAAGACGGGCCACCTTCCAAGCACCATCCAAACATGTCACCGACACATGCTTCATCTAATTTGGGTGGTGAGACATGGCCTGAAACAGGCTTCCTAACATGGAGAAGGAGATGGGGGCTCACCTGGTGACTCTCTACCACCCCTGGGCTGCAGGCTCCAGCCCCATGGCCCAGGGGGAGTGGGCCACGCACTGGGCTGACAATGGGCTTCTTGTTGGGCTGAGGTGTTCAGCAGGACCCCGAGGTAAAGGAGAGACTCCCTTTTACTGCTTCTTGCTTAATAACAGGTTTGAGGATATTAATTACCTTCATTAGAGCTGGCCAAACCTGTTTGGCTTGGAGCTGGGAGTTGGTGGGGACCAGCTCTCTCAGCTCTTTTCTGCTCTCAGGTCTCATGATGTTCCCCAAAGAGTGAAGTCTGTCCTGCTTCATATGTAATTAGAAAGCTTTTGAGAGGCTTTTAGACCCTGCAGCTTTCCAAGCAAAGAGCCCTCTTCTTCTGAGAGCAACTGCTTTGTATCAACAAGAAATGTGCCTTTCTCTTACTTCCACCCCCCAAACAAGAACAGATGATTTTAGCAATGCAGAAAGGCATTGGGCACTTTCTGAGCCGCAGGTTCAAGGCTGTCCTTAGAAGACTTGTGATTGCAAAACATCTCAATCTAGGGATTATAAATCCCCTTTGGGAACGTGGAGGGTGGGTTTGTAGATGAACAACCTGGCCCAGCCGTGAGTTTGCCTCAGTTTCCCAGCTGGGAAATGAACCAGTCATCACTTTTACTGGGACACAGGTAAGTATTAGTGCCAGTAATGCTTAGCTGGGGCCTGGGGTATCACAAGCAGTACAGTTTGCTGACTCAGTTGTTCAAAGCTTTCCCAGACAAGTGACATTTGGGGGAATTCCATGCCAGCGCAAGGTGAGGCATTGGTTTCGGACAGGTGCGTGGCTTCTCTCCTGGTTTCCCTGGTCATCTCTCTCCCATTACTTATGGAGTTTGCTGATGACCTGTTGTCATGATTCACCCTTCTTTTTGCTTCTGCTGAGCTCACCTCAGATTGACCTCTGAACAGTGACTTATGCACTTATTGGTCACTCTCCCATGGCTGTGGTTCAACCTGTGATTTCTCTTACTGGAAACCTTGGGCTGCCTGTGGAAGCACAGTCCTTTCCTCCCAAGCACAGTCCTGTGTGGCCTTTCATAAGCTGATGGCATGTCACTGCAGTCCCTAATGTCACCCATAGCTCTGAGGGATGACAACACCCACACCAGATCCCTCCAGACTCATTGTGTTCAAATAACAACCATTGCTCTCTTTCTCTATGCCCTGTATGTTCTACCTGTACTCCCCAGCTCCAAAGCCTCTTATCTCATCTCGAGAAAGCACAGGGACAAGCTGTGGGTCACCCTTCTTTAAGAGGTGTAACAAGGACATCAACCAGATGAAGGCATCCTTCCAGTGACTACACAGTCAGTCTGAAGCTGTTCATGGAACATCTTGTGTAGGTTTGATTCCATGTAGAGGTGGTCTTGGGTCATTCTGCATGCCTGGGATTGACTTTGTTTCATTGCTACAAGGATCTATGGGATAGATAAGGCTGGGTTTATGCAGGAACCTACAAGTACTCAGCACATCCATCCTTCTCTCCTTTCCAAATAACTCCTTCTGGAGAAGGTCCAGCAGTGCTGGGTACCCATAACAGTGGCATGGACACTGGGGCTGGACTGGTGCAGTGTCTGTTATCACACTTACTCTTTTCCCTTGCACCACAAAGATAATATTGCCTCTTTCTGTGGAATGTTCTGTTGTCTATAAAACATAGATAGAAAATATACAGTCACAGACTGTACTGATTGAGGACCCCCTTAGAGTCCTTTCCAGAACTACCTTCGTTATTTCAATGATTTCACTTCCTGCAGGGTCTTATTTTTGCATCAGGGCTGTTCTCTGGAAACTCTGGAAACTTCACATTACAGCCCAGGATGGAGATTGATATCCATGTCTGTGAGAGATGTTAAAGAACGCTGCACTGCAGTCATTGACAACTTGTGTACAGTGGTGTAACGATAAAATCTCCTGATAAAACTCCTCCTCAGTGACATAAACCCAAACCATTGGCCAACAGCTTCCTTCCTGCATTTGCTCTTTGGTGTCCCCTGAAGCTGGGATGCAAACAGGATGTAGGGACAACAATCTACCAGGCTCCTTCATGCAGAGAAGCTGCAAGTGGGATTTGGGGATACTTCCTGGAGATCTTCTCCAACCTTAACAATTCTCTGCTTCTATGAGCGGGCATGGTGGTGATGGCTGACAGCTGGATGTGATGACTTTGGGGGTCTTTTCCAACCTTTTCCCTGGTTCCTGCTCTAGCAACATCTCTGATCTCTTCCAGGAAATATCTCCTGTGCTTCAGCTCAAGCCAAGAGTAAAAAAAATGTTTCAAGCACCTCAGCTTGTGACCTTTCTGTAACTGTTTGAATGAGTGTATTGACTTGTTCTGTGAATTATAAACTCCATTAACCCCTTAATGACTCCTCCACGACGAGAAAGGCTTTGATACGGGAGTTACCTAATGTGCTGAAATCCCTTCAAGCTTACAGGAATGAGCAGCTTAATCCTTCCTGTAGCTCTGGTTCAAAGCACCCATTTCACCAACAAACGCCAACAGCTGCTGGCTAAAAATTCAAGATCAGCAGCTTCACCACCCAGCAGCACTGCAACCTGCTTTCACAAACGCTTCCATAGCTTTCAGTATATAAGAAATCAACGCACTGTGCCTTTAATTTTGCCCTGCGAAGGTTTTCTTCTTAAAAAAAAAACCAAAAAAACACACAAAAAAAACCAACACAAAAGCCCAAACCGACTGCACTCCAGCAAACACCTGTACTGCCACTGAAAGGCCTTTTGCTAATATATTTTTCCCGCTGTTCTTGATCACACCTGTCTAGCTTTGGGCAAAATAAAATATTCACATAGCTGCCAGGAGTGAAGTTCTTTCCTGGCTTGAGCTACTGTGCGTGAAGATCTCCAAAGAAATGTCAGATCGCTTTATTGAATCCTACTGAAAACTTGTTTGACAGTAGCATGCAGAAAGGATCAGGACCTCTCTGTAATTGCCAGTGAGTTGAAAAGAATGCTTGTTTTGAAGGCTTAATTAATTAATTTATTTTTTCCTTACAGGAGGGGGAATAGTTTTATTTTTATGATGATGAAGGAAGGTTCTCCTATGAAGAAAAGTTGAGGGAACTGGGCTTGTTTAGCTTGGAGAAGAGAAGGCTCTGGGGAGACCTCATTGTGGCCTTCCAGTACTTGAAAGGAGAGTATAAACAGGAGGGGGAATGGGTGGATAGTGATAGGACAGGAGGGAATGGTTTTAAGCTGAGACAGGGGAGGTTTAGGTTGGATATGAGGAGGAAGTTTTTCACATAGAGGGTGGTGAGGCACTGGCACAGGTTGCCCAAGGAGGCTGTGGATGCCCCATCCCTGCAGGCATTCAAGGCCAGGCTGGATGTGGCTCTGGGCAGCCTGGGCTGCTGGTTGGTGACCTGCACACAGCAGGGGTTGGAACTGGATGAGCACTGTGCTCCTTTGCAACCCAGGCCATTCTGTGATTCTATAATATTTGGAAACATTGCAGACTCTGCATGGAGCTCTCTGTGCACACTGCACGCCCATCCCCATAGGTGCACGAACGCACGCTGCACACATGAGAAGGGTTAGAGCTGCAGCTGGATTGCAGCCACCCCTGGGCAAGGCCATCCAGCAGCGTGCACAGCTCAGCAGCAGGACACAGATTAATATGCAATTTTTCAGGTGCTCTGAGCTTTACATGGGAGTAAAAAGCACCTTTATGCAACAGGCTTCTGCCTCATGCAGGTCATAACCCTATGGGTAATAGGCAATTCCACCCTCTGCATACCATGTCTTACAACTCCAGCTGTTTCCTGTGAGTGGAAACAAATGCCTATTGTAGTGCAGAAAATAATTAGGAGCAGGTGAAAGCATATTTTTAATGATCCTCTGACCAAACTGATATTTAATTTAAAATAGGAATATTTCCCTCATGAATCTTTGCCTGTTGCTCCCAGATGTTAATGATGGTTTGTCACTCCTGTGTCTGCCGTGTCAAGTATGTGTTCCACAGAATGAGATCTTGTGCTAACCTTTGCCATAGGATCTTGGAGATGCTTCTTCAATAATTCCATCATTTTGAAAGGAGCAGCTTGGAATTCCTGCAATGATCAAACTCCTGCCTTTGAGTTGGGGGATGCAGCTGTAGAGGCACAGGAGCCTTGTTCCTATTTGAGCTTCCATTCTTCTGCCGTCATTTCCCTGCTGAATGCCATGAGACTTTTGGGAAACCCAAAGCTATCAGAGGCAGCTGCTCAGAAAATGAAGAGAGGAATCTTGTCTTCCTTGGTTTGAACTGAAGTCCATCAAATTCCTGAGGGAGTTGGCTGTTGTAGTCACCAAATCAATCTCAATGATATTTGAAAAGTCCTGGCAGTCCGGAGAAGTCTGATGACTGGGAAAAAGGCAATGTCACATCTGTTTATAAGAAGGGTAGGAAGGACAACCCAGAAAACTGCTCTTGAGCCAGGACTGCTGTGATACGACAAGGGGGAATGGCTTCAAACTAAAAGAGGAGAGATTTATATTGGTTGTAAGGAAAAGTTTTTTTACAGTAAGTTGGTGAGGCACCAGCGCAGGCTGCTTGAGAGGTAGTGGTGCCTCATCCCAGGAGACACTCAAGGTCAGAGGATGGGGCTGTGAGAACTGGTGGAGCTGTGGGTGTCCCTGTTCACGGCAGGGGAGTCGGACTAGTTGACTTCTAAAGGTCCTTCCAAGTCAGACAATTCTGTGACTCCTTGAAGACTCATCAAAGAAGTCGCCACCTTGTTGTTGTGCAGATGTTCAAAGTTAAGAGGTTTGGACCATTCCCAAGCTCTTTATCTCCTAGCAGGACTTTTAATCTGCCCCAAGGGGACCCATTTTTGACAATGAAGGTAAGACAGCACCATGGTTACACCTGTGTTCTTGGTGGAGTTAAGGTGATCAAGTGGCTAACTCTATTTATATTGTACATGTGGACACCAATTTTGACATACATTTTGACTAGAGTTCAGGGGCCTCAAAATAACTTTCAGCAGTGCATAGTGAAACAGCATGAAGCAAAGGGGCTCAGAAGGAGCCAAACTGATTGACAGAAGAAGGAAGAAGTGCTGGTTGAGGCAATGCCTTCATCTTTGTGACATCAATAGCAGAATGCATGGTTGCTGATGGATGGATGTTTGCTTTCCAGCTCCTCTAGACATCATGTTTCACAGCTGAGGGAATGAGCAAATGCTTCCTTGGGCTTTCCAACAGGAGACTTTCAGTTAACCAGCATCCTAAGCAAAGCCTCCTTATAGAACTAGCATGAAGCCATTCATGGCTTCACCTTAGAAGGGACTCCATGAAGCTTGAGTGTCCAGACACGGGTCAAATGAACTGATTTAGTACCCATCACATGTTTACAGGATCTCATGAAGCATCACGTTGTGAGAACTGGTTAGAAATCTAACATGAACTCCATGCTAATGATAAAAGGATGGTTGGCATCTATGTCATTCTTTTTGGAGCTGCAACTAGGGAAGAAGCAATGGACGATTTTCCTGATGGTTGGAAACCTGGAATTTGCAATGTCTTCCAGAAGGAGAGATGTTTTTGTATGGGTTTGAGAGGACTGGATGAGAGAAAATGAAATAAGAGCAGGTGCTCCAACATGGCTGACCTGAGTGACAACAAGAATTTCAGATTGTTTTTATCTGCATAAAGCTCATGTCAATTTAAGAACCTTGCTAGGTTGTTAGGGCTGTGTCTGCAAATCCTTTTTTTTTTGTATCAGTCTTGCAAGAGAGAGACAAAAATGTCTTCATCTGATGACATCTAATGTCACTGGAGGAGCTGGGAGTACATAACATCAGCCCAAGAACTTGTTTGTTCATTCAGGAGGTACCTCCACCAGCATGAGCTGCTAGGATTGTTTGGCTGGTAGAGCTTTCCAAGGAGACCTCCTCTCTCACAGTGTTTCTGTCTGCTGGATCTCATCCATAAACATCTTCATTAACACAGCTGTCGACCCAGGGATGTGCCAGTGCATGCAGGATCTGATGCTGACATGACCTGGTGTGCTCATGCTGGTGAAGCTCTGCTCCGTACAAATTCATGCAAAGCCTGCTGTTATGCCAGCCCAGTGGAAACACTCTCCTGAGTTTTTGCTTCGCCCTCACATCTGTCCATGTATGCATACCTACCAATGCCCATGCATGCACATGGCCATGGACTCTGTTCCTATGTTTGAGACACTCCACTCAGACCCCAGCACATCTGGGGGTCCAGGCTTGGGAGGGAGAAACAAGGAAAGCAGGGTAATGTGGGCTTTTTTTGCTACGCTAGGGTAGAGCTTATGCTCAAACCTCTTTTACTTTATGAAAGCCCAGAATCACCTCCTTGTACAGAGGGACAGTCCTCTTTGGTTGCAAGTCAGAGCTGGGGTAGCCTTAATTGCTCACTGGGGTAAAGTGTCTCTTTCTCCCACAGCTCTAAGTGAAGCTTGGTGCAAACAGGGTCCGACCATGGGATGAGAACACACAAGTCCATTCTTAGTGGTGACTAAAGGAGGGTCTCAAGCTGGATCTACAGGTTGCTCTGTGAAGGTGACAATGTGCTCAGGTCTCCAAAATACTTCTTATATGATGCTGCACTTTTGATGAAGACAGTCTCTATGTATGTTCGTTCCCCATCAGCAAATCTTCACTGTTCTGCTCTTTAGATAGAGAATTGTTCTAGCAATAGGGCAATAGCCTATTCTGCACACTGCCAGCACCATGTCATCTCATGACAGCAAACTCTGAGGCTTTGGAGCTTCACCATTCAGTAATCACTGCTAAATGAGCAAAGGGGCAGGAAGGCCGCTGAACTCATAACAGGCATGTTTAAATCAAGGAAAGAAAAATCAGAGGCCAAAAATTAAGGTGCTTTGATCCTTGATTTTATGTCAAGAGAGACGAAGGAAGAACACTAAGTCTTTTTACTTTTTACCAGCTGCTGCTTGAAACAAAATAATTGGATAATTAAAAGGCCCTGCCTTATGTCAATTTTATTTAGGTGCCTTGATCCACTGATGGAATGTGTCATTGATAGAAGGTTTAAGAGCTCATTAGAAAAATCCCAGAGATAAACCCTGGGCTCAGCCCCTTCAAAGGGCCATCAGCTAGAAGGGGAATAGGAAAGGTATCCCAGTGCAGCCCAGCACGAAGGTGAGAAATGATGCTAGGCAACAACTGTAGAAAAATAGTCTATGCCCTTAGCATCGACCATGCTAAACACCCTGTGTCCTCCCTCACCACCCCAACAGTTGGTTTGGGCCCGAGGGAACCAATTTGCTTTCTGTGATGGTGTGATGCTTCTCTCTTTGGTAAGGTGATGAGAGTTTGGTGGGATGTGACCATAACATCACAAGATGTGATGACCATGATCACTTGATGTGGCAATGTCTTGCAAGCCTTGAAAAATGCATTTTCCTTCTCAGCCTTCCTCAGCCATAGCCAGCATTGCCTGATGTTGAATGCTGAGGGTAGGAATGAAGATCCTACACAAAATAATGTGGTGAGCCCTTCTCCTCATCTCTTGGCTCCCTAACCCCAATGCCTTCTCACATGACCCAGTTATCCCCTATAGGTATGCCATCATCAGTTTTAGAAACAGAGTTCAGAGTGCTGTTCAGGTAGATCCTTTTGAAAAATGAACCTTTTTTCTGAAATACCTTCATCAATTTGTTAACAGTCATATGATTACTGTCCCCCACTGACTCTTTTTCCCTGCTTATTCTTTTTGTGACCACACAAAATGGCTACAGAATCACAGAATGGCCAGGGTTGGAAGGGACCTCCAAGAATCATGAATCTCCAACCTCCCTGTGGCAGGCAGGGACACCAACCTCCCCATTTAATAGTAGATCAGGCTGCCCAGGGCCCCATCCAACCTGGCCTTGAACGCCTCCAGTGATGGGGCATCCACAGCCTCTCTGGGCAGCTGTTCCAGCACGGGGATTCCGGAGATGATGCAGTGTTACTCTCTACAACTTCTCCCAGGTAACAGAGACAGATCGAGAGGCCTTAAGTTGTGCCAGGGGAGGTTCAAGTTGGGTATCAGAACAATTTCTTCTCAGAAGGAGTGGTGATGATGCAGTGGCACAGGCTGCCCAGGGAGGTGGTGGAGTCACCATCCCTGGAGGTGTTCAAGAAATGTGGAGAGGTGACACTAAGGGACATAGTCAGTGGGTATGGTGGGGGTGGTTGGGGTTGGACTTGGTGAGCTTAGACATCTTCACCAATGTGAATGATTCTATGGATCTATGATTCTACCTGCTCTGGATAGGACTGATTTAACGCCGTCTTAAGGGAGGCAGATAGCTGAAGCCATTCTTACGACCATTTCAGAAATCAGTGGATAGGGATGAGTGCCATTTAGGGGGTGGCACATCCTGGCTAAAATAGATTCCTCAGACAACTGGGAACTAATTCTCCCAGAAGGGAGCAGCCCTTTGGTGGGGAGAGGCCCCAGAGGTCTAGGTGTGCCCCTGATTAAAGCTAGCTGAGATGAGTTGAGCTCTCTTGCAAAGTGATTCAGGCGCCCTACAGAAAATCCCTTGATATGCTGATATGCCTGCAAGACTGGATGGTCTGAGACCTGCCAGCTCTGTGCCACTGTGAGTTGTGCATATAAGTAAGTGAAGAAATAAGAACCTCATGTACGCACATACAGCACATCATGCTAGATACAACGTGCATATGTGCACACTAATAAAAATGGTATGTGTATGTAGCATATGTTATCTGCCTAAATTCTGTGTGCCTGGCTGTTTCTCTATAAATGGCATGAAATGCACTCTTTTTTCAATAAGGGGGATGACAAAGCACTGGCAGAGGTCGCCCAGAGAGGTGGTGGATGCCCTAAGGTCAGGGGATGGGGCTCTGAGCACCTCATGGAGCTGTGGGTGTCCCTGTGCATTGCAGAGGAGTTGGACTAGATGGCCATTAAGGACCCCCTCCATCTCAAATGACTGCGTGAATCAGATTCTGTGGCTTTTATAAAGAGATGGAGACCAACTTTTTACACAGTCTGATAGTGATAGGAGAAGGGGGAACGGTTTTATGCTGTGTGAATCCCAGAAGGCTATGATCCTCATAGCAGTGGGTGGTAGAAATTGCAGCGTGTAAGCAATGCATTCTTCTTTATTTGGTTTGAGACTGATTTACAGGCACTTGTGCAGCTTAATTGGCTTCACCAAACCCTCTGTGGCTTAGCACTGCCATGGCTGAGAGTGGGGTTTGGCTCTGATTTCCTATTCCCTGACTTCTCCCTGGAACAATTCGTGCACTGCTCTGACATGTGAAGAGATTATAGTGTTGGCTTTGGAGCTGATTACTCTGCATGATATCTGCATGATAAATATCTATATAAATAGCTTTCCGGAGCAGATTTCATTAGGCATTCCTCAAGGAGTGTCAGAGCCTGCTGAGGAGCAGCCACCACCTCGCAACCTCTTGGCCCCTCTTGGGCCCCACCTCAACCCCAGACTGGTTGTGCTTGGTGTGTGGGGTCGTGGGGTGAGGAATGGCCGTGGGGCAGTGCAGCTCCTCAGGCTTTGCCACCTTGCATGGGGTAGTCCCGATGTGTTGGAGATGTTCCTGGTATCCAACAAGAAGCACTGTGGGCTTTTCTTGCTTTAGGTGCACATCATCACGTCAGTCTGCCTTCCCTATACTATTGGATGCCCAATTCTGGGAGGTGTTCAAGGTTGGGTTGGATTGGGCACTGGGCAGCCTGATCTGGTGCCTGATTCAGAGATTGACAACCCTGCCCTCAAAAGGGGGGGGGCTGATCTTTGAGATCCCTTCCAACCCAAGCCATTCTATAATTCCATGATGCCCAGGAGGGGCTGAAGTGGACGGCATCTTCCTATACAGCTGATTCAGTTCCTATTCAACACATAAAAATGTCCATCTCTCTGCCAGGAACTCTACACAACTCTACACAGGCCTAAAAACCAGTCTGAGACGTGGTGGTAAACAAAACAGGAAGGCAAGTGGCAGGTGGCTCTTTCTCAACAGGCACACATGACCAAATCTGCCTATCTGTAATGTGTTAAGAAGACATAGCTGGTTCCACTGGAAGTGGACAGGTACAATGGAGTAAGTGTGTATACACTCACGTTCTGTAAGGAATAGGCAAGAAACAGGAAGAATATGATGAAAACCTTCAATTGACAGAAAGAATGGGAGGACTCCAATGTGAAAATTGCAGTCTTCACAGAAATAATTAAGTCTCCAGTCAAGTCATGACAAATTCCCACTTATGGTGGCTGCATGGACTGGGAGTGACTCATGTAATAATGTTTCCATGGTCCTCAGAGGACACGCTTCCTCCCCATCCTCTGCCTCAGTTTAGGGACAGAGTTTAAAAGGCCAGAGAGAAGGACTGTGGTTATTCTCCCAGGCCTCCTGTATAAGACAAGCAGGGCAGAACACTGAATAAGTTACAGCTTAAACTGGAAAATATGTTTAAATAAACATTTGTCCTCCCTTTTAAAATCGACATTATGTGAATTGTCATAGGCTCTGCTAAGTTATTCCATCAGACAGTGAACTTAAGTATTAATGTATATGCCACATTTGGTGTTGAATTATGACTAGGGTTGATTTATGGCATTCAAATCATCCTGTACATTTGCATGATAGGCTAAAATAGCTCTCTATTATTGAAGTTTCATTCCACAGATTGGTACTCATGACCTCTGGTCAATTCAACTATCGTCCTCCTGTTCACTGAGTTGATGAACCAAACTCCTTGCTGTAAGGGCTTCCAACCTTGCCTCCATTTTCAGAAATCTTCTACAACTCCTTTTCAATTGAACAACATCCTTTTTGGGATTATGTCTCCCAGAAAAGAAGCAATGCCCTCTTTGTAGCCTGGGTTGAAGAGCTTGTAGGGGGAGTTTCACCTGCACCCACGATTGGCCTGCCTTGGACAGCAGGAAGACCCAGTCAGTCTGTGTCCTTTTACTCCCTTGGAGGAGGGAATTGGATCATTTGATTTATCTTCTACAAAGAGCTCTGGTAGCCTGCTTTGGATCCTGCCCAGCAAGAGCATCCCAGACCTCACTGAAGATCACTACACCTTTTAGAACAGAACCCTACTGCAAGCCAGCCAGGTTGCCTGCTGTAATGCCTATGTTTTTTCCAACACTGCTGTTTCTCAGTAGGGGGAACGTGGTAAAATTCTTTGCTTCTGCACATCTCCCTCTACATTTGACCCTAGCTGCTGGCTGTCTGCTTGCACCTAGCTTACCCAGTGAACCTTTTTCCTCCATATCGCTGACCACAGCCTCTTTATTATGTGCTAACCCTGTAGACCTTGTGCTGTCACCAGTCACCAGCAATTATTATTATTACTTTTTTTGTTCGTGCTTTAGAGAAGATGTGAAAATGAGCAGTGAGGTGCTGTTCCCTGTGGGACCTGACTAGGAGCACACCCATCTGGCGATGATCCCTTGTTTAGTGTTACGCTTCAAGACCTACGTTAACCAGTTTTTAATCTCTTTAATGTGTGCCATATTTGGTACTCGAGCTCCTTAATCAAAATATCATACAGTACCCAGGCAATTGCCTTGAGGAAAAGCTAAGTAAAATTACATCAGCACTCTTCCCCTTATTAACCACGCTTGTGCTGTTATCAGAAAATACATCAAATTAATTTGACAAGATCTATTTTTCATAAACCCAAGTTGATTGGCAGCAATTATATTACCTTGCTTTGATTCCATAATAAACAAATCTCATATTAGCTATTCCATTATTTTTTTCTGAGATTAATGGCGGGCTGACAGCCTGGAACCCATGGTGTCCTGCATCCACACTTAAAACTCTAGCAGAACATTTTCCTCTGATCCTCTAGAACTTCTCCAGGTTAAAAGAATTTGGAAGAGGCTCCAGTCCCTTCTTGGCCAGATCTTTAAAAGCTCCTGGCTGCAAATGATCTGAATCTGCAGATTTATTAATGGCTAGCTGTGGGAGATGCTGATTACCATCTGCCTTGCTTATGGTTAGAGCTGCAAATGTGATCATCAGCAGTGTGGCAGAAGGAGCTGGTGCAGGTTTTACCCAAAATGCAGAACTGAAGTATTTATTGAACACACGTGGCTTTTCTCAGTTACTACCCATGGCTCTGCCATACCCCCAGAGGAACAAATTAATGCTCTCATCAGGATTTCTTTTGTTCTGTGTACAGGAAAAACACCTTCTCTTCAGCTTTGCTGACTAGAAATATTTCTTGAAGTCCTTTATTTCACTTACTGATTTTCTCCACTTTTGAGTTCTAGCTGTAACAAAAACATCTTTTTTTCTCCATGCATTGCACTAGTTTTATTTTAGTATGGCAACACACTTGTTTGTTATTCTTTATCTTAAACACCTGCTTTTATTTTCCTTTTTAATCTAGCTTAGAGAAAAAATAGTATGGTCTCTTCCTTTGTTGATAAGGTTTGTAGGTTTTAAATCAAGAAGTGGAAACACTCCTGAATAGTTCACCTATTGACACATGCAAAGTCTCTCTTGTTGAAGATACTACTAGAGTACTTGGATCATAAAATCATAGGATGCCTTGGGTTGGAAGGATCCTCACGGATAATTGCAGGGCTGCCAATCTCCACATTTCACAGCAGCCCAGGCTGCCCAGGGCCCCATCCAACCTGGCCTTGAACACCTCCAGGGATGGACGGGGCATCACAGCCTCTCTGGGCAGCTGTTCCAGCACCTCACTGCTCTCATAGCACAGAACTTCCCCCTGACATCCAACCTCAATCTGCCCTCCCTCAACTTCAAACCATTTTCCCTCGTCCTGCTGTCATCCCCCCTTTCCAAGAGTTGATTCCCCTCCTGTCTGCAGGCTCCCTTTAGGTACTGCAGGCTGCAATGAGGTCACCCCACAGCCTTCCCTTCTCCATGCTGAACAAGCCCAGCTCCCTCAGCCTATTTTTGTAGGGCTTATCATCCTATAAGCCTATGACTTTTTTATTTTATTTATTAATTATTTTTTGCCAATCTCCTCACTTAAAGGTGGTAAAGAAAAGAATATTTGAGAAAAAAAAAAAAAAAGTACAATTTTGTCTTAATTTCAAAATTTCCTCTTCTAGCTAAAATATGTTTCCTAGTTAGACTTCAACACCAGACTCAGATATCTGAGTCGTCCAGGCGGTGAAGACACCATCCTCTGAGGTATTTAGGAAAAATACTGATGTGGTGCTTAGGGATATGGCTTGGTGGTGGACATGGTAGTAAGATGGATGGATGGACTTGATGATCTGAAGGGTCTTTTCCAACGTCAACTCTTTTGTGATTCTATGGTCTACATTTAGATGTTTATGCCATACAAACCTAGTGCTTGAGATTTCCAGATGAACTATGGAGATTCAGTCACCGGAGCATACAGAGCAATCTGGGCAACCAGACATGTGTAGGAATTGCATGGGATCTCCAAGATCTACTCATACAGGGCCCCAGCTGAATTGCCTGTGTGGTGGATACATGGTGCCTTGTGGGATTGCTGTCACCTGCGGGGACTTCAGAGCCCTTCACAGCCACAGCCTGAGGACATCTCACTTGATGTGAGACAACTGCAGTAGAGACCCAGACACATAAAGCACATGGGGCCATCGTGCATGCTGGTGACTGAGTCTGGAAACGACTCTCATCTCTTCTTTAGAAGTTCTCTCGTATTTTAATTCATATATAGTAAAAAAGCATTGATGAACTTCTGGAACTTGATAATAGAGGAGATTGTTAAGGCAGATAGTATTGTCACAGTGAAAAAAGATTAGACAAATCTGTGGGCAGCAGGTCCACCCATAGATAGAAGGAGTCAGTAGAGTACATCCCCAGCATTCCCATGTGATGGCTGTGGATGCTGGAGCAATATGAGGGAACTGACTGCAGGAAGTGACCTCCTTGCAGAGCATCTGCTGTCACTGTGGTCACAGAGAAGATATTGAGCTACATCAACTGCTGGTCTGACTCAGTAAAGCAACACAATCTTATTTCTTTGTGACATTTCTTAACGTGAAAGTGCAGTTCTTGCTTTGCGACTATTTTGCCTGACATATCTTTTCCCCCTTGATTTCAACATCCAAAAATTGCTTTACATGTTTCTCTGAAGACCCTGAGCCCAGCATGGATGCATCCCCAGCACTGCCACACTCATTGGCTTGGCTGAGTTACATCTCCTGCCCAGGTCCCCTCTTCACTGGAAATGACCAATGTGCCTTGCACAGTCCCTTCCTCTCCCTCCTCCCTGGAGGTTACCAACCCTACAGAGTGATGCCTTACCAGGACTCTGATCTTGCTTCTGAGCCAACACATTTTATAACCTGGTTTTTCTTAGTGTAAACTGATATTGGCAGAAGTTTATGTCAATACGTTGGGCCAATCCCCCGAGACTCCAGATAAGAGGCAAACACTCACTCTTCTGCTGCCCATAGCCTTGAGAGAGAGGCCAAGCTCAATCTAATCTTTCTGTTTGCATTATAAGCATGCCTAGAGGCCTTGCTGTGCCAGGTCCCACATATCGACCTAACAAAAAACAAACCTGTTGGCCAAAATAGAAAAGGGACCTGAAAAAGATGAATGGAACAAAAAGCACAGAGAGCATCTCACGCAGGATTGGTTGGTGGTGGCTGGAAAAATACACATAACTCTTGGTGAACTGCTTTGAGATCGAGGGCATTGCTACATAGCATATGTGAATTGAGGTGTGAGGTGGGGAAATATTCAGGTGGCTTTGGGCAGGGTGTTCTCATGGCATTTGAGAGTAACTTGGTGAGCTCCCCAGCACTCTGGTCCCCTCTGGGTAGTTTCCATCCAGAGAACCCCAATACTTTCTAACTGGGCTCTTATGGCTCAGCATCATGAACGATCCGTTGCAGATTTGACCTTGAGACTCCTCACGAGGGCACTGGAAACACTGCAGGGAAAGCACGGCTTATTTAATTAGTTAAATAAGGCCCTGAGAGCTGGGTGTTGAAAGCTCTCTTATTTAATTGCACTCATTTCTCTCACTCATATCTCCTCACGGTGCATGCCCCACCTGCTTTAGTCATCATGAGCTAACTGGTGAAGATGGACATTTCCCAGTCACCAAAGTGAGCTGGTGGGAATGGGATAGGAAAGGGCAATGAACTCGTCAGTGCTGCACCCATGATTCAAGTCTAACCAAGCTGTGGTGACATGGGGTGTAACTTATTAGTTTTGAGTTGTTTTTTTTTCTTTTAATAATTGCTCTCACTGAGAAATCTAATTGGAAGTGACTGCTGTAATGGGCTGGAAGCCATGCTGGAAGGATGCTGTTGGTGCACACAGCCTGTCAGAGGAGACGTTTGCAGGCAGGATGCAGAAGATGTGATCCCAGCTGGGACCAGAGCCCAGCAGAGGGCACTTGCAGAATGCAGCAGGCTGAGTCCTTAGGCCACAGCCTTAATTACGGGCTGTGGTATATAGCGAACTCCTTGTCTAGAGTCTGTGGTTACTCAGTGTATCAGTTTCATAAACTTCCCTGCTTGCCCTCTGTGACTCAGTTAATAATAATTAAATGATTCTTTAACAATGCTGGGTGGATTTCCAGCTATTTTTCAATATACATTAATAATCCTTAATGCTGGTGAACTTCCAAAATTCCTGGGGTCTGGGTTGCTGAAATATACCTACGCTGATGGGTCTGATTCTCTGTTCCCTTGGGCAGTCATTTACAGGTATTTAAAATGCAAAGTAGGTGTAAGTGAGTAGAGAATGCTGATATTGGTAGTATTTTCTCTTAATGGTGCTTTCAGGTTTGTGAACCTGGTCCAACACCCCTTGGTGCTGCAGAAGCAGCAGGCTTCAGAAGGTTATGGAGGGGACTAGGCATGGCTCTGCAAGGCAAGAGGCACTAGATGTTATCCGAAACTCCTCCAAAAGCCTCAGCTTGCTGACTCTGTGGAATTAGATGTCTCCTGAGAACAGGCTCCTGGGTAGTGCTGCGTCTGCTTACGAAGGGAAGTGTTCAGACGCAGCAATTCCTACAGTATCTGGGCAACGTCTGTCTCCTCTCATATCCACAGTCTGATAGCCTAAAAATGTAGAACTAACCTAGCAAGGCATTTGTCTTGAATGGTCGTTGCAAAGTCAATGGCCTGTGGTCGCACTGGTTTTGACAACTGCACACTCTGACCCATAAGAATAGAAGTATGAGCCCCCAGAGTCCTAAAACTGGGAGGTAACAACACAAATGATCACCTGGCCTGATTCCTAGCATCATACAACCCAGAGGACCCCATCCAGTGATTCCTGGGGTGAGATTTAAGCACCAAGTCAAAATATCCTTTTTTAGAATAAAAGAATGGCCTTGATTTATCTCATTAGCTAGCAAATTAATTCTACTCCAGGCAAAAAATGTATGCTTTATTTCTAGCCCTGGCTGATCTAGTGAGTCATCTGTTCTATTTCAGATATCTGCTTTATGATAGAGTGATTAAATCCCATGCCACTGATGACTTTGCTGGTAAGATCCTCACTGACCATAAGGAGAAATGAATGAGGTTAGCTCAGAGACATCTTTTAGTTACATGAAAGCTATTCAGTGTAGGAGCTGTGTCTTTTAGCCCTTGTCTCATGTAATGCTCAGTTCTGTATGTTAGGTTAGGGACAATTCTTCTGTTTGAGAATCGTGTCACATTTTGCCATACAGTATTTTGGGAGGAATTTACAGATCTTTAGAAAAGCTTGGTGTGAGAGTAACCACACAAAAGCTGTCTGGATGCCCGTCTTCGTTACCCATCAGTACCCATCCATGGGCACCAAGGCTCAAGGGAAAAAGCACATCCAACTTTTTCACTCAGCTGGCAGCCTGTGCTTCTGAGAGAACATGGAATCACAGAATCATTCAGGTTGGAAAAGACCACTAACCATCAAATCCAACCATCCATCCATCACCTCCATGCCCACTAAACCATGTCCCTCGGTGCCACATCTACATGTTTCTTGGACACCTCTGCAATTCATGTTAGTGATGTTCCCTATGGGACAACGAATCCCTCCAAAATTCTTCAAGTCCTTAAAGTCAGTGGGAACTGAGGATGGAGTTCAGTTTGTCTGCTGCAGGGTGAGATAAACTGTACATCCACTGGCAGTAGCAACCTGACCTCCACAGCCTATAAAAGAAGCCTATGGGGACTCCCTTGCCCAAGATGGATTTATTTCATGCGTTGTTTTTTTCTCCTGATGCCTATGTGAAACACAATCAGAGGATCAATTCTATTAAATCTCATCTCTTGAAATCATTTTTAATAACAAGTGATTAAAATGTTGTTGAATACAGGGGTTCTTTCCATGGACTTTAGTGAGCTGTGGATTGGGTCCTGAAGGGTGTCCATATCCACCTGGGAATACAGTGGCATGGGGATCCCGTGTGGATGTTTAATCACACCTACTTTTAAAGAGAATATGTGATTCTGCTTTCAATACATTTGGTCACAGGCTGCTACTGAGGCTGGAGGACAAGCTGTAGCTCCATTAGGAGATGAAGACGTGGACACACGTTGTTGCTTTCTTGCTGAATGGCATGTAAGGTTCTACCTAGTGTTGCTGTGCTTTGAAGCTATGCCTCAGTGCCCTGGGATCCAGCCAGGCAATGGGAGGTGGTGAATCAGCACCTGAACTAACATCCAAATAGCCACATGCTCAGCTGGCAAGAAATGGCAGCTTCCTACAGAAGTCAGTGGAAACAAGCTGAATTATATCAGCTGAGGGATTGGCTGTACGTGTTTTAGGTGAATTACCCTCTGTTTTCTCAACACATTAACAGGCTGAAGCAGGTGGATAATCCTTGATAGATGGTGCCTGGCTGCAGAGAACTTCTTTCACCTTGATGTTAGGTTTCTAACACAGCCAAGCCTTGGCTTTGCAGGCTAACACACTAGAGGGGATCTAAAGGAATCATCCTCATTATCAGAGTCATCCCATTATTGAAATAGCTCCAATGATTCCTCACAATTACAATGTCTAATTTGCCCTCTGAGCAAAAATGATATTAACACCAATGACGTGCTCAGCCCTTTTCCACCTGCAAATGTTTTGGGTAATCATTGCAGGTGCTTCTTTATAAAATGAAGCAACTGCTTTTAAATATTTCAATTATTTTTATTAGATTCCACTGTTTTGCAAACCTCATTGGCTGCTGGCCAGTCCTCAACCTATGCGCCTGTCTTTTAGTGGCTTATTATTGAAAAGGATTCGCCTTGCCCTTAGACTGGATGTGTTTGTACAAGTGAACTGTCTGCTGATAGAAACAGATGTGCAAACCCCAGATTTCATGCATGTTTGGTCCATGAAAGTCCTGAAAAAAAGAGATGTTTCTCAGCTAATAAGGTGATACAAGGGATTCTACATGTAGGCATGATGGTGTTGAGTGCAGAGAGCTTGATCAGCTAGAGCAATGCTGAGTTTGGTTGCTTCTGCAGCAGTATTAAAGGCATACAGAACGGCCAGTTGGCACTACTAGGAGATCCTGACAAAAAGACAGGATCATGTGGAGAGGCTAAATTTGATTCAGTGAATGCCCTTGGGTTGTTCTGTTGGCTTGACACTGACTTCATCAAAAGGTGGGATGAGATGGAAGCAATGCTTTAGGGGCTCCCACCAAGTCTGTACCAAAATTATCACAACCATCATCTCCAATAATAACACTTTTGGAGGCTTACACACCACAGCCTGTGTTATGCAGTTTCCTATCCTCCTTTCCTCTTGTCTGAAGAGATACATGACTTCCTGTTGAACCTGGAATACCATTGACAGAGCAACACTGGCACGTTTTTTTCTTACAGTAGCCACAGTTCTCCTCCATATATCTAGCACTCTCCCATTCTCTTTTCCTGAAGCAGAGCTGCTTCCCTCCACATCCACATCATTCTGAGACAACGGACAACTCAAGAAGGCCATAAAACTACAGATCTTATTGCTTTTCCTCCTTAGTAGCTGGAGATCAGGTGAGAGGGGCCTGGATCTGGTTATATGGCCATTCTCGTGTAAAACACAGCTGACAAGGCTGCAGAAAATTACGACGCCTCCTTTTGCTAAGGCAGATGAATAGCTCCGTTGCTATGAGTATCTGGATGCAGGTCCTATTCCCTGTCATCAAGTGTCACTGGCAGGATGAGATATGGCATCAGGAAATCCCTCAGCCTCCCTTTAGCATCACCCCAGGGCTGCATTACCAGGCTGCTTCCAGCCCTGGTGTTGGGTCTGGTGCCCAGCCCATCTGGCCCATCTCAAGGGAGGTGAGACAGCCATCGCCTTCCCTTGTTCTGCCAACACTTTCCCCCTTCACCAAGCTGCTAATTGCAGTTCACAGGGAGATGCTAGCACCTTTCACCACCTTTACCTTCTTGCTGGGAAAATGCCGAACTTTATTGGCCCAGGAACAGACATTCAGACTTCAAAAGAAATCCTGCGTGTGTTTGTCTTTGGAGGAGGAACAGGACCGGGTTTGGGGCTCAGAAAGTGAGTGCAGACCATCGCTTGCAGATTCTGCACAGATCCACCAGATGTGCAGTGACCAACCTTGCTGGGACTGTGAGCTTGCTGCTGGGTTCAGCTGAAAGTGGCCAAAGAGCTTGAAAATGCTTAATAGAAAAGGAGGGCTTGACTTATGTGCTTTAAAATCATGGAGAGTGGCCTGTGGACAGTTAGCCCTTTTGTCCAGGTGGCTAGAGCCACAGATGCAGGATGCATGAGCTCCCACATCAGTCTTCCTTGCTACCATTGTCAGAGTTGGCAGGTTGAGGGTGGTACATAGTACTACTGGTTTTGGTTCACTATTTTCCCAGTTTATTAAAAAACAAAAAGCAACCAAACACAAAAAACCCAACCCAAAGCCCCCAAAATCAAGACTGAGAGGTTCTCTTCCTCCCTGATTTCTTTTTGTTTAAATCAGCATGATTTCAAACACAGAAACTTCTTGGATGAATCAAAACGGTGTTGTCTCACTGTCTTTACTTCTCCTGCTCCGTGGGTGGTGGAGAAAAGGCACCGAACTGGACGTTTCCTTCCCAGCACCCTGGATGTTACCTACAAAGTGGAGGCGTTCCTTTGGGGTGGGAAGAGGTTGCTGGGGGTGAGGATTAGCTTGGGGTGAGCTCTGCACTGCTGCATCAAAATGAAGGTTGCATTTGCAGTTGGGAGGTGGGAATAGAGAACGAGCCTGGTGAAAGTGGGCTGTATCTGAGGGCACGTGTTGGGGTGTGCTTAGCAATGGGCACAAGCCAAGAACCCAGCAGAGCCAAGGACAGTCTCCTGCCAGCTTAGAGAATCCTGTTGCTGCACTACAGGCTTTTCCAAGTACAGCCCATGACTTTGATTTCCTAGAGGAGCAGTGCCAAAGGCATTTGGACACCTAAATCCCAAAGGAAAAAAAAAAAAATCCAGCTTTGGTCTTGTCCTCTAATTCTGATTACAACTTCATGGTGAAGAAAGTGCAAGCAATGTTTATCTTGTCCTCTGGCATGGCCCAAACTGTGTGCATGGTCTGGATTTAGATGAAGGACATTTCAGCCCCATCTGCTGCTTCTCCTTGAGGAGCCTGGAGCAAACACGGAACAGCTTTGGTGGATAACTGCAGACAGGTTCATGTCTTGACATCAGCTTGGAAACAGCCTCATGCACACAGCCCAGAGGAAATGGTCCGTGAGTGGCAGCTGCCCTCTCTCAATTCTCTCCATCCACTGATAAGGCCAGTAAATAACCCTTACCGACCTTGGGTTGATGATCTTAGTGGCCTTTTCCAAACTCAATGGTTCTGTGATTCTGTAATTCTCATTAGACAAATGGGTAAAAGAAGGCACGGAGGTGGCCTTCCTCCTGTTTTCCCGGGAGGGGAATTAGGAGATGGATAACCTTTTTATTCGCGATACAACTACATCAGCAGTTGGCTGATGCAAAGTACAAAGCCACTTTTTAAACAGAAATCACAGTGTTTCATCCTTATTGAAGGCTGCTCGGTGTTAATGTCTGGTCAGATTCATGAACTACAGCTTGCCTCTTCTGGATGGGCTAACTCAGCAGCTGTCAGCAGGACCTGAAAATACACTTTCCTTCCCCACTTTACAGGCACAGCTCCTACACAGTCCAGACCTAATTTAAACCACAAGCTTTTCTTCTTCACTTTCATAAGGTAAAAATGCCTGTCCAAAATTTCCATTTAAATCTAATCAGTTGCTACACATGCCCATCATCCTTGCTTGGAAATGCACAGGACGTGTCCATACAGCTCTGTAGCACTATATACTCCTCCCTACACCCTCTCCACCCCCGCTTCCCACCTTCCCTCCCCCCCAAACTATGACTCATCTTAAGGCAGAAGGTTAATTTAGGTTAATTATCTTCCTGGTTAGCAGTGCGTACATGTTCCGAACAGCAATAAAGGTTTGACACCCCTCCTGCTGCTGCAAATCAATTTTCTTCCTCATTTACTGTAAATGGAAAGGAGCCAGGTTCTCTGGCATCAAAGTAAACATTTCTCTGCATGAAACTCAACTTGTGAACCTGGTAATTTCAGATTTGCTTAGAACATGCGCATTTGCCAAGAAAAAAGAAAAGCAGCTGTTTGATGTCTCCAAAAACTAGAATTAGCCCTGTAGATCAAACATCAGTTTGCCTGCTGCTTTAATAATGGAAGGATCCAGTTGCATTTAGCACGAGGATATCATTACACCATGCATGGTGCTTACATATAAGCTAACCCCTAATTCTCCTACTTAGCAGCTAATGCATATTATTATTATTTACTCTCTGAGTTACAACCCCAGTCACGATCGAGTCCTGTGGTGTTAGGTGTTCAACAGACAAGCAGAAAAGGAGAGTCTCTGCCCCAGAGAGCTCCCAATCTGAACAGACAGAGAAGACAACAAAGGATGTGTTGCTGCCCTTGGGGGAGGAGAGCATGAAGGAGCATGCAAATACCCAAGAGCAAGTTTACAGCAGAAACAAGAACAAGACGCTGGTGGTTAGAGTCCTAACCAAGTCAGCTGCCTCTTGTGAAGGTGGATATCTCTAAATGGTGGGAGTGGGTTCCTCTGACTTCAGCTGCATGAAATTTAGGCTTTTTATCTATGCTGATCACTCAGGTTGTTTCCACAGCCAGTGGAGATGGGCCAGTACCTTTGGAGAATGGTTCAATGCATCCTCTTCAGGTGGGACTCTTTTTCCACTGATTGCTATGGGAACAAAATCAGCTGTTGGAGATGACCTCAGAACCATCTGAGATGCATCAGGTAGCTATGACAGCCAGAGAATGTTGGTAGCCGTGGCACCTGGCCTATCAGAGACCTCACAATGTAGACCTGGTGGAGGCCAGGTGAGACACAAAGACCTGGTGAGGGATCCAAAGGGCATCTTGAGTCAGCTGCCTCCTGGAACACCAGATGAGACTAAATATTTTACAATGGAAATGATGTCCTGACTTAGATCCCAACTTTAATGCAGAATTATAGGACATATTTTCACTCAATAAAAGGTGTTTCCTTCCACGAGATGTAGTAAGAAGTTGATAAAAGAAGGTATGAGAAGACTGGTGGTTTTAATGATCAAGATGAACATTGCTTTCTAGAGGTACAAGGTTGGGGCCAAGACATTCTGTGTTACCAGAGCATTATATTTTCTTCTATATATAGGAACAGCTTTTCCCACTTTCAACCTGATGCCTGTGAAAGTCTCTGCCCAGGGCTGAGTGCTCTAAAATCTTTTGTGGAAAAAGCCTACAGAAGTGCAAAGTCTTCCTGCAAAGTACAAGAGTAACTAAATATTGCTGCCATGTGATCACGGACTCAAAATGCCGACTGATTTCTATCAGCAATATCCTTGTCTCAATCTCATCTCCCATCTTTGAACAACAGCCGCTGCCAGGGTGAGATCTTAAACATATTTCTTGTCTAAGTGGACATTTGCACTTCTCAGGATTAGCAGGATATGTCAAATGGCCAACTTTGCCCCTTCCAGGCTGGGAAAAGGATCACTGATGGAGGCAAATACTGAACCCACTTTGGGATGATGGTGGGCAACAAGGTTTTAGCTCTATTTCCTCTGTTTTGATCAAGCTGTAAGTCAAGGGTTACTTCTTATGTTCATTTTAGCTGAGCAACGCCTGAAGGGAATGATGCGTCCAAGTGAGCTGGGAGTTCTGCCCAACCTGTGTGAAAAGGAAGGAGCCATTAAGCCCCAAATTAACTTTGTACCAGTGTGTGAAAATAGAGGACAAGAATTGCTGAGCCATGAACTGCCAAACTTCAAAACTTGTGCTGCTCCAAGGCAGCTGTTCACAAAATATTCATCCCATTTGGAAATAAAAAGCCCCAGTCCTTCCATGTTTTCCTTCACCCCATTTATGAAGCTGGTTGAAGTCTCCTAGAGACTTGGACTGCAGCACCACTTACTCTAAGGAAGGATATGATTAGTAGACAGAGCAATGTCACAGAAGCATCAATCTTCTGAGAGGGGCAACTCATTGCATGGTCTCACCACAATGAATCATGTTTCTACTGTGATGGTGGGAAACATGAAAATCCCTTTTCTTGCTGGGTTGCAGTAGCTCAATGACTGATGAGAACATTCCATAAACATTTAGAACTCCAAGAGGAACAGAAAAAAACATATCACAATGATCTCTCTGGATTACGTAGGTAAAGAATTAAGAGATACTTGTTGGATATTCAGATTTTTTTTTTTTGTATAGTTCTTTTTTCTTGCTGAGGATGGAATTGTCAGGTCAACACTGCCAATACTGCTGGCTATTTGGCTCAGGAGGCAAAGAGAAAATGCAGAAGTATTCAATTTATTTGTCATTCTTTTTCTGAGCTCTTCCTTGTCTTTTCTTTAGAACAAGAAGAAATAAACACACAGGTTGGAATGAGATGCTTCCTTACATTGACTGGTCTTTACCAGTGAACTCTCTCTTCATCCATTTTTTCTCTTTCTGATAGTGACCCCATATACAGTGGAACTGAAGTTTCTGCATCCCACCTGGAATGGTTTCTAAGATGGTTTCTATTGGTTTACTGTGCCATTTGGGTGATTATAATAACCCTTTCTGAGAAGAACAGGAGTGATAGAAGACTACAATCCCAGGATCTCCATACTGCAAAACAGATCACTGGAGCTGAAGAAACAACTCACTTGTTGGTTCCAGAAGGTGTTTATCTTGCAGGTGGGCCACACATTACAGAGGGAGGGGACAGTTGCTTCCATCCCATTAAATATGATTATAGCATTTAATTTGCTTTTTGCTTCACTGTTGGCCTCAATGTGCCCAACCAAGGCTCTCATTTCCCTTGGGTTTCACTAAACTATCTCCTTGAAAGAAATATATAGCATATAGCAGGGACATTATTTTCAGCTCAGTGCTCCATTTCCTCATCCAGTGCTCACCTCTCTAAACCTTTAGAAACCCAAGGGTGAGAAATGAATTGCTGATACTGCAGTTCAAGTGAACAAGAAAGTGGTGGATGAAGGTACCACCATTGGCTAAGACATCCATGAACCATAGGAGGGAGTGCATTTACGTTGTCCTTTTGACCTTTGTTTCAGAGCAATAGCTCAATTCTTAACGAAACAAAGTCTCCATTGTGCTAAGTTTAGTCCAGAAGCATGAATTCTGCATTTGTGTATAGGCCAAGGGCTGTTCTTCCGTCATGGGGCCAAATGCACGACCCTCCTCTTAGGAAGGAACTGCATTTTCTCATCCAATTCCACTTCCCTTGGGATCTCTGATGGTCTGAGATCACATTTAAATCTCTTTCTTTTCAACCACAATAGGCAGCAGCTTGACTGCTTTTAATGAAGCTGTTAAAATCGTACAATTCAGGTAGCTGAGGTTTGCTCAAAGAAAACATTGAAAAAAGTCATGGAGTCTATATTTATCTCCTGATTGAACAACTGTGCTGTAGTGCAACAGATCCTAAGCTTTCTCACTCTGTCCCCTTAGTGCTGCAATCTCTGATTCCCCATTTCCAGATCTGTACTGCTCATTCTACAATGCCTTGCCACACATTTTTCTGCCCAAACCTATTCGTCTAAAATAAATCAGATAAACTGCTCTCTAATGGTGCTTATTTCTCTCTCTTGACACCAAGAGGATTTGCATGGGTAGCTCACACCTGAAGTGAGCTGAGACAAACCCCCTCTCTGCTGCTTGCCCTTGGCTGGTTTGCACAAGCTTCAATATCAGACTTGTTCAGCTCAGTATGACTGCACTGTTCCCAAGAAGCTGGAAACCACACATCGTCCTAATCCTGGAAAGTGAAATATATCCCTTAACTCAAGAAATCAAGGTTTAGGTTATAGGAGCAGAGCATTCTCCCTTGGGCTATGCCATGTGCAGAGCTGGTAATGCCAGGGTCCCTTTATGCATGTGCAGCAAATCAGTGGGTACAGCCAAGCAATCACCTCATGTTTTTAATTTTTATTTTTTGCTAAGAAGGCAGATTTTGCTTCAGGATTACTTATGCAAACAGCTTTCTCTCTACATGGATATAAGCATTAATTGGAAGATCCACACCAAGCCAAACAGTTGTTTATGAGATGTTTATGAGGCAGAGGCCAAGTAGGTATTCATGAGGCAGTGGTGGTGCCAAAGTCAAATAGTGCCTTTAAGCAATGACTGGCACAGAACCATCTCTTCAGGCTCAGCTGCAGAGGAGAGCTTATTGAATTGTCTGGTGCATCTGATGAAGCACTCTTTACAATTAACCCAGTGGTGAGATGGATGGGGAAGAAGCTACGTTCTGGCAATAGGAGAGACTTTGCAGAGAAGACAGAAAAATCTGTGAGAGAAAAATAGCCTTGGTGCCCCTTCATTGCTAATCTGCAAGCCTGAAAGTACAGCTTCTTTGCTACCCTTACAGCTTGCCCTCATGTGGGGGCTACAGTGCTGCTTCAGACCTTAACCTTCGGAGACCTGAGGCCTTATGACCTTGGAATTTGAGGTCTTGTATGCTTCTAGCATTTATTTTTTAATAGGACATAATTATGAACTGTTGACTTGCACTGGTATCATATTTTTTCTTGTCCTGTGGAGATTCTATGAACCTCTTGCACACAGAAGCCATATGACTGAGATCCATCAAATCTTAATGGAAGAAAGGCTTCTTAACAGTAGCTGCCATTCATCCAAGTCCAGATATTCTGGACAGGTGCTTGTCTAACCTTCTGAGTTTCATCATCCATCTAAGATTCCTCATAGTCAATTTGTCCTTAAGCATCTTAGCATTTTCCTCTACTCTGAACTTCTTCCAGTTTGTTTACATCTTTTCTAACATTTGAGTCCCAAATTAGACCTTTAGCTCCTTATACATATGCTTTCTCAGGAAATAAGTTTTAGTCAAGTAGCTTCTCTCTCTCCTTGTCGTTCTCCTCTGCAGGCCTTGTAGGTCCCCAGTGTCATAGAATCAGAGAGTCACCGAGGTTGGAAAAGACCTCCAAGATCATCCAGCCCAACCATCCGCCTACCATCAATATTTCCCAACTAACCCATGCCCCTTAGTACAAGGGACTGCCTTTGCAGACCCTTTGATTATCTCACAGTGTCTCACAAGTAATATTAAAGGAGAATTATTTCAAGAAGAGTCTCAGGACAGAGTCTTTGCCACATTCTTTATAAATGCAAACACCTCTCTTGCTTGGTTTTGTGTCTGAGCTCTGCACTGTGGTCTTTGGTCACTGGGGTCTTTGTGTGTCTCACAGCCTGGAAGCAAACTACACATCTCTGGTGCAAACTACTCATGTTGGGTTGCGAGTCAAGAATCCAGTTGCAATGGTTGGACTAAATGATTTTAATTGTCTTTTCCAAACTTAATGATTCTATGATTCTCTGATGAGGGAGAAGCTCATTTTACTTGTCTGTTTTAAGCTTTTGTGCCAATGTTGAAGTCTCAGCTGGAGCAAGCTGTGTTTTAGAATTGTTTCACAGTGGAGTGACTACATCCAAAAGCAGGAATGGCAGGTGCTGGCACAGGAGTTGGAAGTGGTTAATGGAAGGGGACAGACTGATGAGGAAATGTCACTTCACAACCTGAGGGGATGCTCCACCATCAGGAGAAATCTGCAGGAGCCTCCTGAGTCCTGGATGGAGTAACATTTTCCCTCTTCTGTCCTTGGTTACACTGACCCCATGCAACACAGTAGGACCACAACCCTACCTACACAAAATACCCTGCCAAATGAAACTACCTTATCAAAACAAACATCCGTGAGGCCAAGCAAAAATCCCAGATGAGTCATGTAATTCTGAAAGGGATTCTGATATTACACTGAGAATATAGGATTAAAGATAAGAATTTTGGTAAGAATCCTCAGTTTTGAAGTGGGCATAGGAAAGAAGAGACACTGGTCACTGGCCTGTAATAGTACTGCAGCTCACGCACTTGCAATAAGAAACTTCCTTTATATCACTGAATATGCAGATATCAGCAACGCCCCCAGCTGTGTAAATGCCAGATGTTTATTTACAAAGCAAAAAGCCACGTGGGAAGGGGTTCTGTCTGCCTTCAGTGGAACCTTGTGGCCTTATTTAGAAGAAGGACATTACCAAGATAAACACAGCTGGTGCTGTGGCATGAGAACACAGGACTGGAAGAACAAAACAACAAAAAGAGGCAAAGGAGACAAGCCAGCATCTTCCCAGCCCTTGGTTAGAAGCTGTTGGCTAGAGTCATAATTTACCTCAAAGACACAGGACAAAACCCTCACCATTCCCTCCTGCCATGCTGAGATCTGAAAGTCCAGATACTGTGGTGGGCAACGCAGGAAATCCTCTGTCGGATGGTGAGATGGAGCTCCTGCAGGGTGGTGGGTTGTGTGCGCAGGGCCTCCCTCACTGCCCTCTGAGCTGCAGCTCAGCCGCAATTACAGCCCTGGTGTGCCCTTAATAAAGCAGAGGTTGGCTCATTATTCACATAATCACCTGGAAAATGTATTTCTCAGGCTTGTTCTTTGCTGTCACAAAGCCTTACTTCTGTATCTCTCCCTGTGTGTCCCCCCCCTCTCCCCTGTTTGCCCCTGTGAAGTGACCAGGGATGGTTCGCACTGCAGCCCTTGCCTGTGATTAACGTGCTGACCTAGCAATTATTCACATCTGGATGGGTCTTTGTTCTACTTTGAAGTCTCTCAGTGACTTTTCTTTCCCCTCACCTGTCTTCATTTTCCCCTCCGCTCCCCACATCCCACCTCCTCCTTCTCTATTACTCCTCAGAAGTGCCAGTGGGCCCAAAATGAAATACTGAAGAGCCCAGAAATTCCTCCCTAATGGGCCCAGGTGAGCGTGGAGTGGGAAAGGGAAGGACCAGACCTTGAAGATGACCTTTCCAAAGTGCTTAAGTCAATAACAGTGTGCACCCTGCCTCTCCCCCTTCCTAGACCTTTGCTTATAATTGACGATGTGGAGATGGACTGGGGGCTCTTTCTTCTCTCCAAACGTGTGAGATCTTTTAATCTTAACCAAAAAAAAAAAAGGAGTGAGAGAGAAAAAAAAAATGAAGCAAAGAGCTGAGTGATGGAAGAGATAGGTTAACTGGTTAACCACAAAGTGATGTTGGGGAGCTATGATTCTGATCACTGGGAGAAGAGTCTCTTGAATGGCATCTCCTCTCACGAGTCTTCTTTTGTATGGCGGTAGAGGAGGAGGGGATGCCTCCTCTTACACATTCTTACATCCAGCAACAGAGGCACATTCACCAGCAACTGGTTAAGAAGAAAGATTAAGGGTTGTGGGGCTTGAGGGAGTGGGAAGTCCCTTTGCTTTGAGGAGATTAACTTTCCAGCAGAGTAAAACACAAGGCGATAGTCTTTCAAAATTGCCTTCCAGCCGTGACAGGCAATGGTTAGATTAATTAGATTACGAATGCTCTTTTATATTTGGCAGATGGGTTGGGACAAGGTGAGGCAGGGGGCTGGGAGAAAAACACGTTATTTTTTTCTTTCAGTACTGCTATTCCTTAATGCAACACGGGAGCTCCCAGTGTGCTACAAAAGTCCTGTCTCCTTCCAAAAGGTTTAGTGGCTTTGGGAACCCAAGGCTGGAGTCTCACTGCTGAGGAGCTCATGAAGAAAAACTGTTCATGATCTCAAATGAAGCAGGGCTAGATTTCAGGCATGGACAGCCATCAGAAGCAACAGTAGATGCAGAAATATCAGACGTCAGAGGTAACATGATTAACACAGATCTTTTCCACTGTGTAGAAGCTGAAGTAGGAAATAACAAAGGGTTGTTACCCAAGAAATCACATCCAGACAAAGTGGTGTCCATTTTTAGAACAGAGTATGAAGAGAGTTTCACTGAAAGGTCATGCTTAGATTTACATGTTTTTTTTATGTCCATATGGCTCTTTTCTCCAAGACTTTCTGCAGGTAAGGAGAAGAAATGGTTTGCACTTTGTTTCTATGGGAAACATGCTGCGTGAAAAAAACAAATGGGATGGAGTATGAAAAACTGTGGGGTAAAGGCAAAAATTAACAAATGTCTTACAAGGCAAATTTATTGTTCCTGGAACCGTCCTAACAAATCATATTAGCCAGCTTGAGATGTCAAAAAGCTTCATGTCAAACAAGACAACTTATTTTTCCTTTTATATTCAATGGGTAGAAGTAGACATACCTATGGATGCTTCTCTGATCTTCATTTGGGATGAAATACTTGAATTCATTTTCAATTGCCTATGAATGAGGCCAGATATGATCAGTCATCACTATTAAACACTGAACTGCAGATGAGCCATCACAGATTTTTTAAGGCATTTCCAACTTTTGCCAAATTTGAAGGCATTTCCCTCTAAAACATTTTGTTGGTTGGGAATGAGCTCCGAGCTTCAAGGAGTTATGCAGATATTCACATTCCAAAATGTGAGCTGTCCACTGATGCTGCTATGGAGCTATAAGGTCACGATGTGTTCTCCAGTTCTGTTCCATGAACCTCAGGATCCAAGCTTGCCTCCAGGTTCAAGGCTGTTTGAAATCCACGTTGGCCCTTTCAGTAAGGCAATTGGTGTTGAGGGATACAGAGTAGTTTATCCAGCTGTGGGGCGTGCAATTAGAGAAGTCTCATAGATCATAAATAACAATATTGCAAATTGGGATGCAGCCAGACACTGCAGGGAAACCATTAGGTTGAAATGCTAATGAAACAGCAGTCTCTCTGAGGGGCAATGTCCATTTGTGTGGGCATGGATTGAATCATAGAATCATAGAATGGTTTGGGTTGGAAGGGACCTTCAAGGTAACCCAGTTCCAACCCCCTGCTGTAGGCAGAGGGATGTAAACTGGGCAGCTCACAGCCCCATCCAGCCTGGGCAACCTGTTCCAGTGTCTCACCACCCTCACAGTAAAAGTTTCTTCCTAATATCTAGTCTAAATCTACCCTCTTCCAGTTTAAAACCACTTCCCTTTGTACTGTTATTACCTGCTCTTATAAGAAGTCCCTCCCCAGGTTTCCTGCAGGCCCCTTCAGGTACTGGAAGGCCACTGTAAGGTCTTTTCGGAGCCTTCACTTCTCCAGGCTGAAGAGCCCCAGCTTTTTTTCAGCCTGTCCCTGTGGAGGAGGTGCTCCAGCCATCTGATAATCTGCATGGCCCTCGTCTGGACATGCTCCAAAAGCTCCACGTCCTTCTTGTGGTGGGAGCTCCAGAACTGGATGCAGTATTCCAGGAGGATCTCATCGGAGCAGAGCAGAGGAGCAAAACGGTTACCCTTGACCTGCTGGTCACACTTCTCTTGATGCATCTCAGGATACTGTTGGCCTACTGGGCTGCAAGCACACACTGCAGCTCATGTTGAATCTGTCATCAACCGACACTCCCACATCCTTCTCCTCAGGCCTGCTCTCAAGTCGTTCTCCACCCAAACTGTACCTGTGCTTGGGATTGCCCTAGCTCAGGTGCAGTACCTTGCACTTGGCCTTGTTGAACTCCATGAGGTTGGCATGGGTGCACCTCTCGAGCCTGTCCAGGTCAGGTATAGTGGGCAAAGTGATGATGGGTGCATGATTAGTGGCTGAGCTGCTGGGAATTAGCACTGCAGAGAAGGATCTGGGTGTCCTAGTGGAGCTAGTAGTGTGCTCTTATGGCTAAGAAGGCCAATGGGACCCTGGAGTGCATTAAAAAGAGCATGGCCAGCAGGTTGAGGGAGGTGATCCTCCCCCTCTACTCTGCCCTGCTGAAGCCACATCTGGAATACTGTGTCCCCTGCAGGACCATACCCTTAATAACACTGACTGTTTTGTTACTTTCCTCTGAAATGAGTGAAGCTTGTAAAAATGTGAGGGGAAAGAAAGCAACAGGGTGGAAATATGAATACCAAAGGATTTAGAATGGAGAACTGAAACTCATGGGTGGTTAATCCTCCTGCTCTGGGCTCTGGTCAGAGTAACTGATCAAATAGTGCATGTGAGTTTGTTTGAAATCCAGCTAGCACCTCCCCATCCCCAGTCTTCATTCCGTGCCAGACCAGCACCCATATGACCCCTGAGCATGTCTGCAAGTGTGAATCTGTTGATATGACTCAATTGTGACTGACAGATCACTCTGCATTATTTTTTTTTTCTTCCTAAACTCTTTGCTTTTAATTTTAAACCACTGTGCTGGTATCCTGTGGTGATACAGCCCTCTCTGTCGGCTTTATCTCTTAATTATACAGGGATTACTGTAGAATTAAAGGTGTATTTATAAGGCTTTTAGAAGGAGCCTGCACTCTGCCTTGTCGTGAACCAATCTAGTGACATTTACTTCCTTTCTGACCAATGCAACAAGTCTCTTTTTCTCTCAGACTTCTAAACCTGTCCATAAAATAACCCCTGACCCCACTCCTCCCTCTCTGCACTCCTTCCACCCGGTTTTCTTCCTGTAATAGGTCTGAAAAGGTTGAAAGGTGCTGAACTCTTGTGCGGGGAATTCAACTTTAAAGACCCTGAACTTTTGTGTTCCCTGAGGGATGCAGGGGGCAGGAGGAAGAAGGGGTGGTGATTGTGCTTTAGCACAGTGACCTAACTGATACATCTCATGTACATGTCACGTTAAATGTCATCTCTAGGGCTGGGACGACTCCGGATAACCTGTCTGGTCAGCAGAGGTGACGGAAAATACTTAGCTGCAAGCCATTGCTTTGAGAAAGCTTTGTCTTTTATACTTCCTTCACTATTTATTTATGGGTTGGAGAATTTTTTTTCCCTCTCCTTGCAAAAGATCCATCACCTTTCTTTCACTCTGGCAGACCGCAAAACTTTGATGAGCAGCGACAGCAGCTGCAAAATAGGAAAGAAATGGTGAACTTCATGACCAGCCATTCTTTAGGAGGGAGCAGAAATGAGAAACGGTGCCTGAGAATGACAGCTGAGAGCAGCTCAGTTGGTTTTGTTTGGCTCATCAAGGAGAAAGGTGCTTGGATGGGACCTTGCACCAGAGCCTCAACCCTGTTTCATGCAAAGCCATGCAGTGGTACCATCACTGTGGCCATCTGCACTTCTCACCCCTCCTCTTGTCCCCCTTCCCTCCATCACTGAGCCTCTCAGTCTCTCACTACAGATGATTTAGTGAGGCCCAGGGACATACCTGGCCCAGGAACACCCATGGTTGCTTTCTGGACTCTGTGCTCACTACTGGAAAATAAATGAGTGCAAAGCAAGAATTATTTACTGAGAACCTTCCTACTACCTTAGTTTCCTGATTACATTTTTTGTGCCTCTTACATGTGCTGTTTTCTAGTTTCCTTACTATTTTTAGTTTCCAAATGATAATTCCTTTAGGCCAAGTATCTTCATCTTGATCTATGCTCAGATGTGTTTCTCCTGTTCAAGGCACCTAATTCTTGGAATAGAATCATAGAATCATTTGAGTTGAAAGGGGCCCTTAGAGGCCACTTGGCCCAACGTTCCTTCAATGAACAGGAACACCTACAGCTCCATCAGGTGCTCACAGCCCCATCCAGCTTTCTCATTTTCCCTAAGTGTACCTGGGAACTTTTCTATTCCAGGGTTGGTATGAGGACTATTGAAAATGAAATAAGCAAGGAGTAGATATTTCAGTCACAGCATTGACTTCCACACCTTTCCAGAAGGAGACACTGGTCTCCAACTCATCTAAACTGTGCTCAGCCCTGACAGGCTGCTGGTGCCCTGTGGTGCAATTATTGCTGTTAAAAGGTTGGCTGAAGTGCTTTGTTTTTCCTTTCTTTCTGGGTGATGGGAACTCTAAAGTTGGAAAAATTAGGTTTGTGAGCTTAAATTCCACCAGAGTGAAGAGATGGCCAACAGGTGGGATGCCCTTGGCAACAAACAGACCCAGTGATGTGTCTGAGAGAGTTTTATCCTCCACCAGCTTTCCCTAGCAAACACACAAAGCAACCATCTTACAAACCACTATTTTTACACAGCTGGGATTTCCAAGGCAAGGCATTTCCTATCTTGGTGCTGCCTTTTCCCTTTGCCAGCAGGATGCAATTCAGACTTGAGGTTGCAAGCAGGAACAAGTGGCTGGGTTAAGCCTTCAGAGTGACTCAGATTTAAAAAAAAAAAGGTTGTGTTGTTTTGTTTTAAAGCACACATTTATATTGCAAGGGAATTCCCTCAGCTTTTGATAAATGCTTTGAACTCCCAGCTGTTCGGAGGGAGAAAAGGAACATCAAAGAAATTATGTACTGAGTGGAGCTCTGTTCTTCACCTGGGGTGCACCTCTAAGGCTGTGAGCCAAGAGCACCCAAAGCACCTTCATACACTGCAATTTTCACACTAAATAGGCAGTGTTGGTTTTGGGATTGCACAGAGCTGTGGATGGGCTTCTCACCCCCAGTATCTGCAGGGCATCTGCATAGCATGCCCACTGCACAGCTTTCCTGAGTGTGCTCTGCTCATTGAGAGGTCTAGATGTGCAAATCAGTGAGCAACCTTCAGGGGCTGAAACCACTGTGTTTCCATTTTCAGTCTGTTCCTGACCTTCCCAGGTTGAATTTCCATGGGACAGCTGAAATCTCCAGCACTGGTGTAAGGCTGAAGCTGGCTGATTCCCTGCTCATGGGAGGGCTTCATAGTGAGAAGGAAGCTTCTTCTAAAGCTGGATCCAGGAGTTGGACTCCATTGAGTCCAATGACCCTTATGATTCTCTTCCAACTTGGGATATTCAGTGCTTCTGTCTACACTGCACTGGGGGTTGAACTAGACAATATCCAGAGGTCCTTTCCAAACCCTACAATTCCGTGGTTCTGTGGATTTGGAATTGTCAGAGGCTGCCCTTTTTGCCACCCGAGAGCTCCTTGCTAAATTCTGAAGTCCTGGTCAAGGGTGCTAAGTGTCCCACTATAGTGTATGGCTCATATTTCTCTGCAGCACCATGCCTGTGCTGTGCTGAAATATTTAGCAGATAAGGAGCATTGTTCCGTTGGATATGGGATGCCAGTTTCATCCTGGACAGGTTTTTTCCTGAAGTGAAGATTCAGGGTGCTGGGGAAAGCCATAATCTCTCCTTTTGTTGGCCTCCTTGGTGTTTAGATGAAGCTCAGTGGCTGACAACATGCAGGACATCACACTAGAAAACCTCATGGTTATTTCTTGACTTCAATTCTTGCACCTTTCTGAAACTGCTAAAGAAAATGAACATCCTTGCTAGTGAGCACCTAAATATAAGGTGGCAAATCTTGGCAATAATTGACCAGGTTAGCTCATATTCATCTTAACAAAGCTGAATTATACATTGGTAAGTAAGTACTTTTACAGGATTTTTGCAGAACTGCGAGGAATAATCTGATCTAATACACAGTGAAAGAAGTGAATAAAGGATAGTAGTTTTAACTGACATTTAAAGAAATAATAGAGTGTGCTCCAGATGTTTGCTGAAATATTCAAGTTGTAATAGCAGCTGCCTCACTGATGTCCAAACTGACTACAAACAGTGAGTTAGACCAGTTATAGAGTGAGAGAAATCCTGGGAGGACCCTGAACAAGTTGCTGCTGAAATCATGTCTGATTTCCCAGCTAGATCCAACTTTGACATTGGACCCAAGTTACCTATGGCCTTGTCCAGTCAAATTTTCAATACTTTCAAGTGGAGGGGCACTGCACCCTGAAACACAAAATTAGTGCAGGGTGCACTCAACACAGTGCTGTGCACAGTGCAGGATTGTCATGCAGAGATATCTGCATGTTCTCCTGGGCACCTCTGGAACAGTCCCCAGGTTGCTGGTGGAGTTGGTTGTGGCTGTCCAACAGAAGCTTCCCACAAGCACAAGCTCAGCTCCCTCTGGGAAATCAGAAGGTTTTCTTTTTTCTTTCTTTCTTTTCTTTTATTTTTTATTTCGTAAGGCTGAAATAAAATATCTTTCTTACGAATTTCGGTTTGAGCTCCTGAGTTGTGCTGATCTTGTGGACATAAAGGTCAGCCATTAATCATTGGAAAATAAAGGGAAGGAGAAAGAGAAGGAGAGGAATAAAGCAAGAAAGCAAAACATAAAAGAAGAAGAAAATCAGACCTAGTATAAATATTAGAATATTCTCAGAAAACCCCAAGGGATGGCAACATGGTAGAAAGCCAGCCACACGTTGGAGCAGGGCTGGTATGGCTTATCTTGGGTTCAGGGGAATTTCCTGTGATGAATTGATCCTTCTATAGGACTTTATGTAAGATGTGAAACTCTTTTCCATTTCCCATTGCTCTTGATGGCTCTGCAGCAGCTCTGTACCAGCTGCCTCCAAGACACATGCAGAGACCTTGTAGTTCCCGTGGTCCTCTGCAGTGTCCATCCATAGATGCTCGATCGTTCTTATTACCATTGAAGTCTCAAAATACCAAACCATTAAATTGCTGAAAAAGACATACAAAGAATGGATCTGTGTTCGGGGCAATATCTGTGGTTGAAAATAATAGAGATACACTCTCCTTTTGTCACAGGTCTCATAGACTCATAGAATGTCATGAGTTGGAAGCCATCCATAAGGACCATAGAGTCCAACTCCTGGCTCATCACAGGACCTCCTAAAAAACTGAGAGCATCATCCAGATGCTGCTTTAACTCCAGCAAGCTCTGTGATCTGACCACTTACTCCCCTGGGGAAGATCTCTTGGATGATCCTGGGTGAGTCATTTAAACTCAGCCATCTTCTTGGTCTTAAAACTGGAGACTGGTTTGCTTTCTTTATCTCAGAGAGTCATAGAATAATAGAATGAACCATAGAATGGCCAGGGTTGGAAGGGACCTCAAGGATCATCAAGCTCTACCCTCCCCCACCACATGCAGGGCCACCAACCTCCACATTTCATAGCAACTCAGGCTGCCCAGGGCCCCATCCAACCTGGCCTTGAACACCTCCAGGGATGGACGGGGCATCCACAGCCTCTCTGGGCAGCTGTGCCAGCACTCCACCGCTCTCATAGCACAGAATTTCCCCCTGGTATCCAACCTCAATCTTCCCTCCTTCAGTCAGAGTGAGGAGGACCAGGTGAGGCCATATGGGTTGGCCATGGAGAATGGATAAGTTGTGCGGAGCTTGGTTCTCACTTCATGAAGGCAGTGTTCCCCCTGCAGGGAGCTTGCTGCAGCTCCAGAGCCTCTGAATCCTGTATTTTTTGGGGGGAAGGAAAAATTATTTGGGCAGCCAAGAAAGCAGAAGTGTGTGATTTATCACAGGGAAAATCCATGGCTTCTCCTGCTGTTGCTTAAATAATTGCTGTGGCTGTCGTGGCATAAGATAGGGATGACTTAGAAAGCAGCACCTTTTTCTTTTGAAATCAGAGCTTTAGCAAATGCTTCCTGCATGTTGTGACTGGAGAGATGAGCTGTCCTTTTTATTTTTGGTTGCTTTCATTTTCTCCTTTTTATTTGTCTTCATTTCATGAGAAGAACGCGTTTCTCGCAGACAATCAAATGAAATAAAACTTAGGGATTTAAATTTAAGGGATGTGGTTGTGTAGATGAATTCCTTACCAACTGCAGGGCTAAAGACTAGGAAGAGCAGAAGCCATATGGGACTTATTGAGAGAGGGAAGGCAAAAAAAAAGTCAGATTTAATACTCTGTCCTGGGGAGGGGTTGGGGACAGGGACAAAGAGAAAGAGAAAACTGGGTGTACCTATGTGTACTAAGGACCCACAAGCATATCTGGTGTAGAACACTAAATAATGAACCAAAGTTCAAAGTTCAGCCAAAATTTGGGGTGAAGTAGAAAAGCAAATGGATGGGAAGAGGATGTCTTGATTTCTTGAGATGACTGAGCCTTCACACTGAGCATATGGAGAGCTTAGATGGATCTGGGAGGTTGAATCCTAGATGGTGAGTGTTGGCCTCTATGGGAGAAGTATGTTTAAAACTTCATGTCTTATAGTGATAAGTGGGGGATTTGCCCCATTCAACAAAAGTCCACCTCCTCCCCTCTGAAAAAAGCCAAAGAACAACAAAAAGGGCTGTGGCTTGGAGAAAACCAAGAGCAGCATTTGTAGTCAACTAAATGAGTGGAAAGAAAATGGCTCTGGACTGATGGATATAAAGTTGGTTTGTTCTTCAACTTTTTTCAACCTTCATTATTTTAGGTATATTTGTTTAGGACAATGAAAAAAAACAGTTTTATAACCAAAATAGCATTGAGTCTTGTTAAGATTAGAATCCATTACGTGTTCTTTGGAAATGCTCATAGCAAACATTTCCATTTTCATCTCATCACCCATGGACAGATATCTTTTGAAAAGAAAAGAAATTGAGAGGACAAAAAGGGGAATGGGAAGGGGAGGGAATGGAAGGGAAGGGAAGGGAAAAAAAAGAAAAAAAAAAGAAAAAAAGAGAAAAAAGGAAAAAAAAAAAAAAAAAAGGAAAAAAGAATAAGAGAAAAATAAACCAGGAACCCCAGCTATACTGATGCACTCCTGCGATGCATTTGACAGCCAGAGACATGGGGCAGAAAAAGGATGATGGCTGGAAAAAATAGAAACTTTTCTGGGTGCTGCTCTCACTGCTGGAATTATTGCATGTCTGGGGGAAAGCAAGAGGAATTTTGCAACAGATCTTTTGGGTCTGGATTTGATTTATCTGGGGACAGACATCTGGAATGCTGCAGCCAGTTTGGACCTCCCCAGCCTGTCCGCCATCCAGCGATGCTCCCAACATCAAAGGCCGAATTATTCGACCTGGAGTGTGACTTTTGGGAGGAACGGCCCCAGCTTGGGAAAACAGCTCCAATAACCCCACCGCAGCGGTGGGGACGTATAGATATGCAGGAACGCGGTCCCCCTGGGCTGCCCGTTATGGCCGTAGGGTTTTGTGTATGGGATGGGATGGGACGAGGGAGCTGATTGCCGTGAAAGCCACTCTGGCCCTTTTATATGGTCATTAGGAGGCCTGAATGGAGGAGGCTGATGGGGCTTCTCACGCCTCCAGCCCAATCCAGCCAGCAGCCCCTCTCTCAAGTACCTGCTAACAGGTCGCCTTGCCTTTGGTCTCAGTCAGGTCTCAGCGGAGACCGGGCACCATTTCCTAGGCTAAGAGGTGTGAGGGGAGCCAAGAATTTCACTCTTTTTTTTTTTTTTCTTTCTTTCTTTTTCTTTTGGAAAGCTATAAACCTCTTGTTTTTCTCCTCCTTCACTGGGTTTGTTTTTCTGCTTCCTTGTTCTTTCCCCCCCAGGTGGTGTTAAAAGTCAACAGGCTTCTTTATCTGAGGGACAGCCTTTCTTGTTTCTGCTGATACCAGGGCAAATCCACATTGCTCTCAGACCTGCATCCATTGAGTCTTTCCAGGGACTTCCCCACCTTTTGCAGTGGCAAATGATGCCAGGCTTGGGGCAGGGTCCCCTTTAGGCATACTGTAGCTGGACAGGGCTGAAAATCCTCCTTGTCCTTCCATTGAACCACTGGAGGTAGAACTGGATGGAGCACAGCTGGCCTCAAAACTCTTGATTTACCAGCCAAGAGTCTGACTATGAATCAGAGCAGCAAAACCATTGCAATGGAAGTCTGATCAAGAGCCTGGCATTGGGATGGTTTTGGTCTTCATCTGGTTGTTCCCCAAGTGGTTGTGAGTTCTTTTCCCAGTGCATTGGGAGCAATGAGGGATCAGGCCCAGATTTGACTCAGATTCACTGTTTCTAGCTCATATTGTTAGTGTGGCTCACGCACCCTTTCCAAAATCAAAGTGGGAACAGGTGTGAGTGGATGCTCCTTCTGCCAGGCTCAGCCTTTATCAGACCCCAGAAGGTCCACTCCTGAGACATGAATCCATAGGAAACCAAGCATTTCTGGTATCTCAGTGTCATTTAGTGTCCCAGAGGGGCTATGGGGAGGGGACAACAACTTGCATTCACCCTGTGGAGGTATCTCCTGCTCACCACGTAAGTACAAGAGCTGAGGATTTAGAAACAGATCAAAGACTTCTGACTGTTAACATCAAAGTGGGTATCCTTTAACATTGCATTTCCCTGTAAAAATTGCTGTAGATAGCACTGATAAAAGGTTAGCACTCTCTGAGCAATTTTGCAAAGACCTTCTCCATCAGAGGAGGTTACTCTGCTCTCTAAATACCTGACTGTGGCTGCAGGAAGGCAGCAGGTCTGCTCTACCTCCTTGCTTTGCTGCCCGTGATGGAGAAAAGTAGCTCTGCTGTCTCACCCCAGGCTTAGGAGGGAAGGATGTGCTGGTCCACACACCAAATGAATGCCTTGGCATCCCCAGACACCACAGTAGAAAATATGTGTATAAACAGCTCCTGGAGTCACTGGGTGGAGAGTGCTTCCAGAAGGATGTATGGGAGCCATAGGTCTGTGTACCATGCAGCTCTTCTGCCTGCTGCCAGCAAGCCTTCCTGCCTCAGTTTCTCCACTGGCACAAGAGGGGCAGTGAGTCACAGCTTTGAGCTGAACTTTGGGAGGGGCTATGCAGTTTTGTTTGAAAGGGCTTTATGTTCTCTCTCCTGCTGCTTGACACTGGCAGGGGATCTATCCATTTTTTTCTTCATTCACTCAAAACAATTTCTATTTCAACAGTTTTATTGCATGCTTGACTCCTTCCCACAGGCTGCGATGCTGAGGGAGAAAAATTCCCTCTGTGATGCTCAGAGAACTCCCATCACAACATCCTGCAACATTCAGTGACATCATAGAATAGCTTGGGTTGCAAGTTCCAGCTCTTCTGCCACAGTGGCTGCCAACCACTAGATCAAGTGTTAGGTCAGATTGCTCAAGGCAATGTCCTGCTAAATTGCCTGCAGTGACAGTGTAAGGACAGTGCGTGTCCTACAGAAAGGTGGTACCTTGTAGAGAAGAGCAACACTGCTGAAGAACTTAAGAAAATTTCTAATATCAAGGAACCATAAAGAAGAAGCCTTTCTGGATAGCGAGGGACTGTTTGGGTTCTGTCATTCCTTATCTATCTGCAGGGGCTTCCCCAAGAGAAATAGGCACTTTCCACTGCAAAGTGCTTAGATGTTGCCTCCTGACAGTGCAGGGTAATATCTTTGTGGACATGAAGGCAGGGACACTGTCCCTTAAAAATCTCAGAAAAAGAGGATGGGATATGAACAGGGTCTTTAAATATCCATGTCCAGCAGAGATGAATGGCCTTTCACAAATATCATCCCTGGAGATTTTCGAAGAAAGGGCAAATGTGGCACTGAGGGACATGGTCAGTGGGCATGATGGGGATGGGCTGTCAGTTGGACTCGATGATCTTAGTGATCTTTTCCAACCTTAATGATTCTATGATTCTAATTTCTGTCTGGAGAGCAGTGGATCCCTCTCTCACACGTTTTTTGGCCCATGAACTGGTTTTGATCACCACCGTGGAGTACTAGGGATGGATGGAGGCTGGGGGCTCTCTGGGAAGCACAGCTTGAGGGATGGCGTATAGGGGGTTAAATGTATTAGAGCAAATACCTGAGGAATTAATAATGATTTGCTGCTCATCAGGCAGAGAAATGTAACGCAAGAAAAAAACACGTTAGGAAATGCCAGAAAAATGCAGTGGGGAAAAAAAAAAGAAGTGTTTGGGGGGTAGTGATGAAGAAGCAGCATGGGACATT
Source organism: Lagopus leucura (assembly GCF_019238085.1). NCBI lineage: Eukaryota > Metazoa > Chordata > Aves > Galliformes > Phasianidae > Lagopus > Lagopus leucura. Next base: position 48,572,172 of record NW_024962334.1, on the reverse strand, counting down.
GGCTAAGCTTGGCCAAGAAGGCTCAGCGCCTGCTGGATGGGGCCGCCCAGCACCCCAGGGCCTGGCTCTGCCCTTCTTTCTGTGCTGGGAAGGAGAGTCCGTGGTATGAAAAGCATTTGTATTGAGGATGGATCATCTGGGTTTCCATTAGGGTGAAACCGAGGGATGTGAGCGCAGTGCAAAAGGTGCATAGCCATCGTGCCACCTTCCCGTCTGGGGAATTGCTTGCTGCAGGATGCTGTTGTGGTATCACTGAAATAAAGAAAATAATAAAAATACTTCAGGAGAGTAATAAAAAAAATATTAAAAGTCTGCTTGGACAGAACCCAAGGGCTTGAAAATTCTCACATTTCAGGTTGTAGTGAAGTAAGAGTGCGTAACATCTAACCTACAATTTGTGTGTCCCACCTTGGTGTGGGAGCACCTCTGAAGCTTTGCTGTCCCTACTGCCATAAAATGTCTTTGGAGGGTTGGCCATGTTGTGAACCCCTCTGCATGGAGAGGTGTGGGAAGGCTGCTGAGTGACTTGGCAAAATGCATGCAGATAAATAGCCAACATCTGCCCCAGCCTCAAATAAAAACACTCATTCCCTCTCTGGGCACTTGTCCAACTTGCCAGATTGATGCCATGGGATGTCAGAGGATGATAAAAGCTCAGCAACATGCAAGGCTCCTGCTTAGCATCCTGCCCCCATGGGGCTGCCTGTAGTCCTCTATTGCATTTCTTTGCAGAACAAAACCCTCTGGTTGACATCAGTCCCACGTTGGGTCACACCACTGGTGGTGTTAGCCAACTGACTCATGGTCAACATGTTGTCTATTGGGTCAAACCCAGGTCCCTCTCCACAGAGCTCCTTTCCAGTAGGGCAGCCCCTGGGATGTACTGATGTGTGCAGTCATTCCTTCCCAGGTGCAGAGCCCTACACCTGTCCTTGTGGCAGACAGTGTCAAACATCTTGCTGAAATCAAGGTACACAACACCCACTGTTCTCCCCTCAACAACCCAGCTGGTTATGATGTCATAGAAGGCTACCAGGCTGGATATCAACTTTCAGCAGCAAAAGCTGAGGGGATTATTGTGCACTTCCCATTGGGTACCTTGCAGTGGCAGAGAGGTCCAAGATTATCATGAGTTTTTATTTTTCCTCTGTTTCTGGAGGTTTTCGGGGTACCTACCCTAACTGTTAGCTAACCCAGCAATACCAACACAATCTGCTCTCTTTTCCAATCTTCTACCCCATGTGAAAGTGTAAGATGTGTCTTTGTCAGGCTGGACACAGCTGGATCCCTCCCTAATAACATACAGCAGCCAAGGTGCTGCTCCCAGCTCCCTCCTCCCAGCCATTGGAAGGAGGAAGCCACCTCGAGCCTTGTTCAAAGCCAAGCAGTTGCTGAGCATCTCCATATCCCTGCCTTGTCCTACATGTGGTTTTTGTTTTGTTACAGGAGAGCTGATGGAGCATGGGAGTTGTATAATTTTGGAAAGAATGGTAATTAGTGATTACACTATGTCCTAAAATCATGTCTTTTCAAGGAAATGCCTGCTTCATTCCCAGGAATATATTTCAGTAATTTTGGTGAATATCAGAATTAACTGAATTAAAATCCAAGAATCTGCACTGGCCTTAGCTCAGAGAGACTGGACCTTGGTCCTTGAGTTTGTAGGGCTGATCTTAACCTTCCTACATGACTTTTCACTCAGCCAGTGAGAAAAGCAGGACAAAAAAATATTTGTGTCTGTTTGCAGATCTGTGGTTTAGCAGCCCAATCCTTTCTAATTGCTGTTTTCTTCTCTCTATTGCCTCTTTTCTTTCTCTCCACAAGCAGCTTTAGGGTCATTTCCCCCATTCCCCCAATGACTTCTTCAGCCCTAATTGGGTTTCAGGTATCACTCCTGGCCATGCTGCCCATGCAGCACACTGGGGTATGAAATTCCCTCGATGAAACCTCCCCATGGGCACACATAGGATGAAGCAAAGCCAAGGCATAGGTATGATGAAGCAAAGCCAAGGCATAGG